>NW_005353538.1:1479246-1482286 GCF_000412655.1 Myotis brandtii | reverse complement strand
CAAATTTTTGTGCACCGGGCCTCTAGTATTGATATAAGAGAGACATGTCAGTTGGAAATCTCCGACCAGGGATCAAACCTGCAACCTAGGTATGTGCCCTGACTGAGAATCAAACCTGTGACCTTTTGGTGTATGGGATGATGCTCCAACCAACTGAGCCACACTGGCAGAGCACATTCAATAACTTAAACTTTCATAGCAGAAGACTAAAAAGATATTGACTACTACAGTAATGGTGATCTTTATGAATTTCTCTATTTCATGTAATATTAAAATTAACTAAGAAAAACTTGATTTTATATGTAACTAGTGGCCCAGTGCATGGATTTGTGCACATTGAAAGGAAATTAACTAGTAGAAATATGTTAATATCTCTATTCGCCCTTTATAATAGAAGTATCAACGAAATTCACGATTAACAATGACAGATCGAAACCTATGCAATTGGCGCCAGCAAGAGCTTTATATGTATCGCACATGCGCGAGTCAACATCTATTTTTAAATTGCGCGTGTCATATGTACCAGCCGTCGGTCACTTAGCCTTTTATATATAGAGATGTGATTTTTTTTTTTTAAATATTTATTGATTTCAGAGAGGTAGGGAGAGAAAGAAACATCAATGATCACGGAGAATCACTGATTGGCTGCCTCCTGCCCACCCCCTAATGAGGATCGAGCCCGTAACCTGGGCATGTGCCCTTGACTGAAATCAAACCTGGGACCCTGCAGTCTGCAGGCCAACGCTCCATCCACTGAGCTAAACTGGCCAGGGCTGTGTGTTTTTTTAAACCACATGGTCACCCCAGAAAGTTTTCAGAATGAACATTTACTACTCACTGCACTGTTGGCTTCTTCCTCCTTTGCCCTAACAGCTCTCCTCTGATGTACGGTGGCTAATCCTGCAGGTACAGAATTTTCATAGGTTAAGATGGCAGTGGCTCTTCCAGGTGGCCATTTCACAGCCGGTTACTTTTTGGCTTCCTAAACCCCAAGGGTACTGTCTTCTAGTGGAGAAGTGAAGGCTGTCTCACTGAACTGGTGTGTGCCAAGAGTTCACTGCAACGGCCCAGGCCTCAGAAATGTATTGTGCACCTCAAAGCCTTGGTACTGTGCTAAGTGGTGGAGGCATTCGTGACCAAGACTATATATAACTGTTTCACAAGAATGATCAGCTGGGACGTGATTAAGTGTGCAATTAGTCACATGACATGCTGTCCTGAGGGGAGTGCTTGAAAGGGGCTAACCCAGACTTGAGAAGGGTGCTCAAGAGACTGTTAAAAGAACTGGTCATGGAAGGAACCCAGGAAAGGAAGATGAGCCGAGAAGCGTGGCACCGGCAGGCGGAGCAGCCTGTGCGAAGTCTGCACATGAAGGTTCTGAAAGAAGGCAAGCGTGGCTGAATGCCAGGTACAGAAGAGAGTAGTGAGACCAGAGATGCTGGAGACCAGGGCATGAAGTACACGTGCTATATGAAAGAGTGGATTTTTAAAATAAGGACAGTGACTGGAAAGCCATCGGAGGACTGACAAAGCACAAGCCTACCTGTTTCTGTAGTCTTAACAGCAACTGGCGATTCAATCCAGGTTACAAGCTGGATAGAGACCTGCTTGGGGTACATGAAGGAATGCATGTGGCCTGAATTTTCCTCACTGTATAGAAACAGATACTCCGTAGTAGACATCATGAGAGAGAGTGTAGGCTCAAGTTCAAGCCAGTTAGGCAAATAGTCACTATGGTCCAAAGGTATAATTCCTACGGAAATCACTATAGAAAAATAAATTTTTAAACTATTTCAACAGTGAAGACTTTTCTGTTTATTTCTTTATTGTTAATCCTCGCCCAAGGATATATTTTTTCCATTGATTTTGAAAGGGAGAGAGAGAGAAACATTGATGTGAGAGAGACATCGATCAGCAAAGCCCTTTTATGAGGTTTTCATTTATAAGGCCACATTGAATGTGAAACTGTCCACATTGCATGCTTAATCTTGTGCATGCAAGATTATTCTCAGCATTATTCTCCTTGGATACGTTTCCACTCATTTCTTCCATGCCTAAGTATTGGTTCTGCCATGATTGCTAAGGATAGCTCAATACTATTTACCTTGTTAATCCTCACCCGAGGATATTCTTTCCATTGATTTTTCAGAGATAGTGGAAGGAAGGCAAAGAGAGAAAGAAACATCGATGTGAGAGAGGCACATGGATGGGTTGCCTCCCACATGCAACTCAATAGATCAGGGATGGAACTTGCAACCCAGGTACGTGCTCTTGACCAGGAATTGAACCTGCAACCCTTTGGTGTACAAGCTACACTCTAACCACTTAACCATACTGGCCAGGGCAATACTATTTACTTTTTTAATATTTCAATTTGTATAGTACTTTACCTTTTCAAAGCACTTGCACTGACTCATTTAGTCTTCAAACATCCTCTGAAGCTTGAGGGCTAAATGACAGACCCATTTAACAAGTTAGGAAACAAGCACAGAAACATGATTTAACTAAGATCCCGCGAGTTTTGAGCACTGGAACCACTAACGGCCAGGTGATGTTCCCATGTTGTAGTTCCCCTGAGCACCCTTTAGACTTGCTACTTGATATTTTCACAGTTCACTCTGTATTCCTGTATACTCTCAGTCCTGTCTTGCCCTACTATCAAGCCAGTTAAGCTTTATTGTCCCATCAGATGTCAGCTTACCTAATATTTTTTTAAAATAAATCTTTATTGTTCAGATTATTACAGTTGTTCCTCTTTTTCCCCCCATAGCTCCCCTCCACCCGGTTCCTACCCCACCCCATGCACTTACACCCCGCCACTGTCCTCGTCCATAGGTGCACGATTTTTGTCCAGTCTCTTCCCGCACCTCCTACATACTTTTCCCCCGAGAATTGTCAGTCCACTCGCTTTCTATGCCCTTGATTCTATTCTATTCACCAATTTATTCTGTTCGTCAGATTTTTTATTCACTTGATTTTTAGATTCACTTGTTGATAGATATGTATTTGTTGTCACTTTGTTGTTCATAATTTTTATCTT
>NW_005353538.1:1468673-1478145 GCF_000412655.1 Myotis brandtii | reverse complement strand
TCTTGGATCTCCAAGGAGGTGCAAAGTCAGCCTCTGCCTGAGTCCACCCAGTAGGAACTACAGAGAGATCTGCAGGTTCCTCCTCTTTGTTTGGGGTTTGGAGGTGCCCAGATGAGGCACAGCTGTGAAGTAATGCAGGCTGCTGACGGACCTTACGCCTTCTTTCAGAAGCTCTGGGGTTCTCTGACCCAGCTACAGTTTGACAGGTTTTTAGGCAGAGAAAGGCCAGGCCATTCATATGCAGAAGCCTCTGCGAACAGCTTGGGTGGGGTTGTAAATTGGGTGGGGCAGGGTCTCAGGGAATCACCAGGGCGGAGCAACCACAATGGCTGCCAGTCTGCTCTGCCTCGGAGCGGTCCTGGGGTCTGTGTCCCGCAGCCCCGTGCAGGAACAAGGACGGCTGCAAGCACCTCTGCGAGAAAGCCGCCCTCACGTTCCAGCCCGATGCCAGACAGTCCAGTTTCTCTCCATATGAGTCTGGGTCCCCAAATTCTCGCCCGAAACTGGAGTTCAAGCAGTCGGGCACTTGTATCTCCCACCCAATTGAAAAAGACAACAGCGTACCCAGCTGCCAGCCCCTTTCACTCGCACCTCTGTACCTCCACACTTCCACACCTCTGCACCTCCTACCAGACTCAGTGCGCTTTTCTCTTTCCCTCTAGTTGTAGAATTTCCACTCAGCCAGCCTTCCCGAGGTTCTGGATGATATTCCTTTTGTCTTTTAGTTGTAGTTTTAATGTGGTTGTGCACGGCAGCAAGTTCAGGTGTTTACCTATGCCGCCATCTTGGTTGTCTCGGCTTACGTAATCTTAATGTAAAGTGATATCTAGCTTTGTAGGACTTAATATTTCCTAATTAGCAGAATATAAATTGCTACAGTTGTGATCATTCTTGAGATGACTAAAGTTGCAATTCCTGCAGAGATTCCCTTAACAGATATTTACACTAGACCTGCTCACCAAATAAAAGACCCTGATACTAATAAAATACTGACCTGCAAGGCCTCAACAATCTGCCTTTGGTGTTGCCTTAATCTCTTTTGCTACCAACCACTGTTTCAACCACACAGCTAACCACTCCATAAATATTCCCAGGTTAACTGTCATTTATCTGGTTATACAGAGGGGCAAAAGTAGGTTTACAGTTGTGAGTTCACGAAACAGCTTATTGTATTATTAATTACTGTCTTATTTATTTGTGTTATTTGTTTTATTATTGTCATTATTTCATATCCTTACTTGTGATTTATTTTTTAAGTAATGATGGCTGATAATGTACCTACTTTTGCCCACCCCTGTATACCCTCTGTCCCTGATTGTTGGTAGTTTTCTACCAACCACTCTTCTTTATTTCTTGACAATTTTTTTTCTCCTGCTCACTGCAAATCTAAACTGCTATCTTAATTATTGGCAATTTCAACATACATATGGGTCAGTGGATTTCAAAATATGGTCCCTGGACTGCAGCAGCAGCAGCATCACTAGAAAACTTAGAAATAAAAGCAATCACATTCTACCTAGAAACTCTGGGGGTGGCATCTGGCAACCTGTTTTAATTAGTTTTTCATGTAATGCTGATTAATACTAAAGATTAAGAAACATTGACATAAATGATCCAATAGACTGGCTTCTCAGTTCCCTTAAAAAGTCCAATGATGCCCTAGCTGGTTTGGCGTTGGCCTGCGGAATGAAGGGTCCCGGGTTCATTTCCAGTCAGGGCACATGCTCAGGTTGCGGGCTCAATCCTCAGAGTGAGGCATGTAGGAGCAGCCGATCAATGATTCTCTCTCATCATTGATGTTTCTATCTCTCCCTCTCTCTTCCTCTCTGAAATCAATTAAAAAATCTATTTTTTAAGGTCCAATGATAACGTCCCACCTTCCTTGAGCATTAATTCCCATGTCATCACCAATCATTAACTACTCTGGAGTCTGCCATGCATCCCTCTATCTGACCACCTATTATATTTCCAGCCTGTTCCCTCTGATATGGGAACCACATCAATTTGGAGTCATCATGACCATTCATAAGCTGATACTACCATCTCCTTCACCACCTGGATGTCCTCTTTTTCTTCCTTAACCAACTTCTTTGTATACCATGATCAATCATGACCACTCTCCAATACACCCTCAACTTCTTTGCCTCTCACTCATTGTTGTACTCATTTGCCAAAACTACAACATTGAGAGGCCACCCGTGAGGAGCAAGGGGTCCTGGCCCCACATCAGACCCCCAGCCCAGGGTCCCAAAGCTGGGAAGAGAAGTCCCCACTACAGGCTGTAAAGATCAGTGGGGATTGTGGCTGAGGGACATGGAGGCTGCTGGAGACCCAGGTGTCCCTCTTAAAGGGCCAGTGCATGAACTTACTTGGACTCCCAGCAGCAGACGGCTTTGGGGGACCTAGACACTTATGGGGAAGAACTGGATTGTCTGGCATTGGGGGAGGAACTCAGAAGCAGCTTTCTCCCAGATGGGAGTGCTCACAGGGGTCATTGTTCCTGTGCTGGGACCTCCCCTGTCACAGGGCTTTATATGAGTCTCCATCAGACTGGTGCACACTGTTTGCTCCACCCTGGGGATTCCCTGAGGCCCCTTCCCATCCAATTTGCAACCCCACACAAGCTATTTGCAGCAGCGTTTCAATGTAAATATACTGTCCTGGCTTAGGCTTTAGACTTTGCTAAAATCTCTCAAACAAGCTGCAGCTGGTGACAACATGCCCCAGACCTAAACCAGCAGTCGGACATCCCTCTCACAATCCAGGACTGGCGGCTCCCAACCGCTCGCCTGTCTGCCTCCCTGATTGCCCCTAACCGCTTCTGCCTGCCAGCCTGATCACCCCCTAACCACCCTGCCAGCCCCCCCAACTGCCCTCCCTGCCAGCCTGGTTGCCCCTAACTGCCCTCCCTTGTGGCAGCCATCTTGTGACCACATGGGGGTGGCCATCTTGTGTGAGGGTGTGATTGTCAATTTGCATATTACCTCTTTATTATATAGGATAGGGTGGCCCCCAAAAATATATACACACTTGACTCAGATATCAGACCCAACGAGTCACCACACATTCCCATATGTTCTAAGTCACTGCTGTATATTCCTTCCTGTGCACTGGGTCAAAATTGCACCCCCATCACCTTTCCATCAAGTCAGGCCCACTCTGTTGGCTGAGAATGGTGACTGAGTTTTTTTCTAGTTTGCTAAGGGGAGGCGGGAAGCGTTGTATTTTAGCAACTCTGGGTGTACAAGGGTCACTGAAGTGGCAGTGCAGGGATCTAACCACCACCATGTTGAGCAAAAGGGCACAGACCAAGACCACTAAGAAGCACCCCCAGTGGGAAACATCCAATTTGTTAGCCATGTTTGATCAATCACAGGTTCAGGAGTTTAACATGACTGATCAGAACAGAGATGGTCTCATTGACTAGGAAGATTTACATGATATGCTTGCCTCCATGGGGAAAGATCCAACCGATGAGTATCTAGATGCCATGATGAATGAGGCTCCAGGTCCCATACATTTCACCATGTTCCTCAGGATGTTTGATGAGAATTAAACAGCACAGATCCAGAAGATATCATCAGAAATGCTTTCACTTGCTTTGATGAAGAAGTGACTGGCACCATTCAGGGAAATTACCTGAGAGCTGCTGACAGCAATGGGAGGTAGGTTTATGGAGGAAGTGGAGGAGCTGTACAGACAAACGTCTATTGACAAAATGGGAAATTTCAATTCCATTGAGTTCACAGGCATCTTTAAACATGGAGCAAAAGGCAAAGATGACTGAAAAGAACTCCAAATTCCAGCCAAATGTTTCTTGTCACCACTTTGGGTATTTCTAAGACTTTCTTGGAGTCTATAGCATGCCATAGATTTACAGTTTTTGCCTTTCTTTTTTTAAAAAATAAATATGTTTTTATTGATTTCAAAGAGGAAGGGAGACGGAGAGAGATAGAAACATCAATGATGAGAGAGAATCATCAGTTGGCTGCCTCCTGCACACCCCCTACTGGGGATTGAGCCTGCAACCCAGGCATGTGCCCTTGACTGCCATCAAACCTGGGACCCTTTACTCCACAGGTCGATGATGGTCTATCCACTGAGCCAAACCAGCTAGGGCTACAGCTTTTGCCTCTCTTATGATAGTTATTCTCAGCCATTTTGGGCACATGCATCTCTATAATCAGACTGGAAATGGGACTTTCTGTCATTTTCAGAATAGAAAATAGGGTAATTTAACTTACCAGCCGCCCCCATAACTGCAATCTACACAGTGTCAATATATTTTTTCAAAGAAAGTTATTTACTCACTTTTTTCTGAGCCATAATTAAACTTTATGGTAGAAAAAAAAAGTATAACTTCTGGTCTCTGGCCCAGGCTTGGGCTGCGTGGAGGAGTTCTGCAATGCCCACCGGAGACTTTGATTCGAAGCCCAGCTGGGCCAACCAGGTAGAGGAGGAGGTAGAGGACGACAAATGCGCCTCCAGCAAGCTCCTCAAGGGGATCCCTTTGGCCACTGGCAACACGAGCCCAGAGCCCGAGCTGCTGCCAGGAGCTCCACTTCTGGTACCCAAGGAGGTCATCAATGGGAACATCAAGACAGTAACCGAGTACAAGATAGATGAAGATGGCAAGAAGTTCAAGATTGTCCGCACCTTCAGAATCGAGACCGGAAGGCCTCAAAGGCAGTTGCAAGGAGGAAGAACTGGAAGAAGTTTGGGAACTCGGAGTTTGACCCACCAGGACCCAATGTGGCCACCACCACGGTCAGCGATGATGTGTCCATGATTTTTATCACCAGCAAGGAGGATCTGAACTGCCAGGAGGAGGAGGACCCAATGAACAAGCTCAAGGGCCAGAAGATCGTGTCCTGCCGGATCTGCAAGGGCGACCACTGGACCACCCGCTGTCCCTACAAGGACACGCTGGGGCCCACGCAGAAGGAGCTGGCTGAGCAGCTGGGCCTGTCCACTGGCGAGAAGGAGAAACTGCCTGGAGAGCTGGAGCCTGTGCAGGCGGCCCGAACAAGACGGAAGTACGTGCCACCGAGCCTGCGGGATGGGGCCAGCTGCCGTGGGGAGTCCATGCAGCCCAACTGCAGAGCCGATGACAATGCCACCATCCGCGTCACCAACCTGTCAGAGGACACCCGTGAGACAGACCTGCAAGAGCTCTTTAGACCCTTTGGCTCCATCTCACGCATCTACTTGGCGAAGGACAAGACCACCGGCCAGTCCAAGGGCTTTGCCTTCATCAGCTTCCACCGCCGTGAGGACGCTGCCCGCACCATTGCCGGAGTGTCCGGCTTTGGCTACGACCACCTCATCCTCAACGTCGAGTGGGCTAAGCCATCCACCAACTAAACCAGCTGTTACTGCTGCTGCTGCTTGGCACCTGGCCCCAGGACCCTGTGGCAACAGAAGGCGACCTCCAAAAGCAGGAAACTCCAAGGGCAATAAAAAGGCTCCAATTGCAAAAAAAAAAAAAAGTATACACATTTCAACAGCTGATAGCTCAATTGACGTTTCTTTTAAGATTTAACCCATTGGAATTGATACTTATTCTAAGTACATATAGATTTTGGGGGGGCACCCTGTATACTCTACTCTGCATTTACTAGGTTGTTCACGCTCCTTTTCAAAGCCAGTCCCTCCCCTCAATGTCTTTCCCCCTTTTCCTACATTATCAGCTTTTCCCTCTATTCTAGGGTTTCTATGAATGTATACACCTGCTATTATCTAGACCATCTTTTACAAAATCATCTTTTGCAGCAAAACACCTCAGAAGTTACAGTATTTACTCACTGCCTCGGATCCCTGCTCTCTCTTGATCCACTCCAATTAGTATTCATGCCTACCACACCACTGAAACTGCTCTTTTTACATATTAAATGCAAGAGGCACTTTGAGCTTTCAACAGTATTTGACTGAGGTATTTCCTCGTGCTTGATGCACTTTCTGATACCCTTGACCTCCAGAGCTTTTCTTTGGCCTTTCTTAGTCCTTATTTTTTGTTCACATTTCAGTTTCCTTTCCCAGTTCCCCCTTATCCTGGATTCTGTCTTTGGAATATCCCAAAGGTAAGGCTCAGTACTTCCTCTGGACTCATTCATTAGTGATCTCATCTAATCTCTTAGGGGTTTTTTGTTTGTTTCTTTCTTTGTTTGTTTTTTAAAATCTTTATTGTTGAAACTAGAGGCCCGGTGCATGACATTCATGCATGGGGGAGGGGGTCCCTGCACCCTCTCGCAGTCTGGGACCCCTCAGGGGATGTCCACCTGCCGGCGTAGGACAACCCTCGAGGGGTCCTTAGTGGTGCCACAGAGGCAGGAGAGGCTCCCGCCACTCACCAGCTGTGAGCCCAGCTTCTAGCTGATCAGCGCTCCCGCTGTGGGAGCGCATTGACCACTAGGGTGCAGCTCCTGCACTGAGCGTCTGCCCCCGGGTGGTCAGTGCGCATCATAGTGACCGGTCATTCCACTGTTTGGTTGATTTGCATATTAAGGTTTTATTATATAGGATAATCTCGTGGTTTTAAATAACATCTGTGTACTGATGACTCACCAATTTATGGCTCTAGTTCCGTGGTCAGCAAACTGCGGCTCTCAAGCCACATGTGGCTCTTTGGCCCCTTGAGTGTGGCTCTTCCTAAGCCTTAGGAGTACCCTAATTAAGTTAATAACAATGTACCTACCTATATAGCTTAAGTTTAAAAAATTTGGCTCTCAAAAGAAATTTCAATCGTTGTACTGTTGATATTTGGCTCTGTTGACTAATGAGTTTGCCAACCACTGCTCTAGTCCATACCTCTCCTCTGAACTCCAGAAATATATTCCACGGCCTATTTGATATCTCCACTTGGGTCTTGAATAGACATCTCAAACTTAACATGTCCAAAATGGAACTGATTTTCTTCCACATCCCACCCCCCAACCTTGTTCAACATTTCTGTCCCTCTCCGCTGATGGCAACTCCATCCTTCCCATTGCTCAGGCTAAAAATCTTTGGAGTCGAACTTGACTACTATCTCTCATCACATCCATCCCTGAAGAAGTTCTGTTGGTTCTACCTTCAAAATATATCCAGAATCAGACCATTTCTTCCCACCTTCCCTGCTAACGTCAAGGCACTGGCACCTCTCACTAGAATTGTTAAAAGGGCCTCTGACTTCAAGCTGCGCTGTCCACAGTCAGAGTGATGCTATCAAATTTAAGTCCGATCATGTCACTCCCCTGCTCACAACCTTTCAATGGCTCCCACCTCGTTCAGATTCAAACTACAATTCTTACGTGGCCTGCAGGACCCCGCAAGATCTGCCTTTCTCTCCTGTCTCTGACCTCACTCACCTCCTGCCACTCCTCCCCTTCCCCACGCTGCCTCACTGTCCATGTGCTCCTCCTCACGCAACCAGGCAACTCCTGGTTCCTCCGCTCAAATGCCCTTCCTTCCCCAAGATTCGCCCAGGGCGGGCGGCCTCACTTCAACTCAATGTTTTCAATGTGAGCTTCCCCAGCCACCCTCAGTATAATCGCAAGAAACCTCTCTCCAAATACTCTTTTCCCTTACCCTTTCCCCCCCGCCCCCAAATTTCAACATCTCGCACTCTATATTATTTATTGGTTTATTATGAATATTTTAAATTGTTTTACCTTGCTAAAAGAAATGCAAGTCCCACAAAGGCAGACATTTTTTAAAATCTATTTTGTTCACTGATAAATCCCAAGCTCCAAGCACATAGAGTTTACTCAATACAGATGTGTGAATAAATTAATTTACCCATCAATGAATCCATACCTTTGTAAATGCTGCCTTCATCCAGCCCTTTCTACGTGGCACACCTCTGTTCCACTTTCAAAACCAGCTAATAACTTCTGAAAAGCCTTTTCTGATTTTCCCAAACTGTTTCCCCTTGCCCTCCTGTTGGGCCTCTTATAGCACACACCATTGTACACTAATGATATGTTTACATGTGTTTACTTCCCTTGCTAAACTGAAAAGGAGGTAGAGTATCTAATTCACCTTTGTAATCCTAGCCTATCACCTTATCTCACTTGCAAGCAGGTTATGATGTTTTTATAATCTTTTTTCTACTTTTGTTATGTTTGAATGCTGTCATCATGAAAAAAAATAACAAATTAAAATATATTCAAGTAAAATTTGATTTTAAAAATACCATAAATTAAAGAAAATGCATATAAAGATATTAAGAGCAATACAATATTTCTAAACTTTAAATCTATAAATATGGACAACAGTATGGTGATTGCCAGAGGGAATGGTGAGTGAGAAGAGGTAGAAGAGGGTAAAGGGGAGAAACTAGTAAATGATGATGGAAGGAGACTTGACTTGGGGTAGTAAATACACGATAATACAAAATACAGATGATGTATTGTAGAATTATATATCTGAAACCTATATAATTTCATTAACCAATGTCACCCCATTAAGGTCAATAAGAAATAAATTTAAAAATGCATTAGAGGATTTTGTATTCTAAATCTACAGGTTGTGTTCTAGGTATCTGAAGTAAGCCTGTTATAACCAAAAGTGTTGCAAATATTAACACATTTAAATTATATAATCTATTTATTACATCATTGAGTTGGCAAACACATATGCCATAAATTACAGTATGTCTCTAGATTTATGTGTCTTGTGAAAAACAAAGTAGATAGAGGGGAGTGGTAGGTATGGAATTAAAATTAGAATTATATTGCCACAACTCTGAAAGTAAGAAAATAAGTTAAGATTTATTGATTTTGAAGTTAGGAAATTTGTATGACATATTGAGCATGAAGATAATATTAGCTCAAGGTCTCAGAATAATTCATTATTAATTAGAATCCAGTGTAAATATGAGCTCCTTAAATATGTTCTCAGTCTTAAAGCCTTGATAAATAACAATGATAAATTATTTGTTTTTGTTGATGTTATTTTTAAACATTTTACCCAGTTTTGTTAAACATTTTTCTGCTCTGACCTATCCTCAATGGAAAAGGGCTTTATGCCTGGCTGGCATGGCTCAATGGTCGGGCATTGACCTATGAACCTAGTTTGATTCCTGGTCAGGGGACATGCCAGAGTTATAGGCTCAATCCCTAGTAGGGGGCATTCAGGAGGCAGCCTATCAATGATTCCTTCTCATCATTGATGTTTCTATCTTGCTCTCTTTCTCCCTTCCTCTCTGAAATCAATAAAAATCTCTTTTTTAGAATAGCTATTTTTTTCCCTAAGGACAGCCGGCATTTTCACCTTGGTGTCCTCTCACTTGGGTCTCAAGAGGATGGAGAACATAGTAGAATGATTGAATAAATATATTTTTCAAATAACAGTGAATTGAAGGGCAATGGTAGAAAAGTGATTACCAATTTTTAATGATTTTCAGGTGGAACATTAGAAAGAAAGCCATTTTGGCGGAGAAACCAAGATGGTGGCATAGGTAAACACCTGAAATTGCTGCCTGGCACAACCA
>NW_005353538.1:1448774-1466595 GCF_000412655.1 Myotis brandtii | reverse complement strand
CCTAAATAGACACTTCTCCAAAGAGGACATACAGAAGGCCAAGAGACATGAAAAAATACTCAAAGTCCCTGATCATCAGAGAGATGTCAATTAAAACAACAATGAGGTAATACCTCACACCTATCAGAATGGCTACCATCAACAACTTAACAAATGATAAGTGCTGGTGAGGATATTGAAAAAAGGGAACCCTAGTACACTGTTGGTGGGAATGCAAACTGGTGCAGCCATTATGGAAAACAATATGGAGTTTCCTAAAAAAAATTAAATATGGAACTGCCATTTGACCCAGTGATGCCACTTCTAGGAATATATTCTAAGAAACCCAAAACACCAATCAGAAAGAATGTATGCACCCCTATGTTCATAGCAGCACAATTTACAATAGCTAAGATCTGGAAAGAGCCCAAGTGCCCATCAGCAGACGAGTGGATAAAAAAGCTGTGGTACATTTATACCATGGAATACTATGCAGCAGTAAAAAAAAAGAAGGATCTCTTACCATTTGATACAGCATAGAGGGACTGGAGAGTATCATGCTAAGTGAAATAAGTCAGTCAGAGAAAGACAAGTATCACATGATTTCATTAATTTGTGGAATCTAAGTAACAAAATAAACTGGTGAATGAAGTGGATCCAGAGACATGGAAGAATAGAAGAATGTGGAATCTCAGAGGGAAGGCAGGGGAGCGTGGGTGGAAGCTAATCAACAAAAGACCTTGTATGCATATATGCATCGCCCATGGACACAGACAATGAGGCAGTGAGGACCTGGGGTGAGGGTGGAGGCAGGCTGGAGGGGGTCAATGGAGGTAATAGGGGGACATATGTAATACTTTCAACAATAAAATGTATTTAAAAATAAAAGACTGCCCTGGTTGGTTTTGCTCAGTGGATAAAGCGTTGGCCTGCAGACTGGGGGGTCCCAGGTTCGATTCTGGCCACGGGCACATGGCTGGGTTGCAGGCTCAATCCCCAGTGGGGGACCTGCTGGAGTCAGCCGATCAATGATTCTCATCATTGATGTTTCTATCTCTCCCCCCCCTCACTTTCTCTCTGATATCAATCAAGAAATGTATTTTTTTTAAAAAGACTGAAATCAATGAGTCTGCAGGCAGAGGCAGGTCTCTGGAGGCTTTGAGTCTTTGCCTGTTCTAATTAGTTAGAAACGGCATTTGACACCCTCCTGCACTAGAGATTTAGAGGTGTAGCATATTTACCTAATACATAGTCACAAACCCAAACAGGCAGCCAAAATGGGGAGACAAAAGAACAACCCCCAAATGAAAGAACAAGAGAATTCTCCAGAAGAAAAACTAAATGAAATGGAGAGAAATTAATCAAACATAGAATTCAGAATAATGATGGCAAAGATGCTCAATAGCATAAGACAAAATATAGTAATTATGAAGAATGACATAGCACTAATAAAGAACACATTGGAAGGAATATACAGCAGATTAGGGGAAGCTGAGGATCAGATCAGTGAATTAGAAGACAAGGTTGAAAAAATCATGCAATCAGAGAACTAAAAAGAAAAAACAATTAAAAAACAAGACACCTTAAGGGAGCTGTGGGACAACATGAAACATTACAATATTTGTATAATAGGAGTGCCAAAAGGAGAAGAAACTGACAAGGGATAGAGAATGTGTTTGAAGAAATAATGGCAGAAAACTTCCCAAACCTGATGAAGGAAAAAGTTACACAAGTTTAGAAAGCACAGAGAGTCCCAAGCAAGAAGAACCCAAACAGGTCCACACCCAGACACATCATAATTAAATTGACAAAAATTAAAGACAGAGAGAATCTTAAAGGCAGCAAGAGAAAAGCAAACTGTTATCTACAAAGGAGCTCCCATAAGGCTGTTAGCTGATTTCTCATCAGAAACTCTACAGGCCAGAAGGGAATGGCATGAATTATTCAAGGTAATGAAAAGCAAAGATCTGAAACCAAGATTACTATATCAGGCAAGGCTATCATTCAAAATAGATGGTGAAATAAAGGGCTTCCCAAATAATAAAAGGCTAAAGGAGTTTATCATCACAAAACTAGCACTACAAGAAATGCTAAAGGGACTGCTGCAATGAGAAGAAGAAATAGTAAAACATAGGCATACAGAATTAAAATGGCAATAAAGCCCAGCAGGAGTGGCTCAGTGGTTGAGTGTCAACTTAGGAACCAGAAGGTCACGGTTCAATTCCTGGTTAGGGCACATGCCCAGGTTGCTGTGTAGGAGATAGCTGATCAATGCTTCTCTCTAGTCATTAATGTTTCTCTCTCTCTGTCTCTCTCTCTCTCTCTTTCCCTTTTTCCCTGAAATCAATAAAAAAAATATTTTTTAAATGGCAATAAATACCTATCTATATATATAAAACCCTAATATGCAAGTAGACCAAACGGCAGAACAACAGAACAACAGGTCGCTATAATGTGTGCTGACCACCAGGGGTGCATGCAGAACATGGTGGCTATCAGCAGCAGGTGGCAGAGTGCAGAATATGGTGGGTGTCCCACATCGGGATGGTGGAGCAGGTGAGTAGGGGTGACAGACCAAGGTGGGGCACCAGAGCCACCACTCGCACTCGCTGCTGGCACCTGGCGCCAGCCCCAAATGCTCGGTATTCTCAGTGGATGCGAGCAGCGGCTGCTGGCTCCAATCGCCCCTGAGGGCTTCTCCACCTCCCCCTTCTCCTGAGGGGCTATCAGGGCAGCAGCTGCCGCTCACACCCACTGCTGGCGCCAGCCCCAGTCGCTCCGCACCATCAGCAGGTGCAAGTGGGGCCGGCGCTGTCAGTGTGTGGGAGCGGCGGCAGTGGGAGCGGGGCTGCTGGCAGACAAGGGACTGGGGGCCACGGCAGGAGAGGCCAGGCGGGGGCACAGAGTATGGGCCAAGACCTGCCCCTGTGCCCACCGCAGCCTCATGGCCCACAGTTCCTTTCAAGGTACACAAATTCATGCACTGGACCCCCAGTCTATATATATATATAAAAGCCTAAGCGACCATTATGACCGAATGACCAGAACGACTGGTCAACCGGTCGCTATGACACACACTGACCACCAGGGGGCAGATGCTCAATGCAGAAGCTGCCCCCTGGTGGTCAGTGCACTCCCACAGCGGGAGCTCTGCTCAGCCAGAAGCTGGTCTCACAGCTGGAGAGCGCAGCTGCGATGGCGGGAGCCTCTCCAGCCTCCATGACGGCACTACCAGCAGCAAGTGAGGCAGGTGCAGTGGGACAGGAGGAGCAGCAATGGGGCTCCTCCCGGTCCCGCTGTGGCTCCTCCCCAGCCACCTGCCGCTTCAGACTGCTACATCCTTCGGAGGGATGTTATACTGCTGGGTTTCGGCCCGATCCCCGCAGGCCCTGATGGGGCCAAAGCCTGACAGTCCGACATCCCCGAGGGTTCCCAGATTGCGAGAGGGCGCAGGCCAGGCTGAGGGACCCCACCCACGCACAAATCCATGCACCGGCCTCTAGTCAATAATAAACTTAAATGTAAACATAGGTTATTATTGATCCAAAGACATAAAGGGGCTGAATGGATACAAAAACATGACCCAACTATATTCTGTCTACCAGAGACCCACCTCAGAACAAAAGACACACACACAGGATGAAAGTGAAGGGATGGGGGGAAAAATTCCATGCAAATAGAAAGGGAAAAAAAGCTGGGGTAGCAATACTCATATCTGACAAAATAGACTTCAAAATGAAGGAAGGAAAATAAGCCAGTTGGAGAAAGACAAATATCACATGATCTCACTCATATGTGGAATCTAACGAACAAAATAAACTGATGAATAAAATAGATCTGGAGACATAAAAGCATAGAACAGAATGCAGAACCTCAGAGGGAAGATGGGGAAGGGTTGGTGGGTGGGAAGTGATCAACCAAAGAACTTGTAAGCATCTATGTATAACCCATGGACACAGACAATAGGGTGGTGAAAGCCTGGGGTTGGAGGCAGGGGTGGCTTAGACGGGGTCAATGTGGGGAAAAAGGAGAGATATGCAATACTTTCAACAATAAAGATTCTGTTGTTCTTTTTGTTGTTGTTGTTACCCGAGGATATTTTTTTAAAAAAATATATTTTACTGATTTTTCACAGAGAGGAAGGGAGAGGGATAGAGAGCCAGAAACATCGATGAGAGAGAAACATCGATCAGCTGCCTCCTGCACGCCCCCCACTGGGGATGTGCCTGCAACCAAGGTACATGCCCTTGACCGGAATCGAACCCGGGACCCTTGAGTCCGCAGGCCAACGCTCTATCCACTGAGCCAAACTGGTTCTGGCTACCCGAGGATATTTTTCCATTGATTTTTAGACAGAATGCAAGAGAAGAGGGAGAGACAGAGATAGAGAAACATTGATATGAGAGAAGCCTGCAACCAAGGTATGTGCCCTTGACTGGAATCGAACCTGAGACTCTTCAGTTTGCTGACTAACACTCTATCCACTGAGCCCAATTGGCTAGGGCAGTGGTGGGCAAACTGCGGCCCACTGAGTGTGGCTCTTCCACAAAATACCACGTGCGGGCGCGCACGTACAGTGCAATTGAAACTTCGTGGCCACACTCAAGGGGCCAAAGAGCCGCATGTGGCTCGTGAGCCGCAGTTTGCCGACCACTGGCTAGGGTAACAATAAAAATTTTTTAAAAATATAACTAAGATCATATTACTTCTCTGCTCAAAAAAAAAAAAAAAATGATGACAGAGGATCATTGATCAGCTGCCTCCTGCATGTCTCCTACTGGGATGAAGCCCACAACCTGAGCATGTGCCCTGACCAGGATTGAACCATGACCTCCTGGTTCATAGGTCGACACTCAACCACTGAGCCACACCAGATGGGCAGGAGTGATATTTTGACCATTACTTGAACCCTGTTATGGTTTCATCTGTCTTGAATGTGCTAGTAGAAATATGCATTATTATATGATACCCACGTTACTACTATATTGGGGTACTAATTTCCACCTTACCCAAGCCTCCAAATTTCACCCGCACTGCACGGAAGGTAAAAACTGGTGCCCAGTGGCCCTGGGTTTGGGACTCTTGAGTTTGTTGGCTTTACCATCACCATCTGACCCCCATCCACTCATTCCAGAAGAAAGCTGCCTACAAACATGGATAACCTTCCAACGTTATGTGCAGCAGTCTCAAGAGCACAAATCAGCAACAAAGCCCAGTATTTTTCTCTTTTAACACAATACTAGAGGCCCGGTGCATGAAATTCATGCAGGGGCGGGCAGCTTTTCTCCCTCTCCCGTGCTGCCGGCCCTTGGCCTTGGCAGCCGCTATGGCTTTGTCTGGATGGACACCCAGAAGACGTCCGGTCTAATTAGCACATTACTCTTTTATTAGTATAGATATAGCCCAGCCAGAGTGGCCCAGCTGATTGAGCAAAAGGTTGTGGGTTCGATTCTCAGTCAGGGCACATACCTGGGTTGCAGGGTTTGATCCCTGGTCTAGACACATGCGGGAGGTAACTGATCTCTCTCTCTCTCTCTCTCTCTCTCTCTCTCTCTCTCTTCCCCTCTCTCTAGGCATGTCCTCAGGTGAGGATTTTAAAAAATGTTACTTTCTTCACTTTTCAGTGCAAAATGAAATGAAATAAAACCAGTGAATCAGGTGGAGGACTGGCCTGTGAGACTTATTCCCGTTTCCTCCCTAACTGGGTTCTCTAACCTCAGCTGTTTGGGGTGGCACCGCACTGTGCGGGATGGGTGGGGAAGGGAGACAGTTTGCTTTTTATGCTTTTATTCAGAAACTTACACCTGAGCTCTAACCCACCTGTAAGACACAACATTTCAACTTTAGCAGAACCAAGCGATTCCTAAGGTATAATCTACATCAGAACCTTGATATTTCCTTGTTTTTTAAGCAACAGGATTGGTTAGATGTTAATAGAGATGGCTCAGAATAGAGAAGAGCCGAAGGCTAAAGAGGAGAGGCTAACACCTAATCCTAAACAGCTTAAAAGGTACATTAATCAGTGATCATTTAACTACCCAGTCTCTATCTATAATGTTTCAAAAGGAATTCTCAATTTTTAAAAATTAAATATACTAGTGGTGCCCTAGCCAGTTTGGCTCAGTGGTTGGGGCATCGACCTGCAGACTGAAGGGTCCCAGGTTCAATTCCAGTCAAGGGCGTGTATCTTGGTTGCAGGCTCAATCCCTGGTGTGCGTGTGGGAGGCAACCAATCGATGTGTCTCTCTCACATTGATGTTTCTCTCTCTGTCTCTTCCCCTCCTTTCCACTCTGTCTAAAAATCAATGGGAAAAATATATTTGGGTGAGGATTAACAACAACAACAAAAAATTTATTGGGGGTGACATTGGATAATAACATTATATAAATTTCAGGTGTACAACTTTAGAATACAATATCTCTATACTGTGTGTGCTTACTACCCACATCTAGGCTCCTTTTGTTGCTACATATTTGAGCATCCTTTACCCTCTAGTCTTCCCCCACTCAAGTTCTCAGTTTTTAAACTTGATATCAGAAGCTCATATAACTTCACAAATGAGAGACATTAATAAATGTAGCTTTTAGCCCTGGCTGGTATGCTCAGTGGTTAGTGCATCGACCTGCAGACTGAAAGGTCTCAGATTCAATTCAGATCAAGGGCACGTAACTCGAGGTTGCAGGCTCTATCCTAGCCCTGGTCAGAGCACAGGCGGAAGGCAACCAATCGATGTGTATCTCACATAGATGTTTCTCTCTCTGTGTCACTCCCCCTCCCCTCCACTATCTCTAAAAATCAATGCAAAAATATAATTGGGTGCCCTAACCAGTTTGGCTCAGTGGATAGAGCGTTGGACTGTGGACTGAAGGGTCCCAGGTTTGATTCCTATCAAGGATACATGCCCAGGTTGCGGACACAATCCCCAGTGTGGGGCATGCAGGAGGCAGCCAATTAATGATTCTCTCTCATCATTGACGTTTCTCTCTCTCTCCCTCTCCCTTCCTCTCTGAAATCAATAAAAATATTTTTTTTAAAAGAGGAATTCAGTTTAAAGATATACAAGTGAGGATGCCCAGCAGAGTATTGATTTTATGTGTCTAAAATTAAGAAGAGTGGTTAGTGCCAGAGACGTAAATATGGAAGTCGCAAGCACGTAGAGGGTGACTGGGACCTTGATTATTAGATGAGTTTGCTTAAGAAGAATGAAGCCCAGCCTGTGTGACTCAGTGATTGAGCGTCAACCCATGAACCAGGAGGTTACCGTTCAATTCCCCGTCCGAGCTCACGCCCAGGTTGTGGGTTTGATCCCCAAGAGGGGGCGTTCGGAAGGCACGCCCAATGATTCTCTGTCATCATTAATGTTTCTATCCCTCTCTCCCTCTCCCTTCCTCTCTGAAATCAATAAAAATATATATTAAAAAAATTTGCCTGCTATATTTGGTCAAGCATTTACTAGTAATTAAGTCACCCCCAATGATTTCTCGGGCCGTATACGTCCCCGGGCCGGACATGCCCCAGCCCTGCAGGGAAATAGCACTCAGCCGTTCCCAGCCCCCTGCTGTCTTTATCCTCCTGACAGAGCACTGGCCACCAGCTGCCTTATTACAGCAACGTACGCATCGCCTGCTTCCCTTCGCCAGACTGTGAGCACCTGCAAAGTGTAACTACCAAGAGCATGATCCCTAAGAAGCAGAGATAAAGGTGAACAAGAAACTCCCCCTGCCCTCGAGGAAGCCTAGCCACCATTCAGGGCGTCAGATAACCTGACTAGGATGTGAGAGTCCGGGCCCCAGGGGTGGCGCTTTTGGGGCAGCAGTTGCGGCCTCTTTAGCCCGGGGGCAGTGAAAACCAAGAGTTCACTCTAGGGCAGTGGTCAGCAAACTGCGGCCCCTTGAGTGCGGCTCTTCCACAAACTAGCACGTGCGGGCGCGCACGTACAGTGCGATTGAAACTTCGTGGCCACACTCAAGGGGCCAAAGAGCCGCATGTGGCTCGCGAGCCGCAGTTTGCCAACCACTGCTCTAGGAGAAGGCAACCAGGGTTATGGGGTGAAGGGCAGGGAAAGGAAGCCGAGAAGTAATCAAAGGAGGGAAGAGGACCTGGGAGGGGGCGTCACTCATGTTGGAGGACGCTTTTCTAGAATACTCCCAATACGGTGGCAAAGAGCACTTGTTACAGTAACCATGTTCCGTATGTCCACACATCACACACTGAGCCTCACAGCAACCCAGGGAGTTAGGCACTAGTATGACCCTGTTTTACAGAGAGAAAATGATTCACGCACCCCAGTAAACACACCTACAGAGAAATAAAGACTAGAACTCAAGCAGTTTGAGCTTGCACTCTTTGTTTATCTATACTAATGAAAAGGTAATATGCTAATTAGACCGGGTCAACCGGCCATCTTCTGGACATCTGACTTCCTTCCGGACAAAGCCATGACGGTGGGGGCCAAGGCAGAGGCAGTTAGGAGCGATCAGGCTGGCAGGGGAGGGCTGTTGGGGGCATTAGGCAGGCAGGCAGGTGAGTGGTTAGGAGCCAGTGGTCCTGGATTGTGAGAGGGATGTCTGACTGCCGGTTTAGGCCCGATCCCTAAACCGGCAGTCAGACATCCCGAGTGGGGTCCTGGATTAGAGAGGGTGTGGGAATCCTCCCCCATGCACAAATTTTGTGCACCAGGCCTCTAGTATGTGTATGTGTGTGTATGTATATGTATATATATATGAACACAAACTACATCTATCAGTTTGGTCTTCTGAAAAACTAAACCTAAGGTACTTAGAAAAATCTTTTTAAAGATCGGGGATGTAAGATCAGATTTCAAGAGAATCTCTGTTTGGTTTGGCACTGAAAGACAATTGAGTTATCAGTAACATCGCTTCTTTGAATAGTTGAAAGGGGATTAGAATTTCCCATTCTCACGATTTGTAACAGAAGAGAGAGCTACAGAAAATATGAACTGATAGGAACAGTCCAAGTATTTAGTTGTATCTTGTTTTAGGTCAGTGTCTATGCTGGACTAATTTTTTAAAGTTTATCTTTTAACTGATTTTTGGAAAGAGAGGAAGGGAGAGGAAGAGAGAGAAACATTGATTTGAGAGTGAAACATCATTTGGCTGCCTCCTGCCCACTCCCCACCAGGGATATGCCCACAACCATGGTACATGCCCTTGACTGGAATTGAACCTGGGACCCTTGAGTCGGCAGGCTGACGCTCTATCCACTGAGCCAAACCGGTCAGGGCATGAGCCTGTATTCTTACTCACCATGTTGTTGATCATAATACTACACTAAGTGTGCCAGCTCTATAGGCCTGATGCTGTGCCAGCTCTATAGGCCTGAATCCTGTGAGGGTCTGGTGCTGTCCTAGGCTCTGGATGTGGCGCAGAGAAGCAGAGTCCTTCCCTCATGGAGCAGGTCAGCAGGTGGATGATGATCGGGCTGTGGAGGAGAATGGAGCAAGGTAAGGCCTCATGAATCACAGGGGCAGCCTCTCGGAGGAGGCGACCATTTAAGTAGAGAGTCATCTATGTGGATATTTGCGCAAAGGGTGTCCAGGCAGAGGAAACAGCAAGTGCAAAAGCCGTAAGGGGTGCGTGTGCCTGGTGTGTTCCAGGAACTGAAAGGAGCTCAAAGCAGTAGAACACAATGAAGGGGAGAGAGAGAGGCAAGAGACAAGATCAGAAAGACGTGGAAAGACTTCCAGGACTAATTTAAGTGAAAAAAGATGGAAGGGTCAGGCACCATCACATTGAGTAAAGAAAACATGTGTGCCTACATCCATATATAGACATATATGTCTATGTTATGTGTGTCCATATATGGACATATATGTTATATATGTCTATATATGTGCTTGTTTATCTTCTGAAATATTAGATAACAAATTTTCCAGTGATTACCTTTTTATTTTATATTCTTTCATTCTTAAAAATTTTTACCTTGCATTTATTATTTTTTAAAATGTGTTTTTATTGAGTTCAGAGAGGAAGGGAGAGGAAGAGATAGAAACATCAATGATGAGAGAGAATCATTAATCAGCTGCCTCCTGCACAACCTCTACTGGGGATCGAGCCCGCAACCCAGGCATGTGCCCTGACTGGGAATCGAACCATGACCTCCTGGTTCATAGGTCGACACTCAACTATTGAGCCATGCCAGTCAGGCTATTATTTTTATAATAATCAAAACATAGCTTAAAAATGAAAAGTCTTAACCATATGTTGGGGCTCCAGCTAAAGTCCTTCTCTCCCCCTTTACAGCTGAGCTTCTCGAAGAGTTGACTCCACTTTCTTCCCTTGCCCTCTCCATTTCCCCGCAGCCAAGAACATGCTGACTTCCGACCACCTTTCCCAGCAACTTCTCTTGCTGAGACCTTCTGTGACTCCCCAGGACTATGAGGAACACTCTTCAGTCCTTCTGCTTCTCGACCTCCCTGTTACATGTGACCTTGCTGACAGCTCCTCTGTCTGAAACTCTCTCTCCTTTGGTTTCCCTCTTGCCCCGTTTCTTGCCCCTTCATTGGCTCCTTTTTGTTAGCCCACCCAATAGACCTGGGTTTCTACTGGTTCTGTTCTTGACTCCTTGGCCTCTGTGTACTACACACACTCTTTCTCTGTGGCCTTATTCATGCCCATGGTTTTGAGACAGTATAGGGACGTGGGTCAGGGAATGGAAAAATACTGGGTGACCAGGAAGCCAAGTTAAGACCAGGTGGCCAGAAGATGTGGAAACCACAGTTTTGCATGCACAGTTGGTCAAGATTTGGCCCCTATTAGACTTTCCTGGGTTTTCGATAATAAGCAACACTGCCATCTTGCCCCAACAGCACCAGTATGCATTTAGTTGCCAAGCAACCTGACAGAAGGAGGAAGTAACTCCACCCTGACATAGAAAATTCCACTCCCTGAGCCCTTCACAAGCCTGCTTGTTTTGTGCAAGCCTGCTTCATCCCAGCTTATAAAAGCAGCCAAGCAAAGCCAGCCCAGGAGCCAGTTCAGAGGACCTTCCATCCCTCTGTGCTGCCTCCCTGGTGCTCGAGTATAGCTCAATAAAATCTATCTGGAAAATTCTCTGGGGGTTCCTCTTGATTTCTTTTTTTTAAAAAAATACATCTTTATTGATTTCAGAGAGGATGGGGGAGGGAGAGAGATAGAAACATCAATAATGAGAGAGAATCATTGATTGGCTGCCTCCTGCACACCCCCTACTGGGGATCGAGCCCGCAACCTGGGCATATGCCCTTGGCCAGAATCAAACCTGGGACCCTTCAGTCCTCAGGCTGACGCTCTACCCACTGAGCCAAACTAGCTAGGGCCCTCTTGATTTCTCTATTGGGGAACCCAAGAACCCCAACACTGGTAAGAGTTTCAACTACCATATCTCTGTTTCCAAGTCCCAGATCTATATTTTTAGCCTTTTCTTCTGGGCTCCAGTCCAATCTATACAGGTGCCCATTAGACAGTTCCACTTGCAGATCTCACAGGCGCCTCAAACTCAACTGTTTCAAAACCTAACTCATCATTTCCCAAGGAAAACATCTTCTTCTTGTTGTCCTTTTTGTAGTTGGTGATATCACCAACTGCTTGATCGACCCCAGCTGGCAACTTGAGAAAAGTCCCACATCTAAATGGACACCAAAAGTCATTCCAGCTGCTAAGTATCTCTGAAAGCCGTCTTCATTCCTACGTCTTCACGGCCCCTGCACCCAGCATTTGGACCACTGCATATGGGGGTGGTCAGACATATCCTACCTGCATTTTCTGCCTCTAGTCTTACCATCAGCCTGCTTTCTTATGCTTAGTTGCCACAGTGATGTGGCACAAATCCCATCATCAATCCCTGTTTGAAATCTTTCAGTTTTTTCCCTGCCTTTCTAGGATCAAATTCAAATTCCTTAATATGATCTGGCCACATCTTTTTTTCTTTTTTTAATATATTGTATTGATTTTTTTTTTTTTTTTTTACAGAGAGGAAGGGAGAGGGATAGAGAGCTAGAAACATCAATGAAAGAGAAACATCAATCAGCTGCTTCCTGCACACCCCCTACTGGGGATGTGCCCCCAACCAACCTGGGACCCTTCAGTCCACAGACCGACGCTCTATCCACTGAGCCAAACCGGTCAGGGCCTGGCCACATCGTTTGACGCTTTCCCACATGCACCTTATGTTTAAGCCACAATGAAGTACTCTGTTTCTCAAAGCCCTTCTCTTTCTCATGTTTCTGTGAGCGTTTGTGACAGCACCTTGGCATCTCCAGCTCCAACATAATAACTGGCACAGAGTTAATGTTCAATAAGTAAAAGGACAGAAAACCACCAGGCACAGAGGTGGATGACAAGGACTACTCTAAGAGTACAATTTAATGTTTCTTATTGATTTTAGAGAGAGGAAGGGAGAGGGAGAGAGAGAGAGAAACATCAACATCTCTCGATTGGCTGCCTCCTGCATGTCCCCTACTGGGGATTAAGTGGGAAACCCGGGCATGTGCCCTGACCAGGATCAAAACATGACCTCCTGGTTTATGGTTCATGGTTCGACACGCAACCACTGAGCCACACCAGCTGGGCTAAGAGTACAATTTACAGATAACTAGAAAGAGAGAGAAAGGAAATGCTTTAGTGCAACATTTCCTTCAAGCTTGTACCAGGTGAAACAGTAATAATCAAATAATAATTATTCCTGTCATTTTTCTCTTTGAGAGATGTGAATTTTGCTCATTGGTATAATTTCATGGAGACAATTTAACTGATTTTAAATAAAATGTGAAAACAAAACAAACAAACAAAAACAAACCAGCCCAGCCTATGTGATTGCCAAGTCCTCTGACAAAACAAGACCCCTTGGGTATGAATCTCAAGGTCCCAGAGTGCAGCTGGGAGGGTCATTTACCCTGCAGACATTCCCTGTGCTGGAACAGATGCTACCGGCACCGGGGGCCCAGGGACCCGTGACACACAGGGCCTGCTCTGCAGGGGCTCATGGCCCCCAAACCATTGCGTCTTTGCCTTTGACCAGGACTGCCCCCAGCTGTCCACGTTGGGACGAGTATTTACAGTCCTTTTAGTCACAGGTAGAGCTACACCTAATTCCGTGGGAGGGCAGAAGCACACGCCCACGGGTTCAGGGCAGTAGCAAATGCAGCCAGTGCTTACCTAATGGAAGGGGTGCCTTTGGAGAAGAATAGTGGGGTGGCCCTTCCTTCCCCACGAAAAAGCAGCACCGAAGAACTGGAGCAGCACTCTCTTCAGGGGCGACCGCGCCTTCCTATGGGGAAGTTGAAGTGACAGCCACCGCATTTCCTCAGCAGGGGGATGTTTGGGATTCCTAACGCTATGTTTCCCCCTGTTTGGAGAAAGGAAACGGACGGTCTGAGAGCAGGTATCTTGGCCAGTGACTATGGAAATCCCTGGGTGGTAAGTGTTTCTACCTGAGTGAGAAGACATTCTGCTTAGATTATGTCATTCAATCTTCATAATAATCCTATGAAGTTTCTACTAATATCCTTATTTTTGCAAATGAGGAGCAGAAGGAGCCAAGGTGCTTGGTTGAAGACTACATAGCTACAATTATCGGCCCTGTGATTCAAGCCCAGATTTGTGACTGCGCCCACGTTAATGCCACCACAATACTGGTTTGCCATGAGATGTCTTTCCAGGGAGGGGAAGAGGGAATGAACATATAGAGGTCCCTTCAAACCAGAAGTAATTCGTGAGTTTGCAGAAAGGGGCAAAATTTGGGGTTCCCTTCTTAAACGTATCCTCTTGTCATTTGAAAAAAATTAAAATATGGCTGGCAAAGCTCAAGAAGCTAAAAAAATCTTTTTGGGGGGAAGTTTGGGGAAAGAGGCACTGAAACACTGCTGGGGTCTGAAGTCGTACAAGCTTTACAGGGAACAACTAGTCAACATCTATCAAAACTCAAATGTGCATCCCTCACAATTCCACTCCAGAAATGGGTACTACAGATGAATTTGCTAAATTATATATATTCAAGGTTATGCACTGCAGCATTGTTTACTATTTATTTTATTTAAAAAATATTTCTATTAATTTAAGAGAGGGAGAGAGAGACAGAAACATCAATGATGAGACCTAGCCAGTTTGGCTCAGTGGATAGAGCGCCGGCCTGCAGACCAAAGGGTCCTGGGTTCGATTGCGGTCAAGGGCACGTACCTTGGCTGCAGGCTCCTCCTCAGGCCCAAAGCCTGGTCAGGGCTCATGCAGGTGGCAACCAATTGATGTGTTTCTCTCACATCGATGTTTCTCTCTGTCTCTCCCTCTCTCTTCCACTCTCCCTAAAAATCAATGGAAAAAATATTCTCAGGTGAGAATTAAAAAGAAAGAAAGAAAGAAAGAAAGAAAGAAAGAAAGAAAGAAAGAAAGAAAGAAAGAAAGACCAATGATGAGAGAGAATCATGGATTGGCTGCCTCCTGCACACCGCAATCCGGGCATGTGCCCTTGACCAGAATCAAACCTGGGACTCTTCAGCCCGCAGGCCAAAGCTCTATCCACTGGGCAAACCGGCTAGGGCCAGCATTGTTTAAAACAGCAAATGTTTGGAAACT
Source organism: Myotis brandtii (assembly GCF_000412655.1). Lineage (NCBI taxonomy): Eukaryota > Metazoa > Chordata > Mammalia > Chiroptera > Vespertilionidae > Myotis > Myotis brandtii. The sequence goes on along the minus strand of NW_005353538.1, from coordinate 1,452,048 downwards.
ACTTAAGTGCCTACCAATCGAGAACTGGTTCCATAGACTCTGCTGCTGTCTGTCCCACGCAGGGAATGCTGAGTACCGGTACGAATGATTTCCAAGAAAGATCCAGGAAGTAGGTTCAATATTATTTCATTTATGGAAAAACTTCTGTATGTATTTGCTTGAATAGGCACCGGCTATCTCTAGAAGAATATACAGGAGGCTGATAACATTAGTTGCCCCCAAGAAAGGGTAAAATATGACTGGGGGAGGGGAGGGTCATTCAGAACAAGATTGGAGTCAAACTTTAATTCCTTTACATTTTTAACCGAATAGAGTCCAGTGATGGCGAACCTTTTGAGCTCGGCGTGTCAGCATTTTGAAAAACCCTAACTTAACTCTGGTGCCGTGTCATATATAGAAATTTTCCAATCCAGTCAGCCTCAGAGCCTCTCTGTGTCACCAAGTAGATTCAAGAAAGAGTTAAGTTTTTCTCAAATGCCATCTCAAGAGTCTAGGACAGTGATGGTGAACCTTTTGAGCTCGGCGTGTCAGCATTTTGCAAAACCCTAACTTAACTCTGGTGCCGTGTCACATATAGAAATTTTTTGATATTTGCAACCATAGTAAAACAGATTTATATTTTTGATATTTATTTTATATATTTAAATGCCATTTAACAAAGAAAAATCAACCAAAAAAATGAGTTCGCGCGTCACCTCTGACATGCGTGTCATAGGTTCGCCATCACTGGAATAGACTATATTAGGTATTCAAGAAAAAGAAATGGAATTAAAATTTAAAAAATAAAGCACATGTAGTTTAAGGTACCTTATGAGTAAGGCACAGAATGTCTTTTTAAAAAAGTATTCACATTATTGTGTGGCCATCACAACCATCTATACATTTTTTTTAACTAACAGGTTTTTAAAATATAAATTTTTAAAAATTTCTTTCAGAGAGGAAGGGAGAGGGAGAGATAGAAACATCAGTGATGAGAGCGAGCCCACAACCTGGACATGTGCCCTTAACTGGAATTGAACCCTGGACCCTTCAGTCTGCAGGCCAACATGCTATCCACTGAGCCAAACTGACTAGGGCTGTCTCTATAACTCTTTTCATTTTGTAAATCTGAAACTCTATACTCATTAAACAATAACTCTCCAAACTTGCCCTAGCCCCTGGCAACCACCATTACGGTTTCTGCCTCCGTGATTTTGACTGCTCTAAGACCTCATGTAAGTGAAATCACCCAGTATTTGTCTTTTTGTGACTGGTTTATTTCACTTAGCATAATGTTCTCAAGGTTCATCCATGTGGTAATATATTGCAGAATTTCTTTCCTTTTTAAGGCTGAACTGTTCATTGTATAACACATTATACTAAGCCATCCATTGGTCAATGGGCACCTGGGTTGCTCCTATGTTTTAACTATTGTGAATCCTGCTGCCATGAACATGGTTGTACAAATACCTCTTTGAGAGCCTGCTTTCAGTTCTGCTGGGCATATACTCAGAAGTGGATTCCTAGATCACATGGTAACTTTATTTTAAATTTTCTGAGGCCCTGCATTACTGCTTGTTTTCCATAGCAGCTGTACCATTTTCCATCTCCACCAACACTCCCAAGCATTCCGATTTCTCCACATCTTCACCAGCTCTTGTTTTGCTTTTTTTAAAAATAAAAATATTTTTATTGATTTCAGAGAGGAAGGGAGAGGGAGAGAGAGAAACATTGATGATGAAAGAGAATCATTGATTGGCTGCTCCTAATGGCCCCCCCCTGGGAATGGAGCCCACAACCCTGGCATGTGCCCTGACCAGAATCAAACTGTGACCTCCTGGTTCATAGGTCAACGCGGAGCACCCGGCCGGGCTTGTTTTGCTTTTTTGATGGTAGTAATCCTAGTCGGTGTGGCAGCATAGTATGCCTTTTTGGGGTCAGCAGTATGGTGAATGGATATTGGTGCTAGACCCAATGAGTTTTGGTCCTGCTGCTTATTGTGTGACCTTGGGTGTTACTCTAAGCCTCAGTTTCCCTATTCATAAAATCAGAATTATCTCAGAGGGTTGGTGAGCACTGAATGCCTATAAACCACTTATGCTGGCAGAACTCAACAAATGTTATTTTTTCTGCCTTAAAAGCAGCAACCATAAACCCAATCCTGATTTGCTCTGGCTCCTTTTGGACTAGTCTAGAGGCAAAGAGACAAACTAGATGACTTCTTAAGTTTTTATGCCTAGAGGACTGAGTCTGGAGATTCACACAATCTCAGGCTTTCTCCCTGCTGCCCCCAGACCTGCAGAGCCCCGCCCTGCCCGGCGGAGGTGTGCTGGGAGGAAGGCTACTCAGAGCCGCGCTGGCTGGTTTTCTCAGGGTGCAGGACCGAGAGAAACCCTGTCGACATAGTTATATAAATCCTGCCACTCGGCCCCCTGCCTGTTACCTCTGCAGACGTTTTACATATTAAGGGGGGGGGGCAAATACAAAAGAAAAATCAGCGAGAGAGCGAACAATCCGGACGCTGGAGGGAATCCACGTGGTCATCGGTCTGTAACCGATCAGAGCAGCTACCCTGAGGCAAGACCCCCAGCGCCTCACCCAAACTATTGCAATGGCGAAACCTTCCACTACAGGGTGCTAATGTCCCCCTTAGCGGCGTCTGGGGGCTGCCGTTCAAGAGACTCTGTCACGACCCCCACCCTTTTTGCACCTAGTGAACCAGCGACGTAACCAGGGCCTCTGGTTCTGTGCGCGCGCTTTGCAAACCATCTGGGCTCCATTCTGCGCGGTTGCAACGACGATCGATGCGGGAAGAGTTGGGGGGAGTCGGAGCTGGCCGGTCGCCTGCCCTTTCTCTGCCCCCCACCCCACCGGTCGCTCCGCACGAACATTTCCGTGGTGGAGGGACGCCGGCTTTCAGCACCAGGAGGCCTGGACCTTCTCTGGAGACGCGCGGGGCACCCTCCAGAGGACGCGAGCTGACTGCAACCTGCTCCCCGGCCCTCCCTCTCCTTCCCGAATCCGCCGCCCGGGCTGTAATGTTACAAGCTGTGCGCTGTGCCTGTGCGGGAGTCCAGGGAGGCTGCGTGACCTTCCCGCGAACTCCATCTCAGCTGGGGGTATGGAGGCGGCCCCGGGGCCTGCAGGCTGGGGATCGATCCCCAGCTCAACCTATTCAGGTTCTCGCGGCGCAGACCCCTCCCTCCCGGCTCTACATCCCCAGCCTCGCAGGCTTTTAACGCCCAGCTGGAGGCGCCCTCCCCGCTTGCCCGCAATAAGCACACCGGGTGGAGAT
>NW_005353538.1:1447007-1447232 GCF_000412655.1 Myotis brandtii | reverse complement strand
TCCCCGGGACCTGCTCCTCCGCCCGCCTCCCTCTGGGGCAGATGTTCTGCTCTCGGGGCAGCGCTTCTCTTGGGCATCTCTCCGGCGCTGGCCTCATCCGGGCCACGCTCTTCTACCCCGGGGGGCCCATGTCCCTCCCCACACCTCGCTTCCCAAAGCCTGCCGAACCCTCCCTGCCGAACCCCCCCTGCCGAACCCTCCCTGCCGAACCCCCCCTGCCGAACC
>NW_005353538.1:1421095-1446874 GCF_000412655.1 Myotis brandtii | reverse complement strand
CGCCCCTCCCCTCCCTCTGCTCGGTGCCGCCTTGCACAGCAGCCCGCTTGCCCGTCTCGCAGAGCTCAGCGCCAGCCGGCGGCAGCAGGGGCTTCTCTGCCTCCGCCCCACGCTGTCCTCCCCTAGAATGAAGGCTTGGTGGCATCTTGGCGGGGAGATAGTCCACTGTCCCCAGGCTCAGAGGAGCGGCTCCTCACCAGCCCCCCGAGAGGAGGCCCCGAGGCAGGCCCTGTGCGGGGAGGTGTTTGGGGGGCTCCGCAGCCCCTTCCCAGGGGACGCAGCTGCTCCTACCCTACCCCCGGCGCTGCGCTGGGAGCGCGCAGCCTCCGACCTGGCTCCCTCCGGCCTGCTCCTCTTCTCCGACATTTCTTTATTGACCCACCTTTTCCCCGGCCAGCCCTGGGCATGGCAGGGGTGGGGGAGCGGGGTCGGAGTGAGGAGAGGAGATAAGGGACAGGTTTCCTTCAGTGTGCGGTGGTGGTTGGCTTTCGCTGGGAAAGGCGGGGCTGGGAAGCACAGTTATTCCTTAGGAAGACTTGGGGTTCTCCCTCCCAGTCGAGACCCTTGTCCCTTCCCATTAGGACGGGGGTGAGGATAGGGGTGCTTTGATGAGCGCTGCTCAGCCTCCTTCAGCAAAATAGAAAGTTGCCCTGGGAGGGGAAGTTGAGTTCAGGTTCAGCCAGGGCCTTAGGCATTTATTTTCCGTTGGACGCAGGAGGGGGGAGTCAGAGTTGGGCGGGAGGAGAGGATGAGGGAGGCTAGGAAGAAGGGCAGTTGCTAGGGGCTCACGCGAAGGAGGGCATGGGGTTCTGCTCCGAGTGCTTTTGATTGAAACAGAAAGGGAAAGATAACCAGGCATTTCCTGCGTGCCTGCCGTTGGGGCGCACAGAGGATCCTGGGCAAACCCCTGGCCACGGCTGTGCCCCGCACCCCTTAGATTTCGCACAGACCCTGGGGAGGAGATCCCAGATCTCCCGGCCCCTCCCTCCAAGGAGCTGGCCTTTTCCAGCTGTTAGCCTTCCTGCCTCCTTTTAAAAGTCGTTTCTAAGGCAGCTCGATCCGATCCGGAGGCTGACTGCAGCCCGCCTGGTGATGGAGCGAGGAGGACATGATGGGGGCGTGTTCCTTGCTGTGTGGCTGGCTGCGGCTCCCTCTCCCTGCCTCTCTGCTCTCTCTCCACCTCCTTTCCCAGCCTCCAGAAGGCAGCTGTAGTCAGCAGGGTTGCTTGAGACTATGTTGGATGCTGTAGATGACTATTTTTTTTGAAAGGCCAATTCTGTATTTTTTAAGCTAACAACACAGATCCCATGTAGTTGGAGAACCAAAGGCCTCATACATGACAAAAAGACTGAACCGTTCAGGTTACTTGCATGGAGTTGGTGCTTAAATGTGAGTTGATTTTGCTTTTCTAAAAGATACAGCAGCAAAAAAAAAAAAAGACATTTCATTTACCTGCTTATTTTTAAAATGGAGACTTGCCTGGTTATATGTGGAATTTTAGCCCCATGTATATTTGCGTATGTAAGAAAGTCCCTAATAGGAGAAGTTCGTCTGTTGTCAGGGGACCCGAGAAGCGGTTTCCTCTGGTTTAGCATGCTTATGTGTTCTGTACAGAAGGGTCAAGTTCACATCCCAAATGTTATCACATATTCAAAAACAGGGTTTCACAGTTCCCAAAGACAGCATCTTAAGAGACTGGCGAGAAAGAGCCACCTGGATTCAGGGACCTAATGTCTGGGCACCAGGATATTCCATCTTTGGTCTTTGATGTACCACCTTTCAAGTTTTCGTCCGTGCTCACATCTCACCTACGGCTTGTGCGTCGCTGCAGTATCCAGTGAGGGAAGCCTGTTCAGGAATGCAGTTGTTTCAAATAAGTTATTTCATATTAGTAAGGTTTTTTTTGCCTGAACAGTAGTTGCTACTTCATTCTGAGAAGAGTGGTTAACTGCTTACTCAGACGCCCGTCCTTTTTCTGCATTGGGCTGAAATGAGCTGTTGTTTCATGGGTCAGCTTTTCATGTGATAGTTGAGGCGCTCTCGCATGGGTTGGTGGTTTGGATTAGCGCTAACCCATAGTCTGGTTTATTGCTAACCCATCATGCTGATGCCCTTTGACCGGGTCGTCTTCAGTGTAGAAACCAAGCATTTTGTTACAGGGTCTTACAGATGGATGGTGAGGCCGACAGGGGGGGCTGGGAGCTCCCTGGGCAGCACCCCCGCAGAAACCCACGGTTGTTTCCGGATTCGTGCGCAGCTCTGTCCTCTCACTTGGATTCATGAACACGTGGCTTGTGACCCATGAATCAGGATTGTAACTTGGTCACAACAAAACCTAACTTAATACTAAGAGAACGAGTGAGCGGAGGTGGGTAACAGGGAACAGAACTTCTAGGTCGCTTCCACGGGAGGCTTGTCCTTTGTTGATGCGTGTTCCTAACGTCCCGCCTCCAATCGCTCTCTTGGTAGCAGCTGCACATGAGTTCTTGAGGGCCACATTCTGTCAGAATGGGATTATTTACAAAAACATAGGTGTTGCTGATCTGTTCTGGCTTTCTGTGTGACAGCTAGGAAGTAGCATTAAAGTTTGATTTTCTTAAAAATATATTTTTATTGATTTCAGAGAAGGGAGGAGAGAGATAGAAACATCAATAAGAATCATTGATCGGCTGCCTCCTTCACACCTCTCCCTCCCCCACACTAGGGATCGAGCCCACAACCTGGGCATGTGCCTTGACAGGAATCGAACCGTGGCCTCCTGGTTCATAAGTCGATGCTCAACCACTGAGCCATACAGGCCGGGCGTAAAGTTTGGTGTTTGTTGAGCGCTGTCATGCAGGAATCCCAGAGTCATGTTTTTGGGCCTTTCTTGTCGCCGGCCCAGAGTCAGGGCCCCGCGGCACTGAGGGTTGTCTCAGGTGGTGTTAATGTCACTCTACTCTGCCATCTACTTCAGTCTGCAGGCCGACGCTCTGCCCATGGAGCCAAACCAGTTAGGGCTTCCTCTGCCATCCAAATACATAGGACACGTCTCCGCCAGCTGGAATTGGAGCTGTTTTGATATAAACCCCAGAAATGGTTTATCAACAGTGAGTCTCTGTTTAGTAACTTCATAATTCAATTACTTCCCCTACCACCTCACAAAACATTAAAAGCAAACTTTCCACCCTGCTCATAAAATTCGGCAAAGCTTAATTAGAAATTAGTGGACACCGAATTGCAGTTGTGCCTGGTCCATACGCACTCAGAGGAGGGAAGCTGAAGTGCAGTGCGCACGTTGTGTGTGTTTGCTTTCATTTGAGAGAGACTGAGGTGGGCGCTTGGGTTGTGCTTCGGAAAGATGGAGAATTCTGCAATTCTTTCCCTGTTTATCGGGCACATGGGCAAGAGTGGGCGTGGCTCCCCCATTGCCCACGCAGCAAACGCTAGGCAGGGAGGCAGCGAGGACACTGGGTCGCAGTGGGAGTCAGTGGGCACGGGCTCTCCTCACACTCATCTCGTGCAGTCGTGGGGCCTCAGGCAGTTCACTGATTTTACCCTCGAACTTCTGACCTGTGAAATGAAAAGGTGAGCTTCACATATCAGCTCATCAGTCCTTTTCTACCCCAGTGCTCTGCTTGCTTTCTATTATCTTAATTTTTTGGTCAAGTCAGAATTTCTTATTCTGAGTTTATTTAGAGTCAGAGTCAGTGAGTCTCTCTTTATTTTTTTCTTGTTTTTAAATATATTTTTATTGATTTCAGAGAGGAAGGGAGAGAGAGAGAGAAACATCAATGATGAGAATCATTGACCGGCTGCCTCCTGCATGCCCCCTACTGGGCATCGAGCCTGCAACTCGGGCATGTGACCTTGATGGGAATCGAACCCGGGACCCTTCAGTCTGCAGGCCAACGTTCTACCCACTGAGCAACACAGGCTAGGTCTTTGGTTATTTTTAATATCAGATTTGTACATTTGCCCGTTTAACTGGCATCATTGGGAGGGGAACTATCAACTTGGTAGGAAAGTTTTCTTTGAGTGAACAAAATATAAGGACTTACCTGTTGGAAAAAGTTCTTTGCTGAAGTTGACTGATTTTAATTATAAGAAAAATGAAGATCAAATTTTAAAAACAATTCATCTGTTGTTTAGAGTCCCTCTTGTTCGGTTAAATCTGTCTTCATGATTCAGTGTTGTGGATTCATGGTTCGAAGGGGAAGTTATTTTCAGACTCGGTGTTGTGTTCCTCTAGACGTGTGAGGTTCTCAATGAAAAGAAGAATCCCGAAACGGATGTATTTGTGAATCCAGCGTGATGGCCACCAGGGGGGGCTGTGATTGTGCTCCGAGAGGTGGTGCTTTGGTTGGTACTGAGCATGGGAAGGTGGTCTTTAGAACATCCCTCTCACTGAGAACTGCGTGAGGTAGTTTACCTTCCATCTAATTACCTTAAGGCACAGGCTCCCGTAGGAAGTCATTATTCACAAAATCATGATTCATCTTCTGCCTGGAAGTTGGGAAAAGAAAATACCCCGGTCCTGACTCAGTTCTCATCTGCCCGCTCACCTTGGAGCCCTGTCCATCTAGCTGTGCAGACTCCACACGCACGGCCCTCCAGGCCCTGAGGCTGGAGGGCTACCTCTGGAAGGGGGTGCCTCTGGAGGGGGTGCCTCTGGAGGGGGTGCCTCTGGAGGGGGTGCCTCTGGAGGGGGTGCCCCTGGAAGGGGTGCCTCGGTGCTTTGCTTGCTCCCAGGCATCACATCCTCACTCCATGCCTCTCTTTTGAGACTGTGTTTAATGGTAGGTCTCCTAATTAAGAGCTCTCTGTGCCTGCCCACATTCCCCTAGTGTTGGCAGGGAACTTTTTCTAGATTTAACTGAAGCCTTCTTGTCACTTCCCGTTCTTCTGCCTCGGTGGAGAGCCCAGGGCGCAGACCTTTGAGGAGGGGGAAGCTTGGGCCTGCCCCTAGTTTGGGGAGGAGTTGTTCTAGGGTTGCTGGGAGGGAACCTTTTTTATGCTTATGTTACTTTCCGGTATTAAGAAAGTCAAATTACTCTGACATGTGGCATCTACATTTTAATAGGATTCTGAACCCTGTAGGCACTAGGAGGAAAGAGGGGGCTAAAGAGTTCACGTTAAAAAGTATTTGTTTGGGTCTTAACCAGGTTGTTTTTAAAGCTTGATAAGTAAAACCTTATCTGGAGTAAATCACAGACTGGTGATTTTTATGGACCGGTAGGTTGTGAAGACAATCAATGAAATATTACTTGCTCCTAAAAATAAATTGTATCAGGTTTTAAAACATAGACTGAATGAAAGTTAACTGAGATTTGAATGAACTTTTTGATTAGAAAATTCTTTGGGAAGTTCTAGAATTTACTGAGTTGTTAATACTCTTGTAGGCTCCAATATTTCTTGGGAAGTTCAGGAATTGGAGAGGCTTCTAGCGTAGGTTCAGAATAGGCAAAAAACATTTTCTGGAAAATGGAGCTTCACTTTAGTTTCTGTTATGTCATTGCTCAAAACACAGCCTGTCCTTTGGTGGGTCGATGTGCGGCCGGCTGGAGGAAACGCACTCTTATTCGGAAAAAGGGATCTTCGCGCCTTCACCTGGGCCCAGATGGTTCATCGATCACATGGAGATGAGAGATGAGGCAGGCAGACAAAGGGCTACTTTTTTGTTCTTGTCATTCACTGGCTGTGAAGAAGGCCGGGGAGAGTGAAGAACAGGAGCTTTATGGCATGCCTTGCAGAGAGCTGGCTGCACCCCTCACCTGAGCGGTGGCTTTATGGCCGCCTCTAATTGCTGGCATTGATGACCGGGGGATGCCCTGGCCCTGTGGTGAGGTGGATTACGTTGGGAATGGAGAGGGAAAAGGGGTCTTTTGTTACTCTTTTCATTTCCCCTCAATCAGGTCTCTTAGAAAGCCCCGAGGAAAGGCACCGACACTTGGACCAGGGAATGACATCCCATAAAATGGTTCTTTATGTTTTTAAAAAGGATGAGCTGCTTTTCTTGACCTATCCAAAGACATCCATACTACCACTGTTAAATATTTCAAGGAGCTTTGTACCTTGTCAGGTTACACGGCAGGGGACGCCACCGGGCGGTAGCCTCTGCCAGACATTGACTTTTCACGACGTTTTGAAGACATTGAAAGGAGAATTTTGGTGTGTGACTTGACGTTGTGTTGGGTGACCTAAATTCCCTCGTAGGGTTAGTACAGAACTTGTCAGAGGCCAGACTTGGTTTAACTTGTTAGATGTTGAATGTACTACCCTAATGAGTTTTAACAGTTAAAGACAGAAATGTAAGAGTTAGTTGACAGTTTTCTGTGCTCTGTATGAAAATTCCCCTTTCTTTGAAATGAGTAGTTGTTTTTCTATTTGACAAATAAACGGAAGGGATTTCCCCAGATAGCTTACCTTTCACACTGCTGCAGCAGTGCCTGTGTGGTCCTGGGGTAGGATTCATTCTACAGACATTGATTTCTGGAGTTGCGGGTTCTCCCATATATTATCTCTGTTTCCTTGCATTTCTGTTTTTGTGTTTGGTGGGGATGTTTGGGCATGGACTTGTTCATGTCTTTTAGCTAAGAAATGTGAGCCTCTAACATGCGAGCTGTTTGAGAGAGCCACCCCTGGCACCCATGCTTCTCACTTTATGGCATTACAGGAATTGGGGCTTTCTGTCTTAAACTAGGAGAGTAATGTTACTTGTGAGGAATGTTTTTGGAGAAAATTTTTTTCATTAAGCTCTCCTTGTACTATCTCATTTCTTAAAACTGGGGAGAAATTAATCACAAATATCTGTAATATCTATACTGAGAGGAAGGAATATTTACTTGTGCCTATACTCAAATTCTGTTCCTCCATGAGTATTAACGAATTTTTAGATCAAACACAAACGTGCAACATTGTCCCTAGATTATTGCCTTTAATTATAAGCAGTAAAACCATGTGGATAGCATCTCTTTAAGCTTAGTTAATGAGGAAATCCTTTTGTAATCTCTCCAGCTAGGATTTCTTATTTATGCATATATAAATACCTGTGCTAAGGGAGAGACTCATTATCTAATCTGCAATAGTATGAGATAATATGACACTGTGGTCTAATTGAGATCTGTTAAAATCCTGGGCTCTGCATTTAGACGGCCTAGGTTCAGATCCTGGCTCCGCCATTGATTAGTTGAATGACCTTCGGAAAATTTCTTAGCCTCTCCATGCTTCGGTTTCTTCATTTGTAAATTACCAGCAATCATGCTTAATAAGATTATTGTGAAACTCAGTTGAAATTATGCATGCAAAGTACTTAGCATTTTGCCTGCTGGTAGAAACCCCTCATTATTATTAGGATTCAGAGATTGAAATGACATGAATGCTACAATCTTTTTTCACCAAGATAACTGGTTCTCATGACTTTGAGGTATACAGATACTAGTATACCTACTTGAGTGCTATAATCATGACTTTTGAATCTTCTTTTTAAAAAAAAAAAAATCCTCACCTGAGGATCTGGAGGATTTTCCCCCATTGATTTCTAGAGAGAGTGGAAGGCAGGGAGGGGGGAGAGAGAGAGAGAGAGAGAGAGATCCAACGGATGAATTGGTTGCCTCCCGCACATGCCCCTACTGAGGCTGGGGAACCGGCAACCGAGATACGTGCCCTTGAACAGGAAATGAGCCCAGGACCCTTCTGTCCGCAGGCTGACGCTCTAACTACTGAGACAAACCAGCTAGGGCTAAAATGTTCTTTCTTATTTTTTTAAAAAAATATATATTTTTATTGATTTCGGAGAGGAAGGGAGAGGGAAAGAGAGATAGAAACATCAGCGATGAGAGAGAATCACTGATCAGCTGCCTCCTGCACACCCCACACTGGGGTTCGCCCAGGCATGTGCCCTGACCCAGAATCGAACCGTGACCTCCTGGTTCATAGGTTGATGCTCAACCACCGAGCCACTCTGGTCGGGCTTAGAATGTTCTTGATTTTAGTCTGAGTATTAAGTTCATCAGTAAGCTAGAACCACACTGAAGGCCAGCCATTCATCTTGGTAACTGTACATTGGCGTCCACCTAGAGCATAATTAGAGATAAGGCCAAAAGGGAGGAGAAAGAACGGGACAGTAAATAGGAAGGTGGAACCTTGCGAATACAGAGCCTCCGCGAGGACAGCTGTGTGGGAGTGCTGCTTTGGTCGCTGTAACCAGTGTCCTTATGTTTTGTTTTGTTTTTTTTAATATATATTTTTAAAATTTCTTTATTGGTTAAGGTATTACAAATGTGTCCTCATCCCCCCATTAACCTCCAATCTCTCCCTCCCCACTCATGCTCTTATCCCCCTGTTGTCCATGTCTATTGGTTTGGCTTATATGCATGCATACAAGTCCTTTGGTTGATCTCTTCCCCTTACCTCCACCCTCTCCTACTTTCCCTCTGGGGATTGATAGTCTGATCACTGTTTCTCTGTCTTTGGATCTGTCCCTGTTCATCAGTCTATGTTGTTCTCTATATTCCACAAATGAGTGAGATCATGTGGTATTTATCTTTCTCTGACTGGCTTATTTCACTTAGCATAATGCTCTCCAGTTCCGTCCATGCTGTTGCAAATGGCAATAATTCCTTCTTTTTTACCGCGTAGTATTCCATTGTGTTGATGTACCACAGTTTTTTAATCCACTCATCTGCTGATGGGCACTTAGGCTGTTTCCAGATCTTAGCTATGGTGAATTGTGCTGCTATGAACATAGGAACATGCTCAAAGTCACTAATCATCCGAGAGATGCAAATCAAAACGACAATGCGGTATCATCTCCCACCTGTCAGAATGGCTATCATCAACAAATCAACAAACAACAAGTGTTGGAGAGGATGTGGAGAAAAAGGAACCCTCGTGCACTGCTGGTGGAATGCAGACTGGTGCAGCCACTGTGGAGAACAGTATGGAGTTTCCTCAAAAAACTAAAAATGGAACTGCCATTTGACCCAGTGATCCCACTTCTAGGAATATATCCCAAGAAGCCAGAAACACCAATCAGAAAGGATATATGCACCCCTATGTTCATAGTGTCCTTATGTTTTACGGTTGTGAGGACTTGACGACCCCCTGCAGCAACTCTGAGGCTCTTCAGGGTTTCTGGTCCCCAGGTTTAGACCCATTAGTCTAGACTGGGGAACTGTTTGACATTTGTTCTCAGGTTCCTGCTTGGGGAGAGTAAGTCTACAGAGATCAGTGCAATTAACAGTGTAATTACGAGGAAATGCTAAGCTGTCGGTTACAATTTCTGGGGGTTGGAACTTAATTTGAGAAAAATAACCACAAATAGAATAGTCAAAAGCATTAAAGTTTTTGATTTTTCAATTACAGTTAATATTCACTATTACATTATTATTTTTTAAAATATATTTTTATTGATTTCAGAGAGGAAGGGAGAGGGAGAGATAGAGAGAAACATCAATGATGAGAGAGAATCATTGATCAGCTGCCTCCTGCATGCCCCACACTGGGGATCGGGCCCGAAACCTGGGCATGTGCCCTTGACGGGAATCGAACCTGGGACCCTTCAGTCCACAGGCTGATGCTCTATCCACTCAGCCAAACCAGCTAGGGCAATATTCACTATTATATTAATTTCAGGTATATAGCGTAGTGGTTAGACATTTGTGTAACTTAAGAAGTGATCCCCACAATAAATCTAGTCCCCCCTCTGACACCGTAAATAGTTATTCACGATATTCCCTACGCTGTGCTTGACATCCCCACAGGTTAAAGTTTAAGAATAACTAGGAGCGGATAGTATGCTTAAGAAGGAAAACACAGTTCTGCTCTCTCTCTCAAAAAAAAGGTTTGCTAAAACACTTAATATACTGCCTTTTACAGAGGAAGAAACTGAGGCACAGGCAAGTTAAACAGTTTTCCTTAAGTCATATGGCTAGTAAGCGGCTGAGCTGGACTTCAAATCCAACCTGTGTTTATTTGGACGCTCATTCATCTTCTCTGTACTGTGCTGTCTTCAACTCCTTTCTCTTCTCACACCGTACAGTCAGTTTCTGAGCTTGTCCCTGATGTTTGTGAGTGTTTATGTAATCTGGCCATGCTTTTCTGTTTTTACTGGCCTACTTTAAATTTCCATGGCTTTTGCATGGATTGTTACCATAATCTGGCTGCTTCCCTTTTCACTGTACACAGTGTTACTCATGGTTTTCTTAAATTCACTTCTGATTATGTCACTTCCCTCTTAAAATCCTTTGACTTCTCACTGAATATAAAATAAGATTTAAAATGATCAGCCCTTCAGAGTCTAGCGGGCCTGCAGTTGTACATTTTGAACATTATCTTTTGAACACACATTCACATTTATGTGCTTCCATCATATTGGACTCCCAGTCGGTTGTATGGTCTCCACACCTGTGTGTACCTGCTTTACACCTGCTGATGCCTCTTCTGGGCCCTAAGCCTTTCCCATCATGCCCTGCCTCTGGCTCATTTCATTTAGCTCTCATGACTCAGCTCAGATCCACAGATCCCAACTCTATGGAGTTTTTACAGATACCACTTCTGGTTGAAACTCAACTTCTTATTTCCTGTTTTATTTGCTTGTTTGTTTTTGGCACTTTACGCGTACCCTTAAAGTATTTACTTCAGGATATTTTTCTTTCTTTTTTTTTTTAAAAAGTTGATTTTTAGAGAGGGAGGAAGGGAAAGAGAGAGAGACATCGGTGTGAGAGGCATTGATTGATATGAGAGACATCGATCAGTTGCCCGAAGGGATCGATCCCACTCAAACCACAAGGTCTGGTGGGTTTTATTATATCTGTCGTTCCTCCATTAGGTTGTGATTTCTTTAAGACATGGGCCATTTCTAAGTCATTTATGTTGTATATTGTTTACAGTGGTGACATTTCATATAGTTTATCAGTGAATGTTTATTGAATTGGAAATTGATGTCGTTAACAACTTTTGAGAATACATTGCAAGGACATATTAATATAAGCTATAATGTTGTACAAGTCTATTAGCAGGATAATTTTTTTAGTGTGTTTTTAGAGAGACAGGAAGGGAGAGAGATAGAGAGACAGAAACATTAATGAGAGAGGAACATCATCAGTTGGCTGCCTCCTGCATGCCCCCTACTGGGGATCAAGCCTGCAACCCTGGCATGTGCCCTGACTGGGAACTGAACTGGTGACCTCTTGGTTCCTGGGTCTTCACTTAATAGCTGAGCCACAACGGCCGGGCAGCAAGATAATTTTGAGAAAAAAATGTTTTGTTTTTTATTTTAGAGAGAGCTAAAGAAAATCAATTAGTTGTTCCACTTATTAATGCACTCATTGGTTGCTTCTTGTTGTTCCCTGACCGGGGATCAAACCCGTAACCCTGGCGTATCAGCACAATGCTCTAACCAACTGAGCTACCAGGCCAAGGCGAGACATTTTTAAACAATAGTAAACTAACAAGTATCAGAGGAAAGTCTTAAGAGCCATTGTACTGATTGGGGTTTTAAAAGTGATGTCGTGGTGCCCGAATGGGATGGCGCCATCGCTCACGGGTAACCTGGCACTGAGTCTCCCGGAGCGTTGCTTCCATCTCTAGGCCCCTCAGCTTACATGGGGAGGACACCTCGGAGATGGTTCTGAGGCGACCCCGAAGACGGCTGCGTAATTGGAAGTCAGTCCTGGGAGGATTGGTTGGGAGAATGAAGGTTGAGAGGCAGCTTCATAACTCTTCAAAAACATGAATGGATCCATTATTAGGAATAGTAACCATGGTAGCTGTAAGGTTCCCAAATTTTATGATCTTCTCTGGAGGTGAATTTTTCAAGTACAGTCCTGCCTATATATGTATGATATAAAATGCCCTTTCAAGCTAACTTCTCATTCTGTGAGTCAATAAGTATATTTTTATTCAGATCCTAGAGGGCATGGATCAGGTTTTGTACTTATTGATGTTGACCCAAGGGTCTTTGGGCCTCATTGGCTCCCTAAGAAGTATTTGTTCGAATTGTCCATTTATGGCAATAATGAACTTTCAGTAGTAAATGCCGGAGAAATGCTATGGAATGATTTTATAGTGGTTTTATAGGTTTTAGTAAATGGGGCTAGGAGAGAAATCCTAAACATTAGGAGAAACCAGGGAGAACAGTCGGTGTGGTTTCAATATCGGAAACGAGTAAGCACTTGCAGCTTTTATGCCCATTTTCAGGTGTAGTTTAGAGAGATGTGCTTGTAAGGCTCTCACTGCTCCTGGGTGCATTATTAGCCAGCGCTTTGTAAACCCTTTCCCATCTGAAGTGAATTTGCTTCCTGTGAATGAGGATTGCCAAGGCCTCTGACCCTTAGCTCCAAGGCTGTGTGGAGGGCTGCGTCACTCAGAATGAAACCTTGAGGAGAGGTTGGGTTGCAGAGCGCATTTCCTGTACAGTCAGACTGAAAGCGGAGTTGGGATTATTCATGTAGATTACCAAAGGTCTGGGCAGACGGCTGTTAAACACCAACTTGTTTCTTACCAACTCTTAGTTCTGAAACCTTGATTGGGTTATTGAAGTTTTAGGACCTTTTAATTTAGTACTGGAATTGTGTATAAATTCCTTCTATTGGTGAATTGATACTTCATTTACTTAAGGTTATTTACATATAATGAATATTTTCTAAGTTTCATGATAGGAAATGCTGCTCACTCTTAACCAGATAACCTCATACAGTGGAGTTTGAAGGCAAAGCTGGATTGGTACAGGGATTCTGCAAGTGATGGCAGCGTGAAGGGCGGCTGATTCCCTAATTGTAAAATTGGGTGTCCTTTGGGAAACTCCTGGAATTGGGAACATGAAAGATTCATACTTTTTCTATAACTTAATGGCTAGTCATACAGGTGTAATTCAGAAAGCAGAGGATAACTCTTATGATTCTTTATTCTACTTGACGGACTAGTGTTGGAGTAAAAAAAGAAATACCAGGGACTTGGAAAAAACAGGTTAATGCCCATAATGCAAGCTCCTCAGAACGTGACGGCGAACTTCCAGCTATGATTTGGTAGTCAGAGGAAGTCTGTTGGTTTTTTGTGATATTAAGAACATAGCCCTGGCTGGTGTGGCTCAGTGGATTGAGTGTCCGCCTGCAGACTGAAGGGTCCCAGCTTCAATTCCGGTCTAGGGCACATGCCCAGGTTGCGGGCTCAATCCCCAGTGGGGGACGTGCAGGAGGCAGCCAATCCATGATTCTCTCTCATCATTGATGTTTCTATCTCTTTCTCTGTCCTCCTTCCTCTCTAATATAAAAAATAGTAATAATAAATTTTAAAAAGAACATAAAATTTCCCAATTCATACATTGAACATTAATTCCTAAAAAATATTAGGTCAAAATTGTGTTGGCTGACTTGGTAGCTTTGTTTTGTTGGCAAAGGGAATGTTTACTTCTGTCATCTAACTTACCATTGCTCCTTCAGAAAACCGACTCCTGACAGAACCTGTTCACCTGCAGAGGAAAGTGAATTAATTCCTCAGGATTACTCTTGTTGCTGTTGGTCATTCAACAGCTCATCTTCCCAGAAGGAAAGATGCGATCTAAGTTTTGCTCCAAGATAAGAACAGCAAGCTGGGAGGAAAATTAGAAATCTATAGTCGAACTTTGTAGTTGAATGAACATATAGTGCAAAATGAAGTTAGCTCCTTAAAGTTGGCATATGGGGGATTACAACCTCTTATAATAAAAGAGCCATCCCTGAGAACAATGCTGGTGTTTAATTTTCCCGCCTATTCAAGTGGATCTGGGCATTTTTGCTCCTTTCCTATTATACCGAGAAGAAAGCCGTGTGAAGGTGATGCCAGCAGATAGACCAGCGTAGGCTTGGAGCCTAGGAGTCTGCTCATACACCTTTCTTGCTATTTCATTTTGGTTTTTCAGGATCCTGGCAAGTAATGTGGGGCATTGCCAAGAATCTGTATAGCTTACTATCTGATGTAATGAGTTTATTTTGCTGTTTCTTTTTCCCAAGACAAATGAGCAGCTTACAGCTACCCCTTCTGAAGTAGGGTGGGCAGAGTACACCTGCCATTTGCTTACCTGTTTGAGCGTCTTTGCTTCTTGTTCTTGTTGAGCTGAAGTGAGGGTGAGGGGCACGTGAGAGTTGCTAGGTAGAATTCAGTTAAATATTTGAAAACACATCATTCTTGTGTGGGTGGAAATTTTACCAACTGTTACTGAAGAACCGTGTTTTGACTTTGTACTGTTTAATCCTAGGTGACTTTTGGGGTTATCATTTCTCAATATCAGGCAGGAATTATATTGAAAACAGTCTAGCCCTACCTGGTGTGGCTCAGTGGATAGAACGTCGGCTTGCAGACTGAAGTGTCCCAGATTCAGTTCCAGTCAAAGGCACATGCCCAGGTTGCAGACTCGATCTTCATTAGGGGCATGCAGGAGGCAGCTGGTCAATGATTCTCTCTCATCATTGATGTTTCTATCTCTCCCTCTCCCTTCCTCTCTGAAATCAATAAAAATATATTTAAAAAATAATAAAACAGTTTAAATCTCTTCCTATCTGTTATGCATTCAAGCAACCATTGTTCTTTTTCATGCACCAATAGCAGAGAATTTGGATTTGGCCTACCCCTGCCAATCTGTTGACAAGACAGATGCTAGTTCAATAACTGCATAACTTTCTTGAGCATTTGGGTTTCAAAACTATCTTGGCTTAAGTTTATCTCTTGGTGTCTGTGTATTTGACAATGCTTGACTATATTATACTTTTCCCTTCTTATAGATTTAACCGCATTATTGTTATATTCCACTTTTTGGAAATGATACAGATGCTACTATATTTTCTTTTAAAACAAATGATGGTCCAGCTGTGTGGCTCAATGGTTGAGCATTAACCTATGAACCAGAAGGTCACTGTTCAATTCCCGGTCAGGGCACATGCCGGTTGCAGGCTTGATCCCCGGTGTGGGGAATGCAGGAGGCAGCCGATCAATGATTCTCTCTCATCACTGATGTTTCTATCTCCTTCTCCCTCTCCATCTCTGAAATCAATAAAAATATATTTTAAAACAAATGATGAAAGAGTGCTTGCAAAGAAGTTGCTCTTCCCCCTAAGTGGCATTCATAGAGGACCAGGTGCCAGGGCATTTGGCATTGCACATGTCCCTTCCCGTGTGGAAATGACTGTGTAATTTCTTCTTACCGAGCTCATCTTAAAACAGCACGACTGTTGGTCCTAAGGTTATGTATGATGCTTTGCAAGATTCTTTGGGAATCGCATGTTAACAGTCGGTGTTGGGAGCATTTCAGGTAGTGCTCTCATCGACTGCTTTACTGAGTCTTGGGGCAGTGACACCAAGTGTAACGGGAGTCAAGATAGATTTCTGTTCTTCAGGTGGTAGCTGTCCCTTCCTTCACAAGGGAACTTAGGTGCCATCATGTCCTCTGCTGCCTTCTGCACTCGCCACTGTGTCTGCATCCCATCCCTGCTCAGCTACTCGGGCTCGTCTCTGCACTTACCTCCTCTCTCCCGCATCGGCTTTCTCACAACTGGCTTGTTCTCATCAACATATAAAACTATCTTAATATAATCCTTTTTTAAAGTACATTTTAAAAATAAGTACTTTTATTGATTTCAGAGAGGAAGGGAGAGGGAGTGAGAGATCCAAACATCAATGATGACAGAGAATCATTGGTCGGCCGCCTCCTGCACACCCCACACTGGGGATGGAGCCCACAATGCTGGCATGTGCCCTGACCGGGAATCCAACCCTGACCTCCTGGTTCATAGGTCGACGCTCAGCCACTGAGCCACGCCGGCCGGGCTCTAATCCTTTTTAAACAACCTGACCCCATGTCCTCCTCTAGCTACTACCCACTTTTCTGCAGCTTTTCACAGCAAAGCTTCTTGAAAATGCGGTCTCCACGCTCTCACCACGTATCCTGTCCTCAATCACTCCAGCTGGGCTTTTACCCCCATGACCACTGAGAAATCTCTCACCAAAGCCCTCAGGGGCCTCTCTCTGGCCACACTGAGTCCATCATCCTCAGTTCTCGTCCTAGCCAACCCTTGGGCAGCGTTCGAACCGGCTGACCACTGGCTTCTTGAAAGTCTTTTCTTGAGTTCTGTGACACTGCACTCAACCTGCGTTTCTTTCCACTGGCCGGTTACTGATGTCCAGTGTTCTGTATGGCTTCCCCTGCTTCCCCAGAGGGTGGAGGCGCGCTCTCGCTGGGTGGTCTCCGGGTCTCATCTCCGTGCCGAGGACTGTCACTCTGTCTGTCTCTGGTCCCAGGCTTGTGTGACCACCTGCCTGCTTGACATTTCCGTTTGGCTAATAATGGCAATGGTCAGCATTTATTCAGTATTTATTGTGGGCCAGCAGTATTTTGAGTCCTTCACACGGGTTATTTCACCTGATCTTGACCGCCCTCTGAGGTGGCCGCTGTCTCCCCAGGCAGGGGGACAGGTATGCACGAAGCACCTGAAGATCCAGTAGGCGTCTCAGACTTCGCATGCTCACAAAGTCTTGTTTGCGGCTCTCTCCTCGCTCTGGAATGACTGTGCTACTTACCCAGTTGCTCAGGCAGGAAATGTAAGAGTTATCCTTGATTTCTCTCTTATTCATATTCCGGATAACCCATCAGCAGAGTGTCTCTACATGGCCTCCAGAATACCAGAAACGCAGCTTCTCCTCAGTTCTGCCCCCAGCCCCCGCACGTAGCCATTACCGTCTTTTGGCTACTTGGGCATCTCCTCGCTTGTGTTCTCACCTCACTAACGGCTGTTCTTCACACAACAACTCTGTACGCCAAGAGTGAATCACCCCCCTTTGCCATCCTTCCAAAGTTAAATGAGGTTTTATTTTTTCTGCAGTGGCTTTCCTGACCCTTTTTCCTTAACCAGGGTAGATAGCTCTCTGCTGTGCTTCTATATCCGTCCCTCTAGCATCGCGGGCATCACACTGAGTAACAAATATAATTTATTCACCCGTTGTTGATAGACTACCAGGTCCTTAAAGGCAGAAATTGCCTTTTACCTGTTTATCCCTGCACCCTGAGATGGAGCACATACACTGTCAATGAATGAATGGGTCTAGTGTGTCCTCCAAGCCTGAGCATGCTCTGTATGCATTCTTAAAAGGACAGTCACATTGTCTAATTCTTTGGAGTCCACAGTATATCCTACTACAGTGCTGTTACCACAGTAGGTACTTAATGTTTTTTAAAGTTATGGATTGCTTTTCCTTTATTTTCATTTTACAAACTTCTATTGAGTGCCAACTTTGTGCTGAATACTAGGAATACAAAGATGAGTAAGTGAAACTGCGTGCCTCGGAGAGGGAACATTCTAGAGGACACAGACGTGAACACATTTTTAATCCCCTGTGCTAATTAAGTATTAGTAATTGTGTGTGTACTATTATGTCTTTAAAATGCAACCTCAAGACCATGGTCCTTTAGAGCTTGTAGCAATAGAGACAAAGGGAAATATGCCAGCAGAGGTGAATTGGAGTAAATTCCCAAAGGAGAGGGGTTCCTTTTTCTTTTTTAAAAAAATATTTGTATTGATTTCAGAGAGAAAGGAGAGGGAGAGAGAGAAACATCAATGATGAGAGAGAATCATTGATTGGCTGCCTCCTGCACGCCCCTTGCTGGGGATCGAGCCCTTGAGGAGAATCGAACCCTGACCTCCGGGTTCATAGGTCGACCCTCAATCGCGGAGCCACGCCGCCACGCTCTCTTTCTTCATTGGAGCTGCTGAGATGACACTGTCTGCGTGTTTCTTCATCTTTGGTTGTCCTCAGGAATCTCAGTTCTCCTGTGACCTCCTCATGTGGTGACACCATATATGATGATACCAAAATTAGAAGTCTCCAGAACAAAGAGTTTTAAACAGTATCAGGGTGGTTTTGATACTTCACTGTGTGGTTATTGATGTTACTTTCAGTTGGTTGATCAATAAACCTTTATAGTTGAAGAAATTTGATTTTTTCAAACTCTTAAGACGGAACAATGCAGAGACATCAGGATGCGGGGAGGGTGCCAAAGGGCTTGGTGGAGCTGCCCCTGATGCCAGGGCTCCGAGAGCTGCCCAGTCTCTTGTTAAAACAGAAGGAAGGGTGTGAGCAGGTGCCCCAGGCCTTTTTAGACCTGAGGCCAGAGCAGTGGAGCTCATGGGACAGAAGTTTCCAAGTCGCTCTGGGTTCCGCCCTCACCTGACAGGCGAGGAGCTCTAGGTGAGTGAGTTTTGCTCTCACTACGGTACATTGGGAAGAATGTTTGGAAAGAACCAAAATCGATGTGGTTGGGTGTAGGGAGAAAAAGGCATTGAGGTCTAGCAGGTCACTGGTATTCTTAGAAACTGTGTCACACCTGATCACTGCCTTTGATTTGGATCTTGATGACCTAAACTCTGCTTTCTAATGCTGCAGACGTGCCTACTTAACAGCCTGAGTGATGGAGATAGTGCCATTCTTAGGAAGAATTTTGAAATTCGTTGAATATTTCTCCACAAACCATAGGAGGAAGAATGAACTCTTCCAAGATTTAAACAAATTTTAAATTCCAGAATATGAATAACATAGTACTTTATCTTTCACTGACATTAAAAAAAAATTTTTTTGTATTAATTTTTAGAGAGGAAAAGAACATTGATGTGAGAGCCGAACATCAGTCGGCTGCCTTCTGCATGCCCCCCCTACAGGGGATCAAGCTCGAAATCCCTGGCATGTGCCCTGACCCAATAGGAATCCAACCTGCCACCTGTCAGTTCAGTGCACAGGATATCACCCAACCCACTGAGCCACACGGGCCAGGGCATTGTCACCGACGTTCTACTGCCACTTGGGTGTGAACGAAGGCCGAGACTGTCCCAGGCCTGCTTGCCTTCTGTGCTTATTGGGAGCAGGAGCCGTGTCTTACTCATCTCTGCATGTGGCGCGGATGGCATCACTGTCCCACTGACAGATTCTGAGTGGTTTTTGAGTGAATGAACAAGTAAAAGAAATAGTGCTTATTTGAAAAGTTGACTAGTGGTACATAATTTTTTTTAAACACAGAATTGTATGTATTTTTCTAAAACATCTTCATTATATTGCCCGGCCGGCATGGCTCAGGGGTTGAGCATCAACCTATGAACCAAGAGGTCACCAGTTCGATTCCCGGTCAGGGCACCTGCCTGGGCTGCAGGCTCCATCCCCAGTGTGGGGCGTGCAGGAGGAGCTGATCGATGATTCTTTCTCATCATTGATGTTTCTTGCTCTCCTCCCTTCCTCTCTGAAATTAATAAAAATATATATTTTTAAAATAAAAATAACATAAAATATCTTCATTATATTTTATATGTAAACATTATCTTTAATAATTATTTTGGGTTCACTTATGTTTAGTGGAAAAAATATTCCTATTGCTTCATCACTTACAAATATAACCAGCTATTAAAGAATTAAAATTCTGCATTAAAATATAAATTATCAAATTTTAAGATACTTATGAATAAAGTAGAATTTACAAATAAAGGTATGTTTAGAAACTCTCAAATAACTGGTTGCCCTAGAGTTAGAGATAGGAGTAATAAAGAAATTCTATACATTTATTGTTTATATAATTAGATTTCACTTAGGAAGTGACATTAGTTTAATTGCGCTCTTTAAAATTTTTTATTTTTAAATTACAGTTGCTGTACAATATTATATTAGTTTCAGGTATACAACTGTGTGATTAGACATTTATATAACTTACAAAGTGATCACCCCACCAAATCTGGTTCCCATCTGACACCATATAGTTATCACAATATTATTAACTGTGTTCTCTGTGCTGTAGTTTAGATCCCTGTGACTATTTGTTTTTTGGGGGACGGGATGACATTGGTTAATAAAATTATGTAGGTTTCAGGGATTCAGTTCTGTAATATATCATCTGTATATTGTGTGCTCACCATCTCAAGTCAAATCTCCTCCCATCACCATTTATCCACCTGTTAGTCTCTCCTATCTTCCCCCTCCCCCTTTACCAGACTGTTGTCTGTCTGTGAGGTTGTGTATTTGTTTGTTTGCGGGTTTTTTTGTCTTTTGTTGGGTTTTCTGCTTAATCCCTTCACCTTTTTCACTCAGCACGCCTCCCCTATGACAGCAGTCAGTCCTTTCTCTTTATCTATGTGTCTGTTTCTGTTTTGCTTTGTTTTTGTTTCTTAGATTCCACATATAAGTGAAATTCTATGGTTTTTGTCTTTCTCTGACTGCCACTGACAGATTCTGAGTGGTTTTTGAGTGAATGAACAAGTAAAAGAAATAGTGCTTATTTGAAAAGTTGACTAGTGGTACATAATTTTTTTTAAACACAGAATTGTATGTATTTTTCTAAAACATCTTCATTATATTGCCCGGCCGGCATGGCTCAGGGGTTGAGCATCAACCTATGAACCAAGAGGTCACCAGTTCGATTCCCGGTCAGGGCACCTGCCTGGGCTGCAGGCTCCATCCCCAGTGTGGGGCGTGCAGGAGGAGCTGATCGATGATTCTTTCTCATCATTGATGTTTCTTGCTCTCCTCCCTTCCTCTCTGAAATTAATAAAAATATATATTTTTAAAATAAAAATAACATAAAATATCTTCATTATATTTTATATGTAAACATTATCTTTAATAATTATTTTGGGTTCACTTATGTTTAGTGGAAAAAATATTCCTATTGCTTCATCACTTACAAATATAACCAGCTATTAAAGAATTAAAATTCTGCATTAAAATATAAATTATCAAATTTTAAGATACTTATGAATAAAGTAGAATTTACAAATAAAGGAATGTTTCTAAACTCTCAAATAACTGGTTGCCCTAGAGTTAGAGATAGGAGTAATAAAGAAATTCTATACATTTATTGTTTATATAATTAGATTTCACTTAGGAAGTGACATTAGTTTAATTGCGCTCTTTAAAATTTTTTATTTTTAAATTACAGTTGCTGTACAATATTATATTAGTTTCAGGTATACAACTGTGTGATTAGACATTTATATAACTTACAAAGTGATCACCCCACCAAATCTGGTTCCCATCTGACACCATATAGTTATCACAATATTATTAACTGTGTTCTCTGTGCTGTAGTTTAGATCCCTGTGACTATTTGTTTTTTGGGGGACGGGATGACATTGGTTAATAAAATTATGTAGGTTTCAGGGATTCAGTTCTGTAATATATCATCTGTATATTGTGTGCTCACCATCTCAAGTCAAATCTCCTCCCATCACCATTTATCCACCTGTTAGTCTCTCCTATCTTCCCCCTCCCCCTTTACCAGACTGTTGTCTGTCTGTGAGGTTGTGTATTTGTTTGTTTGCGGGTTTTTTTGTCTTTTGTTGGGTTTTCTGCTTAATCCCTTCACCTTTTTCACTCAGCACGCCTCCCCTATGACAGCAGTCAGTCCTTTCTCTTTATCTATGTGTCTGTTTCTGTTTTGCTTTGTTTTTGTTTCTTAGATTCCACATATAAGTGAAATTCTATGGTATTTGTCTTTCTCTGACTGGCTTATTTCTCTTAGCATAATACTCTCCAGGTCCATCAACTCTGTCAGAAAGGGTAAGATTCCCTTTTTTATGGCCAAGTAGTATTCCATTGTGTAAATGTACTGCCCATGACTGTTCTGGCACTGCCAACTTGTACTTCTCAATTCCTTCACTTTTCCCCCACATTCCCTCAACCCTCTCCTGTCTGGCAACCATCAAAATGTTCTTTGTATCTATGAGTCTGTTTCTGTTCTACTTGTTCGTTTCTTTTGTTTTTGTTTTTTTAGATTCCACATATCAGTGAACTCATCTGGCATTTGTCTTTCTCTGACTTAGTTCAATCAGTACTATACTCTGTTGGTCCAGCTGTATTGTTGCAGATGGCAAGATTCATTCTTTTTCATGCCCGAGTCATATTCCATTGTATATATGCACCACTTCTTTACCCACCCATCTACTGATGGCACTGAAGTCCCTATTGTAAATAATGCTGCAGTGAACATATGGATGGACATGTCTTTTCAATTGAGTGTTTTGGTTTCTTCGGATAAATACCCAAAAGTAGAATTGCTGGATCCTTTGTCTCCTGTTATAGCCTTTGTTTTAAAGTCTATTTTGTCTGGTATAAGTACTGCTACCCCAGCATTTGTTTGTTTGTTTCCATTTTCATGAAATATTTTTTCCCCATCCTTTTCTTTCAGTCTGTTTGTGTCTTTCTATCTGAAGCAGGTCTGTTGTAGACGGCATATGTAAGGGTCTTGTTTTGTTATCCACATAGCCACCATATGTCTTTTTTTTTAAATATATATTTTTATTGATTTCAGAGAGGAAGGGAGCGAGAGAGAGAGAGAGAGAGAAACATCAATGATGAGAGAGAATCATTGATCAGCTGCCTCCTGCACGCCCCCTCCTGGGGATCGATCCCACAACCTGGGCATGTGCCCTTTTACCAGAATCGAACCCAGGACCCTTCAGACCTCAGGCCAACGTTTTACCCATCTTTATCCACCGAGCCAAACCAGTTAGGGCGCCACCATATGTCTTTGGAGCATTTAAGCCATTTGCACTTAAAGTAATTGTTAATAGGTATGTAGTTATTGCCATATTATTATTCACATTTTTAAATCTTTCTTTCCCCCGCCCCCCACCCTTTACATTTAGGGTAATTATTGAGAGGTACTTATTTATAGCCATTTTAATTCTGCATGGCTAGGTTTCTCTCTCTGTTTCTTCTTCTCAGCAACCCCTTACAGCAGTCCCTTTAACATTTTCTGTAATGCTGGTTTGGTGGTGATGAACTTCTTTAGCTTTTTCTTGTCTGAGAAGTTCTTTATCTGTTCTTCGATTTTAGAATGATAGCTTTACTAGGCAGAGTAATCTTGGTTGTAGGTCCTTGCTTTTCTTCACTTTGAATATTTCTTGGGACTCCCTTCTGGCCTGAAATGTTTCTTTAGAGAAATCAACTGGCAGTCTTATGGGAGCTCCCTTGCAGGTAACTAACTGCTTTTCTCTTGCTGCTTTTAAGATTCTCTCTTTGTCTTTAACCCTTGGCATTTTAATTTTGATGTGTCTTGGTTTGGGGTCTCTTTCAGTTTATCTTATTTGGTACTCTGCACTTCCTGGACTTCTGTGTGTCTTTCCTTCACTGAGTTAGGGAAGTTTTCTGTCATTTTTTCAAAATACATTTTCAATCTCTTGCTCTCTTCTTCTTTTAGTACCTCTGTGATGCCAATGTTGGTACACTTGATGTTGACCCAGAGGTCCCTTAAACCATCCTCATTTTTAAAAAATTGATTTTAGAGAGATATAGGTAGAGAGGGGGAGAGAGAAACATTGATTTTGTTATTCCACTAATTTTTTAATATATATTTTTATTGATTTTAGAGAGAGAAACACTGATCTGAGAGAGAAACATCGATTGGTTGTTTTTCACATGCAACCCAACCAGGAATCCAATGTGCAACCCAGATATGTCCTGACCTTTCGGTGCATGGGATGCCACCCAACCAACTGATCCACACTGGCCAGGGCTGCTGTTCCACTTCCTTAAGCATTCATTGGTTGATTCTTGTATGTACCCTGGCTGGGGATCAAATCGACAACCTTGGGTATTGGGACAATGGTCTCACCAACTGAGCTACCCGAGTATGGTAAACGATCCTCATTTGGGGGATTTTTTTCTTTCGGCTGTTCTGATTGGGTGCTTTCTGCTTGCTTCTATTCCAGATGTTGATTTGACCCTCTGCTTCATCTGCTACACTGTGGATTCCCTGCAGATGATTCATTTCAGTCAGTGTATTTTTCATTCCTGACTGGTTCTATTTTATGTTTTCTATCTCTTTGTTGAAGTTCTAAGTTTCTCTACTTTTCCCCTAAGTTCATGGAGCATCCTTATAACCAGTGTTTTGGACTTTGCATCTGGTAGATTGCTTGTCTCTATTTTGTTTAGTTCTTTTTCTGGAGTTTTGTTCTGTTCTTTCATTTGGGACTTGCTTCTTTGTCTCCACTTTTTGGCAGCCTCCCTGTGCTTGTTTCTATGTATTAGGGAGAACTGCTATGTATTCCAGTCTTGATAGAGTGACTTTATGTAGTAGGTGATCTTCGGGGCCCAGTGGCACAGCCTCCCAGGTCACCTGAGCGGGTTGCTCCAGGTGCACCCTGTGTAGTTGCAACTCCTGTTGTAGTTGAGCCTTTATCGCTGTTGGCACATCAGTGGGAGGGATTTACCCCCAGGCTGATCGCTGCAGGGACTGGCTGCCGCCACGTTAGAGGGTCAGCTGTGCAGGGGTCACTCCATGGAGCAGGACTCACGTTAGTGGGTTCAAATATCGGCTGAGTCCGCCCCTGGAGGGTGTCACTCGTGGGGGTGGTTAGGTGGTGCTTTGACATGGTCTGAAGCTGTCCACTGGGTGTGCTGGCTCTGGGGCCTGCTGGGAGGTGCAGGCCAAGGTCAGCTGCTGCCTGTGCCTTGCCAAGGGCCACTTGGCATGAGTTACTTGTGCTGGGCTTGGGGGTGCCTGGGAGAGGCCCAGCTTCGAACCAAGACGGACGGCTGCTAGTGGCGAGCCTGGGGTCACTTAGCCAGAGAGGTATGGGACATGCTGAAGACAGATGTGGCTTGCATGAGAGATTATTAGGAAAGTTGGCAGCGTAAGTCAAGACAGGCCAGTTCTATGGAAAAGCCACTGGAGGGGGCTTGGGTGGGCCTGCAGGTTGGGGGTGGGGAGGACTGGGTCTTAGGGAATCACCAGGGCTGGGCAAATAGTGAGCCAGGTTCATGAAGACTTAGATATTGCACTGCCTGTTGGCTCTATGGTGGGGAGGGCTCAGAAAGGAACAGTGACCTCTGCCAGCACTTCTGTCTGGGAAAAAGCTGCCCCTTTAAACCTCACCCTAATGCCAGACAATTTAGTTCCTCCCTGTTGTATGTCCCTGATCCTTTCAAGTTGCTGCCCCAGTGCTGGAACTCAGAGGGAGTGAATCCAAATAAGTCCGTGCCTGGATCCTTTAAGAGGAACTGCCTGGGACTCCAGCAGCCTGAGTCTCCCTCAGCCTCAATCCCTGCTGGTTTTTACCGCCAAAATTTACCGGGACTTCAATTCCCAGCACTGGAACCCTGGCCCTGTTGTGGGGCTCTACAGCCAAAATATCCCTTTGGATTTAAAAAAATTGGTCAATTGATTGATTGATTTGAGAGAGAGAGAGAGAAGCATTGATTTGTTGTTCCACTTATTTATGCATTTATTGGTTGATTCTTGTGTGTGTTCTGACTATGGATCTGATCCACAACCTTAGTGTTTGGAATGATGCTCTAACGGTTGGAGTCTAACCAATTGAGCTGCCTAGCCAAGGCATCCCTTCTGATTTTTAACTGTCACACATGGGTACTAGCCCATTGTGCCTCTCCCCCTCCCTACCAGTCTCAGTGTGGCTTCTTTATGTCCTATTATAGGACTTCAGTTTAGCCAGATTTCAGGAGGTTCTGAAAGATGATTGTTCTGTTGTTTAGTTGTGATTTTGATGTGGTCGTGGAGGTTTGGAGTACCATGTCTACCTGCGCCGCCATCTGGACTGGGTGCTCCTCCAATTGCATCTTAATCTCTGGAAGCTGGATACGATTTAACGGCGTTTTACAGTGCTCCGCTTGACAAGGAGATGGCAAAGTGTTAGAATCTGGGAGATCTAGTCTCCAGGGCCATCATTGTGTAGAAGAAAGAGGTTGAATGGCTTCTGAAAAAAAAATGTTTATTGTTTAAAGTATTACATATGTCTCTTTTTCCCCCCAGCCGTTCCTACCCCTCAACATATGCCC
>NW_005353538.1:1418846-1421068 GCF_000412655.1 Myotis brandtii | reverse complement strand
ATATGCATGCATACAAGTCCTTTGGTTGATCTCTCCCCCTTACCCCCGCCCTCCCCTACCTTCCCTCTGAGATTTAATGGTCTGATTGATGCTTCTGTGTCTCTGGATCTGTTTTTGTTTATCAGTTTATGTTGTTCATATATTCCACAAATGAGTGAGATCATGTGATACTTATCTTTCTCTGACTGGCTTATTTCACTTAGCATAATGCTCTCCAGGTCCATCCATACTGTTGCAAATGGTAAGAATTCCCTCTTTTTTACAGCAGTGTAGTATTCCATTGTGTAGATGTACCACAGTTTTCTAACCCACTCATCTGCTGATGGGCACTGAGGCTGTTTCCAAATCTTAGCTATGGTGAATTGTGCTGCTGTGAACATAGGGGTGCATATGTCCTTTCTGATTGGTGTTTCTGAGGTTGGATGACTCTTGCTTATGCTCTCTCGTGGAATGCTATGCTCATCAGAGGAAGCAATGTTAGAAGGGAATGTGTGATCAGTGGCTGTTCGGGCCCAGTTCTTAGGAAGATTTAGTTATGTGCAGCATGGGTCTCTCCTGCACCCTGCCTCCTCAGGGTGCCCAGGGCCATGATGTTTGCCACAGAACCAAACATGGATTTAATTGGGGTTCTTTCTGTTGCTGATTTTTGTAGATATTTTTGTAGATATTTTGCAGTCGTCTTTAATTTCTAGGAAAGTCTAAATCCTCTGGAATCCAGAACTGTTGCCTTGTTACTAAGTCTTTCCGGAACCCAGTGTTTAAAGTGGGTGATGGGACCAAGAGGAGAGCGGGGAAGGCCTCAGCTTCAGCACCTCTTGCAGCCATGTGTTCCCAGCGCTGTCTCGCTTTGGCTTTCCTTAACAGTTTTCAGGGCTCTTATATCCGGCATTGGGAGTTCTGAGTTAGGAGAGAGGGAGAGGGTTCTTCAGCTCTGTGAGGCTTTTGAATGTGGTTAACCCATCTGGGTTATGTGAGCAAGAGGTACTTATTATTTTAAACATGTTTCAATAAGTCAACTGGTAATGTTTAAAGTGAAAAGAAAGTTCTTGGGTGGAAATACCGTCTTTTTGGACTGCCTACTCTTTCCTTATTTAATTACACGACCATAGGGAACGAGTTACTGGTTTGCCATTTTGGAAAGTAGAGCACTTGCAAACTTTAAACGTTGGCAGCGTCAGTTACGTTACTGCTGGGCAGCTCGGTAATACTCTGCCTTGGAGCACATTGCAATTAGGATCAGAGTTACGTTACATTTAGTGAAAGTGAACTATAGAAAGTGTACTCACTGTGGTTGCTGATAATAAACGTAGCAATATGGATCTGTTATATTTCCTTTATAGATTACAAATTTTTTCCTTAAATTGTCACCTAGGGATAGGTTTTCATTGACTTTAGAGAGAGAGGGAGAGAGAGGAACATTGATGTGAGAGAGAAAACATCCACCAGTTGTCTCCCACATGTGCCCAACCGGGGATCAAACCCGCAGCTGTTTGGTGTGCGGGACCACACTCGTCTTCATTGCCTCGCCTGTTGGCTGCCGTGAATATAGTTGATAGGACTGTTTCTCATGGCAGCACTTGGAGCATGAAATTCATGCACTTAGCACTGCAGTCCCTGGTAAGTGTTGGGAGGTCCGCAGATGTCTTCGAAATGCACACATTAGCAGGCTGTTCCATGAGGATAGGATAATGCGGGAGAAGAATGAACGAAAGCAGAAATTTTAAGGGTCTGAAAATGAGCATCATCTTACTTTAACAGTAGCTGAAAGAATAGCAAGTTTTGTACTGCAGCTGGTTTATTTGATTCTTTTAAATATTTATAGTTTTAAATTATAACTATTATGGTAGGAAGTCCATTGTACCTGATCTTAGGCAAGTCATTTGGTCCCTCAAAACTTCAGTAATTAGGACTACATAAATTACGTAACTTACCTAATTCATTTTATTTACTCGGGACAGCACTCCAATAATGAAATTAAGATATGGAAGTAGTGAGTGACGTGACTAATATCACTGAACCTGCGTGTGCTAGAGCTGAGACCGCAGACAGGTCTTCACTCTCAGGGTGTCACGTGGGACTGCCCCCGGAAAATTCTAACATACTGCCGTTTTTGTTTTGTGTGTGTGTTTTTTTACTGCATCTGAGGCAGTTTATCATGGCCTATTTTATTTGTCTGCTTTTTTCTCAAAGTACATGTTAGGATTACTATTTTAATGTTTTTT
>NW_005353538.1:1407943-1416102 GCF_000412655.1 Myotis brandtii | reverse complement strand
AAAAAAAAAAAAAGGCTTTGAGGCAAAATGCTAGAATAATAACATTTCTGGCAGCGAGCATGGGAGGGGACAGTCACTGTCCGGGGAGATTTTTCGGACAAAGAGAGCAGAGGCTGCTCCAGATCACCTGGGGCCGAAACGTATCCGCAGAGTCCATTCCCTTACGCTGCTCCTGTCTCCACAGCTTCTTCCTTTCCTCTGCCTCTGAAAGTGCCGAATCTGCCAGCGGTCCAAGTTTTTTCTATCCCCTTTCTTTCTCTTTTAATTTTTTCACACAGCCCATGGCAGCTGCAAGGTGGTGGGGGCCAGGCGGACGCAGCAGCTGCTTGTATGTATGTATGGTCCTCTGTAGTCTTCCTTTGTGAGTCAGGGGCTGTCTGTATATATCACAGGCTACCACCTGGCAAGACATTTAGTTCCATCTATGTTGTTTAAATGTTTCCGAGATGATATCATATAAATGCATAAGGATGGGAGGACCGTCAAGAAGTCGGCTTCCCGCCCCTCCCGCCCTCCGGCCTTCTGCTGGAACCTTAGGGGGACGTTATCCCCTAGCTTAGCAGACAGCTTTGGATTTGCTCTCCAGTCCTTCCCCCTTGCCAGATGCAGGGATTTCAAGGCCAGTGGGGTGTGCATTTCAGCAGAAGTAACAGTGCAGTCATGGAAAACACTGAGCAGAAGCGAGGCCTGGGCAGGTGGCAGGCTGGCCACTCAGGCCCCCCACAGCGGTGTCCTTGTGATTAAGTAACTTCACTTCTCTGGGCCTCAGTTTCCCTTTGTATCAAACAAGGGGTTGGGTTAAACTATCTCTGGTCTCCACCCCCCCCTCCCCATTCTGAGTGTTAAGGCTATAATTCTGTGATAAACTACTCAGGACAGATGGCCATTCGTCCTTGCTGATGTCACCCCGGGGAAGGACAGTTCACCATGACCTGACTGAGCCTTTTCAAATGTTTTCTCATCCTTAAAATTGAGAAATTGCCCCTTTCATAACTAAAAATTTCTCGTAATTTGAGGGTTTTTTGTTGTTGTTGTTGTTGTCATTGTTATTAGGACTCTTGAAAAATATGAACAGAACTTTACCCTGTCTTCCTATGACAGCGACACTTTTATACACATACAGAGACCCGTCTGTTTTAACCTAGATGATTAGTGTTCAAAGACTTAGTAGCAATGATATTCTATTTGAAATTTATATTTCAGAGCTATTTAACACACCACCATTTCATTTGAGCTTCAAACTAAAAATTAGAAGGGGAATTATACTCAGTTTTACATGTGAAGAGATTCAGGATGAATAAACCTAAATACCTTCAACAAGTATCTTATCCTAGGGTTACAAGGAGAAGAGTCAGGACCCAAACCCAGGTCTTTTGACTCAAAGCCTAGTGCTCAGGCCACAAGAACACATATTAATTTAACACCCCCCCGACCCCACCCCCAACACACCAGCTCCCCCCGCTTGAGTTTCTGCTATGTCCTGGGCACCTTAGCGGGTACTTTGCATACAGCGTCTCGAATCTTTGAAACAACAGTGCAAAGAAAATATTATCATTCTTAGTTTCGAGATGGAATAAATCAAAGTTCAGAGGAATTAAGTATTAAGTAGTTGTCTGATGGCTAATGAACGCTGAAGGCAAAATTAAACCCATGACTGTTCTTTTGATAGTATTGCCTTTCACTGAAATATGCATCACCTGAAATGAGATCCAATATAATTTAAGCTTCAGGATTTTTTAGGCCACATGAATTATTCTTCCATGAAAGCACAGTTAACAGAAATTACTGGTTGGGGGAATCCCATTCAGCCAACTCAAACCTCACTCAGTGGCCCTTAAGGTGTCCTGTGTGTTTCATCCTACTTCTTGGGCTTTCTTTCCTAAAATTTTACTTTCCAGTCTTTCATAAATATTTTCTGTTGCTTTTTTCCTGGGTCCTGCTAATATGTCTATACTTTGATTTTAAAAGATTGGCATTTCAAGTGAGCATGGTATTCTTAGTTAGAATTCAAATGATGGCCAATAGAAGAATGGCATTCTAGCTGACTTCCTCTTTCCCAAATTCCAGATTATGTATCCCAGGATCATTTTATAGTTATTCATAATCCATTTTCCTGACCATTTTTTCCAGTTAACCCTTGTCCATTTAGTATCTGTATAATTCATTGCCTATTTTTTTTTTAAAAAAAATATTTTTATTAATTTCAGGGACAAAGGAAGAGGGAGAGAGAGTTAGAAACATCACTGATAAGAGAACATTGATTGGTAAATCAATAAAATATATATTTTTTTAAAAAAAATATTTTTATTAATTTCAGGGACAAAGGAAGAGGGAGAGAGAGTTAGAAACATCACTGATAAGAGAAAATCATTGATTGGCTGCCTCCCGAACGCTCCCCACTGGGGATTGAGCCCACAACCTGGGCACAAGCCCTCGACTGGAATCGAACCTGGGACCCTTGAGTCTGCAGGTCGATGCTCTATCCACTGAGCAAAACCGGCTAGGACTTAAATGTCTTTTTTAAAAGTATATTTTTATTGATTTTTTTTTTTTTTGGAGGGAGAGGAGAGAGAAACATTGACATGAGAGATGGAAACATTGATTGACTGCCTCCTGCATACCCGATACCCGGAATAAAGCCTGTAACCCTGGCATGTGCCCTGACAAGGAATCGAACCGGCAACCTTTCAGGGCATGAGATGATGCCCAACCAACTGAGCCACACTGGGCGGAGGCCCAAAAGTACATTTTAAAAATTAACAATATGGGACTTCCATAATTGTGAAAATATTTTTGGATTATTTAATTGTTTTTTTGAATTTGGACTTTTTTTTTATAATGTTGTATCTTACAAGGGTAACTCTTAAAATCATTCAAGAAATGCATTTGGGATGAAGCCCCATATGTCCTAGATTGCCCTAACTTGTTTTAAGATGAAGACAGAGGGTTTTTTCTTATTCACAAATGATGTCCAAATAGAGTTTACTTTAAATTTTATTTAATGATTAAAGAAGAGATTGTGTAAAAAGTACTTTAGCATGCCTTAAATTTAGGTTTAATTCTTAGAATTATAATACAGTGGGGCCTTGACTTATGAGTTTAATTCGTTCCGTGACGGAGCTCGTAACTCAAATTACTCGTCTGTCAAATCAACAGTGAACGAGTGAGACACGTGATGCTGGGCTGATGTTGTGGCGTTCACTGTGACGTTCGCTGCGCCAACTAGCGGTGGGGTATCTGAAACTGGCTCCTAACCCGAATTTTAGCTCGCAACTCAAAGCAAAAAATCGGCCGAGAGACGGCTTGTATCTCGAAAAACTCGTTAGTTGGGACACTCGTAAGTCAAGGCCCCACTGTACTGTATAAAGAAATCACTTTGAAGAGGATAATTATCGTTTTTTCTTAAATACTTCAAGAATTTTAACAGTCTAAGAGCAAGAACCTTTTTAGATTCTAATGAGAATGATCTCTCTGTTGCATTTTATCTCAAGTCTTGACCCCAAACATTTGCTCTTTAAAAGCATTTAAATTTAAGAACTGAACCTGCTAATTTGTCCAAAAGGTTGCGTGTATCTTTTCATCTGTTCCTGGTTAATCAGCGGTAAACAGACTAGCACCTGACTCGGGCTTTAAGCTCCCTGGGCAACAGCGTCAGAAAATCCACAGGTGTTGTCCACATCCACGTGGTCTTCACTCCTGAGAGGAAAGTTTGGGGCTTTCATTGTTGGAACTTAGTTTGGGGCTTATCAGTAGACATTGGAGGTTCAAGAATATCTGCCTTTCATTCCTTATTTTGTTCTTGTTTTGTGTGGATTTTGTTCTGGAATTTGAAATTCTTTCTCATCTCTCTAGAAGGAGCTCTTACTCTCGGACTCAGTGAATTTCTATTCACCAGTTTGTCTAAATAGACCATCCTTTGTGAGAACTTGTTCAAAATAGGTTCAATCCTTGGTATTTATTTTTTAAAGGGCAGGTTAAAAATGAGAAGTAAGGAGAAGTTTTTGCCCTAAGTAGAACTGAAAGTAAGATGCTTTCCTGCCTTCTTTTTGAGTGAATTTCACCGCCCTGTGGTCAATTCATGATCGCTCTCATAGATGCTGCTGCCCACCATTACGTCTCTCATCACAGGACATTTTAAAATGATGCTACAAAATGCATGTTGAGAATCATTGGATCTCAAATGAACAGAAATCACATCTAGATGTCTGTTCCTGAGTTAAGGAACTGACGATCATGGCCACTTCAGTCTCTATTAATATTGAGTAAACCAGAGATTATGATATTGTTTATGTTACTCTTTATATGTTTGTAGATTTAACTACCTGTTGAAGAGATTTGTTTTATTGACTTTGTGCTAATTTGATGACTCGAATGAAAGTCGATCTTTAATTGCTTTGGGCTGCATCTCTAGATTGAAATGTAGGATTGTCTCTTGGGTCCTGGGCATCAGAGATGCTATGTCCATGCATTGCTCAGTGACACGCAGCTCCCATTGGTCTGTGATGAAGCTGTAATGCCTGGGTCCATTCATTTCAACAACAGTTATTTTAAATATCCATGTGAATGATGATGATTAATATATAAAAGCTAATTTTCAAAATTATTTTTGTCTCCTCTGGGCATTTCTTTAGGGTTTGTTCATGTTCATGTTTTGGTTTCTGACTTTAAAATGATTTTCCTTTGTTGTAGGATGAGCAGTTCTTAGGTTTTGGCTCAGATGAAGAAGTCAGAGTACGAAGTCCCACCAGGTCTCCTTCAGGTACGGCTGAGCATGCGCATGGCGCCTTTACGTTTTGTTTGTGAAGAGACTGTGGCTTCCCCTTTCCTTCTTTGCATGGAAAGGATGGTCTTAAATACGAGGGGTTCGGGGGTGCACCCTTCCTTTTCCCTCACACTAAGTAACACAAGGCTTATGGAACAGACCTCTTTCTGGGACTTCTCCACCAGGCTTCTCTGGGAACCCACGAGGCCTGGGAGGTTGATTTCCATGGCGTGAGGGAGCCTGGCACAGCACCTCAGATTTATGTATTTGGAATGATATGGTAGTATACAGGGTAGGTTTACAGTTGTGAGTACATGAAACAGTTTATTCTTATATTATTCTTTGGTAATAATTATATTATTTTCCATATGAACACTGTAAACCTACTTTTGCCCCACCCTATCTATGACTTTGGGAATAACTTGGCCATTGTTTTTTACAGATGAAGTTTGGTCTATTATTGTCAAAGAACTAACAACAAAATATTAGCACTGTGTGAATGTGAATGTTTTGCCTGATTCTTGAAAGGCTGTATTAAAATAAAACAAAAATGATATGGTATATCTCCATTTATAAGCAATATTTTTGTCATTGTTTTCACCAAGAAAATATCTAGACTGTCTTCAGGTTCTAGACTTACAGTAGTTTTCTGATAGACAGTTATTAGTGGAAATAACATTTAATGCCTTGCAGAATGCCATTCTAATAGGAGACGGCTATAGATCTTTTTTTTTAATCCTCACCTGAGGATATTTTTTCCATTGCTTTTTAGAGAGGGAGGGAAGGAGGAAGGAGAAGGAGAGAGAGAAACATCAATGTGAGAGAGACACATCATTACTGGTTGCCTCCCGCATGTGGGGAGCAAACCCACAACCGAGGTGTATGCCCTTGACTGGGAAGCGAACCCTCGACCCTTTGGTGTGCAGAGCAACATCAGGCAGGGTGGCTATCGATCTTTTGCTGGAGAAAACATTCCCTGTCTCTGCTGCTATTCTGAATTCTTGCATGATTCTCTGACTTTATGTGGATAGACAATGGCGGTGTTTTTGCTCTTTGACATTGACTCAGTTTGTGAGGTTTGTTAGCAGTTGGGTTACTTAAGAGTCATGTGCTATACAGTAATCTGATTCAGACACATAAGTGGACAATTTTTCCTTTCCCAGGTGGGGGTGGTATTGCTATTATAGTTGGGGGGATCAGCCAGTAAGAACCCAGTATCTGTGCCATTCAGACAGTGGCATTGTTCTCATTAATATGTGGTGAAATCTTAAACCTTCATATCATAAAGTGATTTTTTATTTTATTTTAAAAATACTTTTATTGATTTTAGAAGAGGGGAGAGGCAGAGAGATAGAAACATCAATGGTGAGAAAGAATCATTGATTGGCTGCCTTCTGCATGCCCCCTGCTGGGGTTCAAGCCTGCAACCCAGGCATGTGCCCTTGAATTGAACCCGGGACCCTTTAGTCCGCAGGCCGACTAGGGGTCATAAAGTGATTTTACAGATCATGTGGCCTAGCCCTTCATTAGTAAATGACAAAGTGAGGCCCAGAAGATACGTGAGCAGTTATTGCAGGTAGTTTGTGAGTTCTGTGAACGTGGGTGTGGGAGCTGGCGGCGGAGCAAGGCGCTGCCTTTTCTACTTCACCAAAAGCTTCTTTTAAAAGTTGGGTAGAAGAGGCCTTCAGAATTAACCCAGACCTGTGGTGGCCAGGTTCAAGTCCACCAGGTGGATCAGGAATCTGGGGAGGTCCTTCTCTGGTAGGAGTTCACTTTTTAATAGTTTCCTTGGAAGTGTTCTTGGCGACCGGTGTGCTTGGAATGTTGTCTTGGTTGTTTAAAACCATATGGATATTCTTCATTCTTGTTGTCATTGGTATATATATTGAGAATGGTTTTGTGAATCCTGCATCTATTAAGGGAAACCTCTCTATTTCAAAAGCTCAACAGTAAGCTCTTTGTTGATTTCTGTTCTGATAGAAAGTTGGTTCCATGGTCTAAAAC
The DNA here is from genome assembly GCF_000412655.1 of Myotis brandtii. Classification (NCBI taxonomy): domain Eukaryota; kingdom Metazoa; phylum Chordata; class Mammalia; order Chiroptera; family Vespertilionidae; genus Myotis; species Myotis brandtii. The sequence continues at coordinate 1,409,336 of NW_005353538.1, read as the reverse complement.
ATTCATCACCATGGCATACATCTCTTTGGGTGCCTATTAGGAAAGGTGTTAGTCTCAGAAGAATGTTGAGTCATATAAAACATTAAAAATTCATGTGGGAAGAGAAGATATGATAGACTAGGGAACTCAAGACATTTAGAAAATACAGGTTTATACAAAGAATTTTAGGAAAATTTTCTTGAGTCTCTTGATAAATAGCAGATTGAGCTGACTTATAAATTGGCAAATTCCTTTTATTTAGAAGAAATCCTATTCAATAAATTGTTAATTTGCTCTTAAATCAATTAAGGTTAAATTTTTTTTTTTTTGTAATTTGAGACTAATTAGTTCAAGAACCTGTATGTGGGGGATTCATTAATGGGCACATCACCAGGTCACTTCTGTGAGTAGTTTACATGCTGCTGAGTTCAGTGAGCATTCTGTTTACTATGGCAAAACCAACTGACAAGGCAGCTGGAGCTTCCCGGGGCCTTTCCTGTAGAAGTTGGTGTGCCACTGATAGAAGAGCACTTTGTCCAAATTTATTAAAGCCAAAGTTCTGCACTGAAAAGATGAGTTGCTATGAACATGTTCTCAAGTATTAATCTTGATGGTGAAGATATGGAAAAAGGTAGCACAGATTTCTTTTTAACCATTTTTGTATTCAGAATTTAAACCTTGCTCACCTAAAGTAGTAAAATCAGTTTTGCATGTTATAAATTGCTCAGTTGAAAACCTTTTATTATGTTAGGGTTTTTTTAAATCAAAAAAGTACTTAATGTTCTTTTAAGTGGAATGTCATTTAGCTGATTTTTTGAAGCAAGTTTTGGGGGGAAAGAGACTAAGCACAATTAAAATGTGATATTGACTCACTAGGCGCAACTAGAGTTCGGTACCAGGCGGCTTGTGCTAAATTATATTCAGCGTCCTGAGCCTGAACGGCAACGCTAAACCGCTCTCCATTGTCTGATTCCCACACGCAGCTAAGAGTAGCCCTCGGAAACCCCGCGGCCGGCCTCGCAGCGGCTCCGACCGGACCCCACTCCTCCCAGACCCGCCCGCGTTCCCCCAGCTCAGTAAACCAGAGACCAGACCTGGGGATAAGATCAAGAAGAAAGACTCTAAAAGCTTAGAAAAGAAGCGAGGAAGACCTCCCACCTTCCCTGGAGTAAAAATCAAAATCACGCATGGAAAGGACATTGCCGAATTACCGAAGGGCAGCAAAGACGACAGCCTGAAAAAGCTCAAACGGACCCCGTCCGCCACGTTTCAGCAAGCCACCAAGATCAAAAAGTTAAGAGCGGGCAAGCTCTCCCCCCTCAAGTCCAAGTTTAAGGCCGGGAAGCTGCAGATCGGAAGGAAGGGGGTGCAGATCGTCCGGCGGCGCGGGAGGCCGCCCTCCGCCGAGAGGGTC
>NW_005353538.1:1407498-1407881 GCF_000412655.1 Myotis brandtii | reverse complement strand
CCGGCCTCCTCCTCAACTCGCACCTGGACAAGCCCCAGAAGGTGCGCAGGGACGCGGACGCGGCCCCGGCCCTCGCCAAGGAAGACAAGGCGGTGGTCAGACAGAGCCCGCGGCGGGTGAAGCCCGTCAGGATCATCCCTTCCTCCAAAAGGACGGACGCCACCATCGCCAAGCAGCTCCTGCAGCGGGCGAAGAAGGGGGCGCAGAAGAAGATCGAGAAGGAGGCGGCCCAGCTGCAGGGCCGGAAGGTGAAGACGCAGGTCAAGAACATCCGGCAGTTCATCATGCCCGTGGTCAGCGCCATCTCCTCGCGGATCATCAAAACCCCCCGCCGCTTCATCGAGGACGAGGACTACGACCCGCCCATCAAGATCGCGCGCCTG
>NW_005353538.1:1357594-1405888 GCF_000412655.1 Myotis brandtii | reverse complement strand
CGGGACCGCGAGCGGGAGAAGGAGAACAAGCGGGAGTCCCGCAAAGAGAAGCGGAAGAAGGGGTCCGAGCCCCCGGGCAGCTCCGCCTTGTATCCCGCGGGCAGGGTTTCCAAAGAGAAGGTGGGCGCGGAGGAGGGGGCCGCGCCGTCGTCTGCCAAGAAGGTCACGGGGCGGAAGAAGTCTTCGTCCCTCGATTCTGGGCCCGAGGTGGCTGCCGTGACCCTTGGGGACACAACCGCTGTCAAAACCAAAATACTGATCAAGAAAGGGCGAGGGAGCCTGGAGTGAAGCATGCCGCGTCCTCCATCGGCTCCATGCTGGCGCAGGCGGACAAGCTCCCCATGACCGACAAGAGGGTCGCCAGCCTCCTCAAAAAGGCCAAGGCCCAGCTCTGCAAGATCGAGAAGAGCAAGAGTCTGAAACAAACCGACCAGCCCAGAGCACAGGTACTCTTTTCCGTGTTGCCTGGTGACCTCCGTCATGTCCAGCCCTGCTAGGAGCGAGCTTCAGGCTGAGGGTCCCGGTCTGTCCAGTCGCGGGAGCCAGGGAAAGGCAGGGGAAGGGGTGACATCTGCAGTGACCCCGTAAGGACAGGTGGGGTTCTGATAGGTAGACAGCGATGGGGAGAGCGTTGCAAGGAGAGGAGCAGGGGAGGTAGGGACACACTTGAGGGGCGGTGGGTAGCGAGGCTGTACAGGCAGGAGAGCGGTGAGCTGAGGCCCGCAGGTAGGTTGGGGCCACGGGACAGAGAATGCGAGTTTGTACTTAATGGATTTGGTGGATTAGAACCTGTGGCAGTTTCGAAGGTGCATTTCTGTAGTCAAGTTGTTTCACTGTTGTTTACTGTAGAAAACGGGATGGGGAGGAGTCTCATCCTCTAAGGCAGCGGTTCTCAACCTTCCTAATGCCGCGACCCTTTAATCCAGTTCCTCATGTTGTGGTGACCCCCAATTTCATTGTTACAAGATGAACATAATTAAAGCATAGTGATTAATCACAAAAACAATATGAAATTATATATGTGTTTTCCGATGGTCTTAGGCGACCCCTGTGAAAGGGTCGTTCAACCCCTCCCAAAGGGGTCTGGACCCACAGGTTGAGAACCGCTGCTCTAAGGGGTGCGGTGCTTAGAGCAATAAATAAATACATGAATAGAGGGTGTGTGCAGAATACACCTGAGAAGCCTTTGGCCTTAGGCTGTGGGACAGAAAAGCTGTCAAATTGAGTTTACTAAGATGAAGACAAACATATTTTTACAAAGAACAGCATTGTGGGGTTTTTGGGTTTTTTTTTCTTTTTACACGGTAAACTAGGCACTGGTCTTTTCTGAGAAAGCATACTGATCTTTAGGTTCTTTTTAAAAAATTGTCATGTAGTAGATGCATATTTATGCCAACATCTCAAGTTAGGTTGCAGTGAACACAGACCTAGGTTTTTAATGTTATTCAACCTGGGGCATATTCTACGAATTCTGCCAGTTGAGAGTTCAAGCAGGGACTTCCTTTGACACCATTGTGGGTGTTTTTTGGTTAGCCTCTGAGTGACAAGAGCAGTGACTCTTTAAGATGGGAGACATTTCCGTTTGGAGTCTTTTATCCTTCATTCATAGGTTATTTCCTCCTACTTCCCTATTGATCAGGGAAATACAGGAAATTGTGGTTAGGCTGAACTTCTTGATAATATACCGGCAACTTGAATTTTGAGGGGAATATTCAAGAAGTAGTATAATTGGGAATAGGAACTTAGTTGATTTCTGTCTTTTTCCTGCCAATGTTAGGATGCAGAGGTAGTTGATTCCTGCAAATTGATATGGCTTATCAGCTGGAAATAACTAGAGTGAGTCCAGATTATAATAAGTTAGCCCAAAATACCCTGGCTTCATTTAGTTATATTGTCAACATGTGTGATTGTTTTGGCTCACCTCCTATTTAGGGTCAAGAAAGTGATTCATCAGAGACCTCTGTGCGAGGACCCCGGATTAAACACGTCTGCAGAAGAGCTGCTGTTGCCCTTGGCCGGAAGCGCGCTGTGTTTCCTGATGACATGCCCACCCTGAGTGCCTTACCGTGGGAAGAACGAGAAAAGATCTTGTCTTCCATGGGGAATGATGGTAGGTCCAGATGTCAGCCTTGAAGTCCTAGCACCCAGGTGATCTGCTGCTGATCATTCTTGGGGTGCCTTGTAGGCTGGCGATAGCATCATGTATTCGTCTGGATCCTCTAAAAACAGATGGCAAGGGGTGGGGGTTCAATGAACAAGGATTCTATGAGGAACTGTCTGTGAGGCACAATGGGGAGGGAGCCAGGGAAGGCTGGGAGAGCTGTCAGTCAATGAAGGAGGGAGGGAATCTTTGGGCACAACCTTCCTAGACGGCCATGCAGTGTAAAAAGGTCTGGCAAGACAGTCCTTGAGCAAAAGCTCACCACTAGAGGAATGTGTCTCAGGAACAGGTCTGTCTTAGCATTCCTGCCATGCTCACTGCCTGGGAGGCCTCCCGTGGTGAGGGACTCGGTGCCATGGATTTCAGGGCTCAGCAGCTGGGGCCCGGGGTCAGTCATGTGTTTGGGGGTTAGTGAGGCTCATTCTCATGGTCGCCCTATAGCTCTTAGATCAGGGGTCCTCAAACTACGGCCCGTGGGCCACATGCAAATACAAATATTGTATTTGTTCCCGTTTTGTTTTTTTACTTCAAAATAAGATATGTGCAGTGTGCATAGGAATTTGTTCATAGTTTTTTTTTAAACTATAGTCCGGCCCTCCAACGGTCTGAGGGACAGTGAACTGGCCCCCTGTTTAAAAAGTTTGAGGACCCCTGTCTTAGATGATGGGTAACTGCTCATTAAAATGTAGAGGTATAGGCAGTCCTCTGAAGCAGTCAGTTCATTTTCTTGAACTTCGGGTTAGACTATGTTTTGTTTTCAGTATTTGGATTTCTGCTTTCTTTAAGCTACAAGTTTATAGGCATTTAATAACATTTAAATAGTTGTTTAAACAGGCTTTGAGTTCTGCATATGACGCTTTTTAATGTACTCCATTTCACTTTTGAAGTCCCAATGAAAACAAAGTTTGAATGTATCTAATGATACAAATTGATTTTGAAGATCTCCACCTCTGCTCCCAAGAAGGAATCAGATCCTCCCTCAGAACTAACGATGCGTTTCTTTAACAGACAAGTCCTCAATCGCTGGCTCAGAAGATGCCGAACCTCTGGCTCCGCCCATCAAACCAATCAAACCCGTCACCAGAAACAAGGCGCCCCAGGAGCCCCCCGTGAAGAAGGGACGGCGCTCCAGGCGGTGTGGGCAGTGTCCCGGCTGCCAGGTGCCCGAGGACTGTGGTGTCTGTACTAACTGCTTGGACAAGCCCAAGTTCGGTGGCCGCAACATAAAGAAGCAATGCTGCAAGTGAGTGGGCTCAGCTCGGAGGGTCGGCCTCCCCTCTGTGAAGGGGTTTGCTTGTGCTCGATTCGTTGCAAAGATGAATCCAAAAACTGAACGTGGTTGTACTCAGTTCTTGGGTTTCAAGGTTAGCTGCACAGTTGGATTGGGCAGTGTGGCTAGGTGTGAGTTGTGCTTTATTTTTATTTTTAAAAATATATTTTTATTGATTTCAGAGAGGAAGGAAAAGGGAGAGAGCTAGAAACATCAACGATGAGAGAGAATCATTGATCGGCTGCCTACTGCACACCACACACTGGGGATCAAGCCCTCAACCTGGGCATGTGCTCTGACCGGAATGGAACCTGGGACTCTTCAGCCCGCAGACCGACGCTCTATTCACTGAGCCACACCGGCCAGGCCGAGCTGTGCTTTAAATAAGAAGCTCTCTGGGGCAGGCTGACTAGTAGAATGCTCTGCAGCGCTGGGAGTGCTCTGAGCTGCTCAGTGCACCGTGCTGGCCATTAGCCCCATTGGCTGTGGAGCGACTGAAATGTGAATGACCGAGGAACTACATTTTTTATCAAATTTTATTTTAATTAATTTACATAGCCACGTGTGCTTCGGGGCTACCATCTCAGTGCAGCTCGAGGGGCTTTCTACTTGAAAACTGACAAATTTAGGCATATTTATCAGGTTAACCAAAATTCCCTTTATCTTTATGGCTTTCGGGAAGTGTTGGTGCTGTCTGCCTATGTCTCTTTGCTGTCTCTCGGATAGTTTCACGCCTGTGGGATTTGTGATATGGACGTGATGATCTTTTCTCCCTTTCTCGGTCAGTCTGTGGGTGCACTTTCACCCTCTGGGCAGTTGGTCTAAAGTGGATCAGAAGAGTTGCACAGACAGACTTTTTGGGAATTGAGCATCTCAAAGTACCTGGAATCAGGAGTAGATTTTATCAGTAGACATTTTCTGAATGAATAACGTGGAAGTGACTTCTGTAAAACCGATGGGAGCAGTGCTGCGTTCCTCACTTCCAGGGAGGCAGCTTCCAGGAGACAGCAGGTAGTTCTGTGCTTTGGTTTAGTCAGTCTGGCTGTAAGCAAGAATCTTGTCTGTCTCATTCATGTAAAGGAGCGAGAATTCACAGATCAGCAAAAAGGTAAAATTATACCAAATTTTGAGGGTGAAATGGACTCAGTTACATTTTATACTTCAGATTAAGTTTGAATTTCATTAAATTGAGGGGTAGAATGTGTGTGTGTGTGTGTGTGTGTGTGTTTATGCATATATATATATGTGTGTGTGTATATATATATTCTCTTATGTCCATCAGGGGAAACACACACTGAAGTGTTTAGGAGCCACGATCTTCCTCTCCAATAATTCAGAAAGTAAGTATCGTGTGTGAGTGTGTGTGTGTGTGTGTGTGTGTGTGTATATATCAGAGCCCTGATATAGACCTATAGCATTGTGGTGGCAGAGAGGACTTGCTGGATAACTTTAGTCCATTTTGTAATCAGGTTATTCTAAATGAATATTAATCTCATAAGGCAGTGGTTCTCAACCTTCTGGCCCTTTAAATACAGTTCCTCATGTTGTGACCCAACCATAAAATTATTTTCGTTGCTACTTCATAACTGTAATGTTGCTACTGTTATGAATCGTAATGTAAATATCTGATATGCAGGATGGTCTTAGGCGACCCCTGTGAAAGGGTCATTCGACCGCCAAAGGGGTCACGACCCACAGGTTGAGAACCGCTGTCATAAGGGAACAGAACTGATTTGAGTATAAGAAATATCAACCGATTGTTTTGTACTAGCTTTTAAGAAATTTGAGTCTCATTTAAAAAATAATTTGGTATTTGCTCCTTTTAGGACATAAAGATAGGTACAGTCACTGATTGAAGGCGTCGAAGGCTCCGGTTTCATCTGTGTAATGAGCCATCCTTTTTTCAGCTCTCAGATTGGCCGGATAAAGATTCCCTGGTTCTTGCAGACAAATTAACACTTGTCCGAGTTGCTTCTCTTCTAAGCGCCACTCACTTTATGATCCCCTTGTTCTCCTAGGATGAGAAAGTGTCAGAATCTACAGTGGATGCCTTCCAAAGCCTATCTTCAGAAGCAAGCAAAAGGTGATGTCAAGAGCTCTTCCCCAGCATGCTTCTTGCTTTAATGCCATATAGTTGTGCACATCTAGTGTAAAGGGAAGACTGGTTTGGTTTCTTTTTAAGTACTACTATTTAAAAATATATATATATATATATGTATGTATAAAATTGATTTCAGAGAGGAAAGGAGAGGGAGAGAGAGACAGAAATATCAGTGATGAGAGAGAATTATTGATCAGCTGCCTCCTGCACACCCCACACTGGGGATTGAACCAAGATCTTCTGGTTCATAGGTTGGTGCTCAACCACTGAGCCACACCAGTCGGGTTAAGTACTACTCTTTCCCAGGGAGTCGAGGTTGTTGAAGCCGGGTGATGAGTACTTGGGAGTTCGTTTTACTGTCCCTTTACCTTGGAGTTTGTTTGAAATTTTCCGTTAAAAAAAATGCATTTTAAAATTCATATAAAGATTACAGTTTCTTCCATTTCCTAGAGCAATGAAAGTATAGCTCTTTTACCTGACCTGCTTAACTTGCTTGAGCCTCTTCAGTGTCAACATTAGCTGCGGGAAATTGAGAATAAGATTGTTACATTTCTATACTTCTATTTTAAGTAAAATTTTTCTTGCTTATAGATAATCATGTTTTCCCCCTAGCTGTGAAAAAGAAAGAGAAAAAGTCCAAGACCAGTGAAAAGAAAGAGAGTAGTAAAGAGAACAGTGTTGTGAAGAGCGTAGTGGACGCCAATCAGAAGCCCACCCCATCAGCACGCGAGGACCCTGTCCCCAAGAAAAGCAACAGTGAGCCTCCCCCGCGGAAGCACCTAGACGAGAAGAGCGAGGACGGGTCCGCCTCTGCTCCGGGGCCTGAACCCAAACAAGCTACCACTCCAGCCTCCAGGAAGTCCAGCAAGCAGGCCTCCCAGCCAGCGCCAGCGCCCCCCCCACCGCCACCCAGCACAGCGCCACCCAGGAAAGACGTCCCCAAGGCAGCTCCTAGCGAGCCCAAGAAGAAGCAGCCCCCACCGCCGGACTCAGGTGAGTGAGGCCGGCAGGGAGCCGCCGAGCCAGAAGGACTAGCAAAAAGCACCGATGTCTTAAACAGCATTTGGAAACCTGCAAAACCTGAAATAGAAATGTTTAAATCTTCAGTGTAAGAAAATTAGCTTTTAACCATTGCATAGTAATATAGAAATAGAAGCCAAAAAACAATTAAGTTGGAGATACTGTCTTAATTTCCTCTTCAATGCCTAGAGTTTAAGTTATTTTCTTTTTTCCAATAGCCTCTTCTTCCAGGCCAATCAGTCCTAAAGTAGTCATTGCTCTTTAACATTAACTGTGAGTGCAGTAGCCTCTGACTGCGATTTACTTTGAATTTTTTAGGTCCAGAGCAAAGCAAGCAGAAAAAAGTGGCTCCTCGCCCAAGTATTCCTGTAAAACAAAAACCAAAAGAAAAGGTGAGAGCTGTGTTTCTTTGCCATTTCTCAGGGGTATGTTCTGTTCTTTAGGAAAAGAGCCTTATTCTTGACGTAATTGAGTGGATGAAACCACGTTTTTGCTTCTTCGCAGGTGGCAGTGGAATTTAGGCTTTAGCTCGTACCTTTTTTTTTGTCTCTTTCCCCTTGTTTTATTTCCTTGTGACCCTACAAGTGTGTGCTATAGGCTGCTTAGTAGAATAGTGTTTTGCCCTCAACATCCTTTAGCAATATTTGTCTGTAATCACCATCCTTCCCTGTGTGCACTGTTTTTATGATGTGGATAGAGATCTTTAAGAATCTTCTGGTTCTTTCCATGCCATCACAATGGTACACATGTTTGTTCTGTCTGATGAGCATCCATGATGCCAAGAAGGGAGGCAAACGCTAGGTTTTTTGTTTTTATTTTTTTAAAATATTTTTTATTGATTTCAGAGAGGAAGGGAGAGGGAGAGAGAGATAGAAACATCAATGATGAGAGAGAATCATCCTGCATGCCCCCCACTGGGGACCGAGCCCGCAACCCAGGCATGTGCCCCTGTCCAGAATCGAACCTGGGACCCTCCCCGCAGGCCGACGCTCTATCCACCGAGCCAAACCCGCCAGGGCCAAATGCTAGGTTTTTATTAGGCCACACTCCAGAGTCATCGTCCGGTTTCTGCCTGTGATGATGAAGCATGATTCCATTGGCAAATTTGAAATCATCGATGATCACAGAGCTGGGAAAATTGCTGTGAACCTCATGGGCAGGTTGAACAAATGTGGAGTGATCAGCCCAAATTTGATGTGTAACTGGGAGATCCAGAAAAATTGCAGAATAACCTGCTCCTGTCCCATAAGTTTGGTTTCATTGTACTGACCACTTAGGCTGGCATCATGGACCACAGAGAAGCAAGATGAAAACACACAGGAGAGAAAATACTGGGGTTCTTTTTCTGGGAATGTAATTACATACATGCAAATAAAATGCCTTAATGAAAAAAAATTTTTGAAAAGTACTTTACTATTTCTATAGGATACTTGTGTTGGAAACATTTTCCCTTCTATTGATTAGATTTGTCATTTGCATTATTTTCTATTGCAAAGTGAAGGCAAGCCCTGTCCGCCGTGGCTTACTTGATTAAGCGTGGGCCTGTGCACAGAAGGTTGCAGGCTCCATCCCTGGTGTGGGGCGTGCAGGAGGCAGCCAATCGATGTTTCACTCTCATATTGATGTTTCTCTCCCATCCTTTCTCTCTAAAAATCAGTTTTAAAAAATATTTTTTAAAAAGTGAAGGCAAGTAGAGTGTGGTTTTGTTTTTTATTTGTTTTCTATCCCTGTAGGAAAAACCACCTCCCGTCAGCAAGCAGGAGAGCGCAGGCACTTTGAACATCCTCAGCGCTCTCTCCAACGGCAGCAGCTCTAAGCAGAAGGTCCCAGCAGATGGAGTCCACAGGATCAGAGTGGACTTCAAGGTAAAAGTGTTTAGTGACCACATACTATATCGAGTCGTGGACTTTATATTTTTAAAATAGTTTTTTTATGTTTCATTTACAGTTGACTTTGAATATTATGTTAGCTTCAGGTGTATGACCATGTGATTAGACATTTCTGTAACTTAGGAAGTGATCACCCTGATTAATCTAGTATCCATCTGGCACCATATAGTTATTACAGTATTATTCCTGTGTCAGTTCTGTAACTACCAATTTGTGCTTCTTAATCCCTTCACTTTTTTTACTAATCCCCCCAGTCCCCTTCTCCTCTGGCAACCATCAAAATATTCTCTGCATCTATGAGTGTGTTTCTGTTTTGTTTGTTTATTTCGGTCTTTAGACTCCACGTACAAGTGAAAGCGTCTGGTATTTGGCTCTGTCTGACTTATTTCACTCAGCACAGTACCCTCTAGGTCCGTCCATGTTGTTGTAATTGGCAAGATTTCATTCTGTTTTATGGCTGAGTCATGTTTCATTGTGTAAATTCACCACTTCTTCATCCATTTGTCTGTTGATGGGCACTTAAGTTGCTTCCATACTTTGGCTATTGTAAATAATGCCACAGTGAACATATGGATGGATGTCTTTTCGATGGAGTGTTTTGGGTTTCTTCAGAAAAATACCCAGAATAGGAATTGCTGAATTCTTTGTCTCTTGTTAAAATCTTTGTTTTAAAGTCTCTTGCCAAAACCGGTTTGGCTCAGTGGATAGAGCGTCGGCCTGCGGACTGAAGGGTTCCAGGTTCGATTCCGGTCAAGGGCATGTACCTGGGTTGCGGGCACATCCCCAGTGGGAGATGTGCAGGAGGCAGCTGATCGATGTTTCTAACTCTCTATCTCTCTCACTTCCTCTCTGTAAAAAATCAATAAAATATATTTTTAAAAAATTAAAAAAAAAATAAAATAAAGTCTCTTTTGTCTGGTATAAGTATTGCTACCACAGCTTTTTTTATTTGCTTCATTTTCATGAAATATCTTTTTTCATTATTTTCTCTGTGTCTTTCCATTTGACATGAGTCTCGTGTTGACAGCATATGTAAGGGTCTTGTTTTATTATCCATTCAGCTTCCCTGTGTCTTTTGATTAGAGCATTTAAGCCCTTTGTATTTAAAGTAATTGTTGATAGATACATAGTTCTTGCCATTTTATTATTCAAACTTTGATCTTTTTCTTTTTATTAAAGAAGACCTTTAACATTTCCTGTAATACTCATTGGTGGTGATGAATTCCTTTAGCTTTTTCTTTTCTGGAAAGCTCTTTGTCTATCCTTCGATTCTGCTTTGCTGTATAGAGTAATCTTGGTTGTGGAGTTCTTGCTTTTTATCACTTTGAATGTTTATTATCATTCCCTTCTGACCTGCAAGGTTTCTGTTGAGAAATCAGCTGACAGTCATATGGGCGCTCTCTTGTAGGTAACTAACTGCTTTTCTCATGCTGCTTTTAAGATTCTGTCTTTGTCTTTAACCTTTGTCATTTTAATTATGATGTGTCTTGGTGTGGTCCTCCTTGGGTTAAACTAATTTGAGACTCTCTGTGCTTCTGGGACTTGTATGTCTGTTTCCTTCACTAGGTTAGGAAAGTTTTCTGTCAATTTTTTTTTTTTATTGTTACAGTGTTACAGATGGCCCCCAATTTCTGTCATTTTTTCCAAATAGCTTTTCAATTCCTTATTCTCTCTCTTCTCCTTCTGGCACCTCTGTGATGCGAATGTTGATTCACTTGAAGTTGTCCTAGAGCAGTGGTTCTCAACCTTCCTAATGCCGCAACCCTTTAATACAGTTCCTCATGTTGTGGTGACCCCCAACCATAAAATTATTTTCGTTGCTACTTCATAACTGTAATTTTGCTACTCTTATGAATCATAATGTAAATATCTGATATGCAGGATGTATTTTTATTGTTACAAATTGAACATAATTAAAGCATAGTGATTAATCACAAAAACAATATGTAATTATATATATGTGTTTTCTGATGGTCTGAGGCGACCCCTGTGAAAGGGTCATTCGACCCCCAAAGGGGTCGCGACCCACAGGTTGAGAACCGCTGTCCTAGAGGCTCCTTACACTATCCTCATTTGGGGGGATTTTTTTTTTCTTTTTGCTGTTCTGGTTGGGTGTTTTCTGCTTCCTTATATTCCAAATCTCTGTTTTGATGCTTTGCTTCATCTATTGATTTCCTATAATGTATTCTTCATTTCAGTTGGTGTATCCTACATTTCTGACTGTGGTATTTTTTTTATGTTTTCTATCTCATTCATGTTTACTATCTCTTTGTTTCTCACCGAGTTCCTCTGCTCTTCCCCTAAGTTCATTGAGCATCCTTATAAAAGTGTTTTGAACTCTGCATCTGGTAGATTCCTTGTCTCCATTTTGTTAAATTATTTTCCTGGAGTTTTCCGTTCTTTCACTTGGGACATGCTTCTTTGTTTCCTCAATTTGGCAGCCTCCCCGTGTGTGTTGATGAGGTAGAGCTGCTGTGTCTCCTGGTCTTGGTCGAACGGCCTAATGTGGTAGGTGTCTCAGTGGTGCAGCCTCCCTGGGCACCAGAGCGAGGCACTCTGCTGTGCCCCTGTGTGGGCTGTGTGTGCCCCGGTTGTGGTGGAGCCTTGATTGCTATTGGTACATCAGTGGGAGGTAGGTGCCCCAGGCTGATTGACTGGTAGGCTGCGGAGACCACAGCGGAGGAGGTGCTGTGCAGTCGCCGACCCCATGGAACAGGACTCCCTTCCGCGGGGCTCTGGTGCCTGCCCAGCCCACCCCTGGATGTGCTGGTGGTTGGGTGGTGCTTCCATGTGGTCTGAGGTTGTCCACTGGACGTGCTGGTGTTGGGGTCTCCTGGGAGGTGCTGACCAAGGCCAGCTGCTGCCTCTACCCTGCCTGGAGCCATCCGGCATGAGCAACAAGATGATCTGCTGGTGGCTGCTACTTGTGCCTGGCGTGGAGATGCCTGGGAGAAGGCTGAGCTGTAAACTGAGTTCAGCTGCTGCTATTGCTGAGGTTGGGGCTGCTTAGCAGCAAGTACGGGGCCTGCTGAGGCCAGATGCTGCTTGTTTGGGGTTTGTGGACCCTTTGAGAGATTTTAGGAAAGTCTGCAGCATGAGCAAGGGCAGGCCGCCGGTATGGAAAAGCCCTGGAATCGTCTTGGCGTGCCTGCAGGTTGGATGGGCAAGGGTCTCGGAATCGCTGGGGCAGGCAGACTTGTTAGCCAAGTTGATGGAGAGTCAGATATGGTACCGCCTGCACCTGCAGTGGGGGACTCCGCACAGTGGAGCTCAGAGGGACATGAGTCTGTGTGCAGGCCCTTTAAGAAGAACACCTGGGTCTCCAGAGGCCTGTGGCTCGCTCATCCACAGTCCTCGCTGGTTTTTACAGCCGGAAGTTACGGGGACTCCTCTTCCCAGCCCTGGAACCCTGGGCTGGGCACCTAGTGTGGGGCTGGGACCTCCCTGGCCGCCGAGATACCCTTCCGATCTGTAACCACCGTACATGGCTGTGGGACCTTGATCAGAAGCCAGTGTTCTTGACTCAGTCACGATAAAGATGATACCAGAGGGGCTGAAGGCAAGGAAATTCAGCACACAGCGGGGAAATGAGGAAGAACCCCCATCAGCAGATAGGTCACGTGTTGTGAGAGCTTTGGCCCCCGTTGGTGAGTGAGAAAGTACATTTACACGAGAACAGTGTCTGAGGAAATTGTTCTTTCCCGTGGGAATTATCAAAGGATGATGATAGCTTGGATCAGTAAAGCTAACGGGAATTCAGGCCCAGTGTTATTTTGCATTATAGTTAGCGTGAGTTAAACCCATAAAGAGGTGACTGTTTTAACAGTTTGTATCTGATAGTAGCATTTTTTAAAGCAGCAGTTGTTTTTGAACTCATTAAAGGAAGTATGCCTGACGTTCTTGTAGCATTTGCATTTTACCGTTTTTAACCTTATTTTCGATCCAAAGCTGTGTCATTGTAAAACTTTGATAAATGGTTGTTCTCTCTCCGCAGGAGGATTGTGAGGCCGAGAACGTGTGGGAGATGGGCGGCCTGGGCATCCTGACCTCGCTCCCCATCACACCCAGGGTGGTGTGCTTCCTCTGTGCCAGCAGCGGGCACGTGGAGGTGAGGCTGCTTCTTGTGCCTGGCGTGTAATGTAGATTAGTTTTCTTTGATGAAAATATCATTACACTAGAGGCCCAGAGCACGAAATTGTGCTTGGGTAGGGTCCCTAGGCCTAACCTGCGATCAGGGCCATCTTCTGCCCACTTGCCAGTCCCCAGTCCTGCCCCACCGCCGCCCACCCCAGTTCCCTGTAGTTCCCCATTCGCCCTGATTGGAGCCTGCAGGCCAGGGGTCGGGACCACGAGGTCTGCCCTCCGCCTGCTCGCCAGTCCCTCGTCCTGCCCCGCCACCACCCACCCCGGTACCCCATGGTTTCCCCATTGCCATCCAGCGGTCGGAGCCTGCGGGCTGGGGGAGGGACCAAGAGGTGGTCAGTTTACTTCATGGTGACTGGTCAGTCAGTCGTTCTGGTTGTTACGCCATTATGGTCGCTGGCCTTTTATTATATAGGATTCTGTTTTATTGATAGGCAGCAGGTACTACCCCCTGTTTAACCCAGTTAATGAGCCCTGGCTGGTTTGGCTCAGTAATAGAGCGTCGGCCTGCAGACCTTATCCCGGGTTCAATTCTGGTCAAGGGCTTGTACCTCGGTTGTAGGCTCCTCCCTGGCCCAGGGCCCTGGCTGGGGCCTGTGCAGGAGGCAACAAATCGATGTGTTTTCTATCACATCGATGTTTCTCTCTGTCTTTCCCTCTCCCACTCTCTAAAAATCAATAAAAAATTCTCGGGTGAAGATTAAAAAATAAACCAGTTAATGAAATGCTAGTATTTTTGAAGTGTTTTAGAGATTTTAGGAAGGAATCTGCTTCATAGTAGAGTAACAAAGATATTGAGTGAGAAAAGTTTACTCTTGACTAGATGCTTAAACATAGAGAAAAATAATACAGTGTTCCTCTAGAAAAGAGATGCTTTAGATGGTGATTTTATATTGAATATCCAAACCCCCTTGTCTCTAAAGAGCTCTTTAACAATTAGTAACAAAAAGGAATAACACCCGCTAAGAAATAGGCTTAAGGACAGGAGTATATAATGCATGAAATGAGAAATAAAAACTGTGGGCGGAGGCGTTGAGCCTTCTGATGGGAATGAAAGCATGATATAAAGGGGGAACTGCATGATATAAAAAGGATCCTGTGGAAATGGGCACTCTCTTTGGTGGAAAGCTAAATTAGTTACAGCCTTTCTTTTGAGGGCTGTTTGGAAGTATGTATGTACTTAATTTTAAATGGGTATACCCTCTAACCCAGCAATTGTGCTCTAGGCATTTATCTCATGAATGTAACTGGATAAATTGGCAAATATGTAAATGTATGCACACACATATATATATATGTGTGTGTATGTATGTGTATGTATGATCTATACTATCTATACTAATAAAAGAGTAATATGCTAATTAGACCAGGAGACCTTCCGGAGACCTTTCGGACATCCTTCCAGACAAAGCCATGGGGGCGGGGCTGAGGCAGAGGCGGTTAGGGGTGATCAGGCCAGCAGGTGGAGGCGGTTAGGGGCCATCAGTCTGGCAGGCAGAGTGGTTAGGGGTGATCAGGCAGGCAGGCAGAGTGCTTAGGGGTGATCAGGCAGGCAGGCGAGTGGTTAGGAGCCAGTGGTCCCGGATTGCAAGAGGGATGTCCGACTGCAGGATCTGGCCTAAACTGGCAGTCGGACATCCCCCAAGGGGTCTCCAATTGGAGAGGGTGCAGGCTGGGTTAAGGTAACCCCCCACCCTCTGTGCACAAATTTTGTGCACCGGGCCACTAGCACATATGTAAAACAAACCTTTCTATATGTATATACATAATAAATAGAAGGGTTTCCTTCAGTATTGTTTATGCTAGGGCTGCTTTATTTTTTTCATTTTTTATTTTTAAATATATATTTTATTGATTTTTTTACAGAGAGGAAGGGAGAGGGACAGAGAGTCAGAAACATCGATGAGAGAGAAACATCGATCAGCTGCCTCCTGACCCCCTAAAGGGGATATGCCCACAACCAAGGTACATGCCCTTGACCGGAATCGAACCTGGGACCCTTCAGTCTGCAGGTTGAGGCTCTATCCACTGAGCCAAACCGGTTAGGGCTAGGGCTGCTTTAGATGTCATTGAAACTAAGAACATTCAGTCTGCAAGTGCCCGGGGGCACTGTACCTCTTTTTTCACCTAATCAAATGCTTTGTATTCACACATACGCTACCCACAGGAATTGCTTAAGCACTGGGACTTAAACTTCTGTGATAAAACATGTTTTTTTCAGAGTGTAGTTGCTCTAATTTAAATTGCACGGCTGCGCGCAGCAATCCCACAGAATTCCTAAAGCCGGAACTGGAGGATGGATGGTGCACGGCCTCATTGCCTCCATCAATATAGCCAGTGCCTGGCGGGGTCTCCCACCATGCACGTTGTAAAAAATGTTTATGTTGACATGATTTCAGATTTTCAGAAATGTTACAAGGGTAGTACAAAGAACCCTCATCTCCCCTTCACCTGGAGTCCCCAAATGTTAATAGTTTCCATTTACTTTCTTCTTTTCTCTTTGTGTATTTATATTTTAAAAAATAAGAAATAAAATATACATCCATTTTTATATAAGTAGACATATTTTTCCTAAAAAATTGAGAGCAAGTTCCAGACATGTGCCGTTTTACCTCTAAATATTATAATTACCAAAATCAGGAAATAAGGCCTGGCTGGTGTCTTACGAACCAAGAGCTCACAGTTCAATTCCTGGCCAGGGCACATGCTCGGGTTGGGGGCTCAATTCCCAGCCGATCAATGATTCTCTCTCATCATTGATGTTTCTGTCTCTCTCTCTTTCTCCCTTCCTCTTTGAAATCAATAAAAATATTTTTTAAAAATAGGAAATAACGTACATTATTATTATCTAATCTATGGACCTTATTTAGATTTTACCAGTTGTCCCAATAATTATTATAGGCAAAAGAAAATTCTGGCCCAGCCGGCAAGACTCAGTGGTTGAGCATCGACCTATGAACCAGGACGTCATGGTTCAATTCCTGGTCAGGGCATATGCCCAGGTTGTGGGCTCAATCCCTGGTGTGGGGCGTGCAGGAGGCAGCCGATCCATGATTCTCTCTCATCATTGATGTTTCTCTCTCTCGCCCTCTTCCTTTCTCTCTGAAATCAATAAAATCAATAAAAAATATTTTTAAAAAAGAAAATTCTGGGTCACTCTGGAATTTTTAAAAATATCGATATGAAAATAATTTATTTCTAGAATTAGACACGGAAAGGATAAGCCAGAACCTAAAACTGTTTAGAATATTGTAGAAAATCTTTAACACCATCCCTATAGCTCTTTGTTTATAGCTATCTTATGTCACTTAGCACATCATATGAAGTCTTGAATTGTATTTATTTTGTTACTTTATAATTTTATTACTCCAACATTAGTTCCCTGAATCTCCTGCAATGCCCTGTATTGTGCTGTTGAAAAATATACTGATTGCTTAATGACTATATGCTGAATAAAATATAGAGAGCACTATACTCCTAACTCCCAAAGGATGTGTGTAGGATTTGGCTGATATATCTGCATGCTATTCTATAACTTTTCTCTCCATCTTTCCCCAGTTTGTGTATTGCCAAGTCTGCTGTGAGCCCTTCCATAGGTTTTGTTTAGAGGAGAACGAGCGCCCCCTGGAGGACCAGCTGGAAAACTGGTGTTGCCGTCGCTGCAAGTTCTGTCACGTGTGTGGAAGGCAGCATCAAGCCACAAAGGTACACGGCTAAGCAATAGAACTGCCTGGAGGATTGCTCTCTGTCTCCATTCCTGCCTTTTCCTTTAGGATTTTGCATCTATTTTTTTCTCTTGGCTTAGTCTGTTTTGACTATTTGATTGGGTATAATCAGTTGCCTATTTTTGTGTTTTAATTTTGGGGATATTGCATAAGACATGACATTGGATAAAATCCCCCAAATAAGGCAAGTCTACCTGATAAGGATATTCACCACTGAGTGCCTTTGGCAGGAAATAAATTCATGGGCTTTAGTGGGGAGTAATTTATGAGGAAACTTGCCTGCTAGATGGATGTGCCATACTTACTTGGAGATAAAGGTGAAATGAGGTAGGCAGCGACAGGTGTTTAGTGACGGTGAGGTGACGCCCATCCTCTTGCCTTGATGTTTTTCTTACAGCAGCTGCTGGAATGTAACAAGTGCCGAAACAGCTATCACCCTGAGTGCCTAGGACCTAACTACCCCACCAAACCTACAAAGAAAAAGAAAGTTTGGGTGAGTGTGCGCAGTGTGCTGTTTCAGAGAGGATCGCCATGCAGCTGTGGGCGTGGGTGACTTACAATAGGCATGTCCTTGCTTGGATGTCAGTGTAACCATTATTTTGGCCTCGTTATTAGAAAAAGCCACCCCAGTAGAGAAGTCACCTCTAGATATTTGTGATCTTTTTTAATCAGAGGAGCTACTAAAGACAAGAAATTCTACTGCATTTCTTTCCTTCCTTTCCAGATCTGCACCAAGTGTGTGCGCTGCAAGAGCTGCGGATCTACCACCCCAGGCAAAGGCTGGGATGCACAGTGGTCCCACGACTTCTCACTGTGCCACGACTGTGCCAAACTCTTTGCTAAAGGTACCTCCCAGAAGATTTTGTCGGATTTTGGATGTTGTTCTTGATGTTTTGGAGGTGAACTGAACACTCAAGTGGAATAAGATATATGTCTTACACGTCTTTTCAAGGTTTCCATTTAGGCACATTTACTAAGTTTCTGGTCTTTCTTTTACACAGAGAATTATAGCAACGAGGCATGTTTTATTAGGTTATAGGAAGAATTAAGTAGTTGTAGTTTTTTTTATAAAAGTTAACTAAACACAAAGAAATTCTCTGAGCCATTATTTCCCAAAGTGAGGTGCATAGATATTTGATTGTTTCAGAAATGATTTTATATGGTACTGAGGCAACCATTTTACTTTATTTTCTTTTATGTTTAATTAAATTGGGGTGCCATTGGTCAACATGAACATAAAGGTTTCAGGTGTGGGTTTCTATGTTACAAGATCCGTATATAGCACTGTGTACCCACCACCCACAGTCAAATCCTCTGTCACCATATATTAGGCCCCCTTCTCCCCCTGTCCCCTTCTCTCTGGCAACCAACACACTGCTGTTTGTGTTCACAAGTTTCAGTTTTATATCCCACATAGGAGTGAAATCAGATGGTTCTTAGCTTTTTCTGACATTTCACTTAGCATAATGTTCTCACGGTCCATCCATGCTGTTGCAAATGGCGCTATTTCATCCTTTCTGATGGATGAGTAGTATTCCACTGTGTATATGGACCACATCTTGTTTATCCAGTCCTCTATCGCAGGGCACTTTGGTGTTTCTATGTCTTGGCCACTGTGAATAATGCTGCAATGAACATAGGGGCGCATGTATCTTTGTGATTACATGATTTCGAGTTGTTCAGGTATATACCCAGGAGGGGGATGGCTGGGTCATATGGTAGCTCTGTTCTTAATTTTTTGAGGAATCGCCAGACTACTTTGCATAGTGGCTGCACCAGTCCACATTCCCACCACCAGTGAACGAGGGTTCCCTTTTTCCCACAACCTCTCCAGCCCTTGTTGCTTGTCTTGTTGATAATGACCACTCTAACAGGTGTGAGGTGGTATCTCATGGTAGTTTTGATTTGCATTTCCCTAATTGCTAGTGAAGTTGAACATCTTTTCATATCTATTGGCTGTTTGTATGTCTTCTTGGGAGGGGTGTATGTTCAGGTCCTCTGCCCACTTTTTGATTGGGTTGTTTGGTGTTGAGTTTTATAAGTTCTTTATATATTTTGGAGATTAAACCTTTGTAGGAACTGCTGTTTGCAAATATCTCCCATCTGGTTGGCTGCCTCTTTGTTTTGTTGTCAGTTTCTTTGGCTGTGCAGAAGCTTTTTAGTTTGATGTAATCCCATTAATTTATTTTTGTCATTACTTCCCTTGCCTTTGGGATCAAGTTCATAAAATACTCTCTATGACCAAGATCCTTAAGTTTGGTACCTATATTTTCTTCGATGTAACTTATTGTTTTGGGTCTGATATTTAGGTCTTTGATCCATTTTGAATTAATTTTTGTACATGGGGCAAATTAATCCAGTTTCATTTGTTTGCATGTGGCTTTCCAGTTTTCCCAGCACCATTTATTGAAGAGACTATCTTTACTCCATTGTGTGTTTCTGGCTCCTTTGTTGAAAATCATCTGTCCATATACATGTGGTTTTATAGCTGGGTTCTCTATTCTGTTCCATTGATCTGTGTGTCTTTCTCTGCCAATGCCATGCTGTTTTGATCATCGTAGCTCTGTAGTAAAATTTGAAGTCAGTTCGTGTGATACCTCCAGCTTCATTATTTTTTCTCAGGATCGCTTTGGCTATTTGAGGTCTTTTGTGGTTCCATACGAATCTAATGATTTCTCGTTCTATTTCTTTAAAAAATGACATTGGTATTTTGATAGGGATTGCATTAAATCTGTAAATTGCTTTGGGTAATACGGCCATTTTAACTATATTGATTCTCCCAATCCATGAGCACGGGATATTTTTCCATTTTGTTTATCTTTTTCAATAATGCTTTGTAATTTTCAGTATATAGGTCTTTCACATTTTTTGTTAAGTTTATCCCTAGGTATTTTATTCCTTTGGTTACAATTGCAAAAGGAATTGTTTTTTGGTTTTTTGTTTTTGTTTTTTATTTCTTTTTCTGAAGTTTTGTTGTTAGTGTACAGGAAGGCAATGGATTTTTGCACATTGATTTTGTATGCTGCAGCTTGATTGTATTTATTTATTGTTTCTAGTGTTTTTTTGGTGGAATCTTTATGATATTCTATATACAGAATCATGTCATCCACAAAAAGTGACAGTTTGACTTCTTCCTGCCCTATTATGTAGATGCCTTTTATTTCTTTCTCTTGCCTCATTGCTCTGGCTAGAACTGCCAGCACTATGTGGAATAAGAGTGGTGAGAGTGGACATCCTTGTCTTGTTCCTGATCTTAGGGGAAAAGCTTTCAGTTTTCACCATTGAGCATGATATTAGCTGAGGGTTTATCATAGATGCCCTTTATTATGTTGAGGTACTTTCTTTCTATCCCTATTTTATTGAGTGTTTTAATCATAAATGGATATTGTATCTTATCAAATGCTTTTTCTGCAAGTGTTGATAAGATCATACAAATGATTTTTATCCTTTCTTTTGTTAATGTGGTGTATTCCATTGATTTGCATACGTTGAACCATCCTTGTGCCCCTAGAATGAACCCCACTTGATCATAATGGGTTATTTTTTGAATGTACTGTTGTATTTTATTTGCTAGTATTTTGTTTAGGGTTTTTGCATCTGTATTCATCAGAGATATTGGTCTGTAGTTTTCTTTTTTGTGTGTGTTATATTTGCCAGGTTTTGGTATGAGGATTACATTGGCTTTATAGAATGTGTTAGGAAGTATTGCCTCTTCAATATTTTGGAAGAGTTTGAGAAGGACAGTCTTATTCTCTATAGTCTATTAAGTAAAAAATAATAGGAGATACATGGATAAAGCAAATTAGTGAAGGTACTTTATTGTGCTGAAATTTAGAAGCGTTCTATAAAAGCCCTGGGAATAAAGAAAAGTGTAAATTACTCCCATACCCTCATCTCTTTTTAAAATTTAAGCATTTCTTTGGAATGTTTAAGAGAAAGTTCTCTCTTCCATTCTTTTTCTATTATGTTACCTGTAAAATCTATCTCATGACCTGTAATAATGAGCCTGGAGAACTGGTGGCCTGTTCTAAGAGCTCAGGATAACCTTGCTGCTTTCCAGGTGTGTGCACGTTCCCTAGCAGGTCCATGCTGACATGTGTTAAGTAGTTCCTGCATTTTATTTATTTATTTTTATTGATTTCAGGGAGGAAGGGAGTGGGGGAGAGAGAGAGAGAGAGAAACATCAATGATGAGAGAATCATTGATTGTCTGCCTCCTGCACGCCCCCTACTGGGGATTGCGCCGGCAATCTGGGCATGTGCCCTGACCAGAATCAAACTGACCTCCTGGTTCCTAGGTTGACACTCAACCACGGAGCCATGCCGGCCGGGCGGTTCCTGCCTGCTAGATCAGGTTCACAGAGAAGTCCAGGCCTGGGGATTCAGTGGTGTGTGAACCAAAGCACTTAGCGGAACACGTTGCTTTCCTTTCAGGAAACTTCTGCCCGCTCTGCGATAAGTGTTATGACGATGACGACTATGAGAGCAAGATGATGCAGTGTGGGAAATGTGATCGCTGGGTCCATTCCAAATGTGAGAACCTTTCAGGTACAGAAGGTTGGAGTCTTTTTATTACCGTTTCCTTCTTCTCGTAGCTACACTGACAGCCCCCAAAGTCCTACCAATGTAAAAGTTATGGCAGTGTTGTTTGAATTTTTGTAATTAATTTCTTGGTCTTTAGACTCAACAACAGTGTGTGGAGTTTGTGCCCATTTATCTTGAACATGTCCCTCTGAAAAAGCTACTTGCTGTCCTTTGCGGGCACCATGACCTATGGATCCCGCGATAACAGTCTGGATTAGTGTTGATAACGTCTCTTTGAAGAGCAATAGGTGCGAGTTCCCAGGGGACATTAGTCTTAGCGCTGTTTCTAACTGACAGCTTTCTCTGCAGTGCAGTGGCAGAGCCTCCTCTTTCCCTCTCCCGCTCTTCAAAGCACCTTATGATGGTAGGTGTTTGCTTTCCCAGATGAGATGTATGAGATTCTGTCTAGTCTGCCAGAAAGCGTGGCCTACACGTGTGTGAACTGTACCGTGCGGCACCCTGCGGAGTGGCGGCTGGCCCTCGAAAAGGCGCTGCAGAGCTCCCTGAAGCAGGTGCTGACGGCCTTGTTGAACTCTCGGACCACCAGCCATTTGTTACGCTACCGACAGGTAGGCCCATGTCTCCATTTGGGTGCTGAGAGTTTGTTCTTAGGTGGCTTTTACTTCCAGAATGGTTTTTGGTTGGTTGGGAGTTTTTCCTTTTTTAAAAAAAAGTTTTGCTTCATTTAGTTTTGCTTCATTCAGTCATTTAGGTGATTTGTTTTGACCTTAAAATCATTAAAAACATTTTTAGAGCCAAGAATAGAACCTTCTAGCCCAGCCAGTGTTGCTCAGTAGTTGAGCCCCAACCTATGAACCAGGAGGTCACCATTCAATTCCCAGTCAGGGCACATGCTGGGGTTTCCGGCTCCATCCTCAGTGAGGTGTGTGCAGGAGGCAGCCAATTGATGATTCTCATCATTGATGTTTCTCTCATTCTCTCCCTCTCCCTTCCTCTCTCTGAAATAAATAAAAACATGTAAAAAAGAATAGGTCCTTCTTTGGGGTAAGAAATAGGAAGGAGGCATATTTCAAAGGCCTTACTGTTATAAGAAATTAGTTGCTTTTTAGGAAAAAAAAAATTATTCTGACTGGAGAGAGGGAAAGGGTTGGAGACGTCTGAACCCAAGCAAGAGAGTGGCTAAGAGGCAGTTCTGTAACCGAGGTGAGAGAGAGCATGGTGGCCTCATCTCAGATGGTAAGGGGCTAGAGATGCCTTAGCTCTGGGGAACCCCTGGGGCTCCTCAGGGTACAATTTGAAAACTGCTACTATGTAGCCATACAAGCTGTGGACTGTACATCTATACTAGTCATTGGGAACACAGGTGTAATGGTTGGCAGAACCACATGGGAACGTTAATTCAGACTTAGGCTGCTGCTTTCTCTTCAATACAGCTTAGTTTTTTTAAGCAAGAAGATTAGGTGTGCCCTACTGGTTTGGCTCAGACTGAAGGGTCCTGGTTCGATTGTGGATAATGGCACGCACCTCGGTTGCAGGCTTGATCCCTGGCCCTGGTTGGGGCTTGTGTGGGAGGGAACCAGTCGATGTATCTCTCTCACATCAATGTGTCTCTCTGTCTCTCCCCCTCTCTTCTACTCTCTCTAAAAATCAATGGAAAAATATCCCCAGGTGAGGATTAACAAACAAACAAAAAAGAGTATATTAAAAAAAAGAAAATTAGCTACCATTTATGACTTACTCAAAAGCAACTGGAGAGTTTCTTGGGGGTTTTTTTTGGGGGGGGTAATATATTTTTATTGATTTCAGGGAGGAAGAGGTGGGGGAGAGAGAGAAACATCACTGATGAGAGAGAATCATCAATTGGCTTTTTCTTGTACGGCCTCTACTGAGGATCAAGCCCGCACCCTGGACATGTGCTCTGACCAGGAATCGAACCTCTGACCTCCTGGTTCATAGGTCAACGCTCAACCACTGAGCCACGCTGGCCGGGCAGTTTCTATTTCTTCACACTAGGCTTGGAATTTACCAAGCAAAATCTTAAATTAGCCTAGATAGCTGGCTCATTTTAACTTCTCCTTGTCTGTAATTGGAGAAATCTCTTATTTCCATGTTCTTTACGTTTTATAATATGAATCAGTCCCATCTTTATTAATTTTTATAGAATTTGCCTACATGCCTCATTTCCAGTGTTAGATTAGTGAACCTGTCTTTCCTGGCAACAGGCTGCCAAGCCTCCAGACTTAAACCCCGAGACAGAGGAGAGCCTGCCTTCCCGCAGCTCCCCGGAGGGCCCGGACCCGCCTGTGCTCACTGAGGTCAGCAAGCAGGAGGACCAGCAGCCTTTAGATCTGGAAGGGGTCAGGAGGAAGATGGACCAAGGGAGCTACACGTCTGTGGTATGTCTCTGCAGCCAACTACCAGCTTTTCCAGTGCCAAGTCAGTTTCCTGGGCTCTTGGTGGAAGATGAGACGGGATAAGCATTAAAAGATGACTTGTATTATATTTAGAAATGTCATGTGGCTTTAAATACCTAAAAAGATGTGGGTTGTTTTAGCCCTTTGTTTCAGAAGATCAGTGTCTTAAGTGGTTCGTTTTATTTGGCTTTCATCTGAGTTCTCTGAAAATTACTTTCATATTGAAGTCATTTTTGTATTAAAACTGTTTATGGCCCTGGCTGGTGTGGCTCAGTTGGTTGAGCATCGTCCCATGCACCGAGCGGTCGCTGGTTCTATTCCCAGTCAGGGCAGTGCTGCCCACGGTGCAGACTAGATCCCTGGTGGGAGGTGTGCAGCAGGCAGCTAATCAGCGGTTCTCTGTCATCTGTGTTTCTCTCTCTCTCTCTCTCTCTCTCTCTCTCTCCCTCTCCCCCCCCTCTCTCTGCCCCGCCCCCCTTTCTCACTCTCTCCCTTTCTGTCTTTCTCAAACCAGTAAAAAGATACTTTTTAAAGAATTTTATGGAAAAAATGACAGTGTGAAGTGAACTGGCTTGACCTTTTTGAGATAACATCTGAACACTGTCTTTCTGTATAGGATATTCATTTGTAGGTAGATGCATTTTAATTTTAGGGTTTTTAAACTATGTAGGAAACGATTGTTAACTCATGGTCCATGTTTGCTCTTTAGTTAGTAATTCATTTTAGTCTAAATAAAATATCGTAGCCCTGTTGGGTGTAACTTACCGTGATACAACTCATTTGTTTGCATTCTTGCTTTATTAGCCTTCATCTCTTGACTTCCACAAGTTAATTGTGAACTGAATCTCAAATGCCTCCTCTAAAGAGAAACCACACTGGCCCTAGCTGGTGTTGCTCAGTGGATAGAGCATCAGCCTATGGATTGAAGGGTCCCGGGTTTGATCCCGATCAGGGCACGTGCCCGGGTTGCAGGCTATCCCCAGTAAGGGAGCAGCCGATCCATGATTCTCTCTCTCATCATTGATGCTCTATCTCTCTCTCCCTCTCCCTTCCTCTCTGAAATCAATAAAAATATATTTTTTTTAAAGAAAAAAAGTTAATAGACACTGCACTGTATGAAAATAAGGCGTTAGCTTCCTGTGGGCCCTCTGGGCTGGGTGGTTAGGAGGGAAAGGAAGTGGTTTTGAGAGCACCCCGTTCTTTGAATAATTAATGCTTTGTTTTTGTCTGCAGTTGGAGTTCAGTGATGATATCGTGAAGATCATCCAAGCAGCCATTAATTCAGATGGAGGGCAGCCGGAGATTAAAAAAGCCAACAGCATGGTCAAGTCCTTCTTCATTCGGGTGAACTACCTTAATAGCCCCCTTCTTCATGCTTGTCTGCGGGGAGTTGCCCCCGGAATAGAGCAGACCTTTTCTCTTCTCCTGGTGCTTTGCTCTATGGATAAGGCATCTTCTGGTTGTCGTCACTACTAATTCCTTGGCGGGGAGTTGGTGAGGCCGGGAGTGGATGATCTTTCCCTCGGTGGCCTCACGTCATGCTCGGACCGGCGGGCGCTTGTGTGACGTGGTTTTTATGTGGTTTCCACATGAATGTTCACGTGTTTACATGCTGTTTGTTTGTTTTTCTGTTAGCAAATGGAACGTGTTTTTCCATGGTTCAGTGTCAAAAAGTCCAGGTTTTGGGAACCAAATAAAGTATCAAGCAAGTAAGTAAATTCTGTATTACTCTTTTTCTCATATAATACATTCCTAGATTGAGGTTTCTCAAGAGTAGGCTGTAATATTAAAAACTTAGTCAGTTGAAATGCTCTGAGTGCCGGCTTAGAGACAACGGGGTATGTTGTGGTCTGTTGTTAGAGTTGGGTCCTATTACTCATTTCCAATGGTGTTCTCTGCCTCCTGAGTCCCCATATTCAATCTTACATTCTTATTCAGGTGAATCCTTTTGAGCCTTTGAGAAAGTTATCACTTGCTTCTGGAAGTGTAATCCAGAGTCATACATTGAGATTATGTTTTTAAAATAATATAAAGTCCTGTGTGATGAGGCGGTTTACAGATTGGGACTTGAGCTTACGTTCTGTGACTGGCTCGTGCCCGGGCCAAGACCCGATGAGATCAAGAATGTCATTATTGTATACAGTTCTGGGTGCGCTATGGAGTCAGTAAAGCTGTCGAATCGATTATTTCCAGCAGTGGGATGCTACCCAACGCAGTGCTTCCACCTTCACTTGACCATAATTATGCTCAGTGGCAGGAGCGAGAGGACAGCGGCCACACTGAGCAGCCTCCTCTAATGAAGAAAATCATTCCGGCTCCCAAACCTAAAGGGCCTGGAGAACCAGACTCGCCCACCCCCCTGCACCCTCCCACGCCGCCGGCTTTGAGTAAGGATGTCAGTGATTGACTTGTGAATCTCAATTTAATGTCCTTGCGCATTAGAAATTTTCACATGATCCTTAAATGTAATAATCATTCTTTTTGCTTCACTTGGAATGTTAACAAGGAATTTATAGAAATACTCTAATTTTAAAGTGGTAGGATCGCATAACTTTGCACACTTTTTGAAAGTGTTCATTTTACAGGTTATGGGCTATTTGAGACGAATTGTTTTCTTTTTCCTGGAAATCAAAATTAGTATCACCAGTTTTAATTGGGTGTCTTTGGGTTCCAAGGTACTGATAGGAGTCGAGAAGATAGTCCAGAACTGAACCCGCCCCCAGGCATAGAAGATAACAGACAGTGTGCCTTGTGTTTGACTTACGGTGATGACAGTGCTAATGTAAGTACCTCGGCCACCGGTCCTACTTGCTAGATGCTCAGAATGAGCTGTGTGACCTTTGTGTCTAAACCTGATGACTGGGTGTTTTGGAACTTGGGGTTATTTCTATAACTGATTTGAAAGATGATTTGCCTTAAATTAACCTGCTGATGTCTAGTAATTTCTATCTTCTCAAAAAGCCTTTTTGAAAGTCAATAAAATACAAGTTGCACATTAGATAACTTGTATTTAATGTAGTAGAGCAGAATGGTTAAGGTCCATTTCTGTGCTGTTGACCTTAGCAAGGAGCTTAACCTCTCTGACCCTCAGTTGCATCTTTAAAATGAGCATAAGAAGAAGAATCCTTACCTCAGAGGGGTTCTGAGGACTGAAAGAGGTGAGGTGTAAGGCCTTGTGCACTGCCTGGCACATATTCAGCTTATTTTCTAATTCTCCTGTCTGTGGAAGAGGCGATCAGAAAGGACAGAAGTGGAAACAGGAACATTGAAAAAGAAGTGTCATTTTTTTTTTTTAATGTGTGTGTTCACCTAAAGAATTTTAATTAGTTTATTGAAGTTGTCTTGACTGAGGTAAAGCAAATATCAAGGAAAACTTTCTTTGACATAATCTTTAAAGAGAAAAGAAATCTCTTTGTTTCCCAGGATGCTGGCCGCTTGCT
This sequence comes from Myotis brandtii, assembly GCF_000412655.1. Classification (NCBI taxonomy): domain Eukaryota; kingdom Metazoa; phylum Chordata; class Mammalia; order Chiroptera; family Vespertilionidae; genus Myotis; species Myotis brandtii. The sequence continues at coordinate 1,379,181 of NW_005353538.1, read as the reverse complement.
GTACATTGGCCAGAATGAGTGGACACATGTAAACTGCGCGCTGTGGTCGGCAGAAGTGTTTGAAGACGACGACGGGTCACTGAAGAACGTGCACATGGCTGTGATCCGGGGCAAGCAGCTGGTAAGGACACGGAAATGCCGTCACAGAGGCTCCTGGGTTTCCAGATGTGCTGTCTGTGGCTCGGTGCTGCCTCACTGCTGTTTCCCATACGCCTTCGGGGTGGTCAGCCAGCACCGAGTATTGGTGTCCACTGTGGGCAGCTGATTATCCTGACCCTTGGAGTATGGGCGAAAAAGGACAAAGCGTCCTCCCTGGAGAAGAGCCCCGATTGTGACTGACAGAATCAGGTGGTGACACAGCCTAGTGACAGGGAAACGTTAACTACGTGATAAGTGTGTCTGTTAAGCCTGGTAACTAGAACACCATTATGTTTCAGACTCGTATGCTCTTTCTAGAACGGAGTTCTTTCGGATAGAATAGCTTTCTAGAGAGATGATGTTTTTAGCCTTGATCTTCAAAGTTTCCTCTTCTCTAAATCCATCTTGCATCCTAGAAGAAAAACTGTTTTGGTCCAAATTCTAAATCAAGTTGTAATATTTAACTTTAGTAGTTATAGGGCCCCATGGACTGTGGGAGAGAAAAGGTTTGTGGAGAAGACTTTATGGCTCCTATCCCTTCCCTGTGATTCAGCAGATTATTATCAATAAACAAAATTGCTTCTAGGAAACTCTGGAATGGGGAGGTGGAAAATGGCTTGAAATATTTGAGCATCTGACCCGGGCTGTGTTTGTTCTGCATTGTCAGCGATGCGAATTCTGCCAAAAGCCGGGCGCCACTGTGGGCTGCTGCCTCACCTCCTGCACCAGCAACTACCACTTCATGTGCTCCCGGGCCAAGAACTGTGTCTTCCTGGACGATAAGAAGGTGTACTGCCAGCGGCACCGCGATATGATCAAAGGCGAGGTGAGAGAGCTTGCGTTGCTTCTTGAATTCTCCGGGAATTCAGGGAGAAGAGATGGAAAATAGCAAGCAAGTTGTAACTTGGCTTTACCTTCTCTAGCTGTCCCTAGCACCTGCTCCTCTTAGCGAGATGCAGGAGTTCTCCTGGTGGAAGAGGTGATTCTGAGAGCTGTGCCCTGCCCCTCAGAGAGGCAGCATCGTGAGCATAATCTGCGAAGGGAGAGCCGAGTAACAGCTCCTCTGGGGTTTCATTTTAGGTGGTTCCCGAGAATGGATTTGAAGTCTTTAGAAGAGTGTTTGTGGACTTTGAAGGAATCAGCTTGAGGAGGAAGTTCCTTAATGGCTTGGAACCAGAAAATATTCACATGATGATTGGTAGGACATGGGCCTCGGTTGTAGGGGAGGCTGGATGTAGCATTGGGGTACTTTCTAGTCTTCGGTTATGAAATTATTTTATACTAGAGGCCCGGTGAATGGATTTGGGTACTGGTGGGGTCCCTCGGCTTGGCCTGCAGGGATAGGACCAAAACTGGCTCTCCGACATCCCCCGAGGGGTCCCGGGTTGTGAAAGGGTGGTTCTCAGGTGATGCACCCTGGAATCGGGCTCCCTTCTCTGGTTCCGGGTGCGTCACCCGAGAACCGCAGCTGCCAAGTCACCACAGCTCGGCAGCCTCTGCGTTGAGTGTCTGCCCCCTGGTAGTCAGTGCGCGTCATAGCTACCGGTCGGATGGTCGGACGGTCGGACGGTCACTTAGACTGTTATATATATATAGATGTACCATTATCTCTTCTAATCACTGTTCTCTCCTTGGCCAGGCTCCATGACAATCGACTGCTTGGGAATTCTCAATGATCTGTCTGACTGTGAGGACAAGCTGTTTCCAATTGGATACCAGTAAGTACCGTCACGCAGGGAAGACAGCTGCCCCACAGCCTTAGCACCCTGAAGCACTGGTCATGTTGTTAGGTGTAGAGCCACTCTTGGGAGTTACTTCTAACTGCTACTAAAAATTAACTACTTTTTTGCTACTTCTTGTAGATGAGGACTAAAGTATCATTTTATATCAGCTAAATCCAGTCATGGAAGAAAAGCATTGAGTAATATCGTGATAAGTTTGCACAGATCACTAGAACGAATGGGGTGGTCACTTTGTAAGGGATAGAAATGTTGAATCACTGCCCTCGTCCGGTTGCTCAGTTGCTTAGAGCATTGTCCCCATACACCAAGGGTGCAGGGTCAGTCTCTAGTCAGGGCACATACAGGAGCAACCAGTGAATGCATAAATAAGTGGGACAGCAAATCGATGTTTTTCTCTCTTTATCGCTCCCTTCATCTCTTTAAAATCAATAAAATAAAGTTAAACATTTTTTTAAAAAAAGTTAAATCACTATATTGTACACCTGAAACTAATATTACTGATATGCTATTGTACACCAGCTAACTATATTTAAATTTTTTTAAAAATTGTTTTTCAGAATAATCTATGTATATAAAAGCCTAAGCGACTGTTTGACCAGTAGCTATGATGCACACTGAACACCAGGGGGCAGACGCTCAATGCACAGGAATGGAAACATGGAACAGACTGATGAATCTCAGGGGGAAGGAGGGAGGATGGAAAGAGATTAACCAAAGATCTTATATACATACTAGATGCCTGGTGCACGGATTCGTGCACTGGTGGGGGGGTCCCTCGGCCTGGCCTATGGGGATCGGGCCGAAACCGGCAGTCCGACATCCCCTGGTCGGGGGGGGGGGGGGTGCCAGATTGTGAGAGGGCACAGGCCAGGCTGTGGGACCCCACCAGTGTGTGAATCCATGCACCGGGCCTCTAGTTTATAAATAAAATCTAAATAGAAAACACAGTGTCAGTCTCTTGAGATTCCATTCATCTGGATTCAAAAGTCCAGATTGTTGTCATGGGTCACACACACCTTGTGCCTCGGTCCTCAGGTTTACATTTTCCAGGTCCTTCTAAAAATATAACCCCCACAAAAATAATCAGGTTCTCCAGTAGGAATTTGTAATCTTTGCCATATGCAGTAAATTGTTTGAACTTCTAACAAGCTGACAATATAAATTCAAAATTCCCTTTCTATCGCTCCCCTTTAGAGTCCTATTTTGCCACATATACTTCAACTTAGTCTCCATCCCAGTTCTGACGACAGTTTATGTTCCATACTTAGCTGGCGACTTCTTGTGTGAACTGGGCTCCCTCAGCATCCAGCACATCTGAAGCAGTTACACTTCCCTTGTCTCATGGGGTGTTTCTCCCAAAGGAAACATCTCGGGTTTGCTCTTTCCTCACTGTGTACATATTGTGGGCCAGTAGTCCCTTCCTGAGGGCCAATACTGTTTCTTGCAGGAGTTAGTATTTTTTCTCTGCATTTTAGGACACTTTACTACCTTCGTCCCCTGCTTACAATACACTTTTTTAAAAAAAGATTTGATGTTGGTTTCTGAGAGACTAGAAAAAAACAAGGACTTTCAAAAAGCTTGGAACATCCTGCCTTGGAACATTGGCTCAGTGGGTAGAGCGTCAGCCTGCAGACTGGAGGGACCAGGTTCCATTCCGGTCGAGGCTTCATGCCAGGTTGGGGGCTCCATCCCCAGGAGGGGCCGTGTAGGAGGCAGCTGATCAGTGATTCTCTCTCATCATTGATATTTCTATCTCGCTCTTCCTCTCTCCTGAAATCAATAAAAACATTTTTTAATAAAATAGAAAGCTTGGAACATCCTAATTTGGGAAATCTGTAAGAGTCCAGGACAGAAAGCTAAATTCTGTAAATCAAGGAGACCAGGGGATCTAGGATAAGAAGAGGTTTTGACAAATGTTAGTCTTTGCTTCTGGACCTTCACCTCTGCTGGTCCCGACAAACCTTCGCAGGTGTTCCCGCGTGTACTGGAGCACCACGGACGCCCGCAAGCGCTGCGTGTACACGTGCAAGATCGTGGAGTGCCGCCCGCCGGCCGTGGAGCCAGACATCAACAGCACCGTCGAGCATGACGAAAACAGGACCATTGCCCACAGTCCAACGTCTTTTGCAGGTTGGTCTTTAGTCAAGGTGTCACTTGAATGAGACTTTTGGGAGTACTGGGATTGAAGCATGCGGAGAATGTCACTTCTTTGGGAGGTCTCATTTGAAAATTTCCTTAACAGCTGGTTTTTTATTGGGCCATTTGTTTGATACCTTAATTGGACTGTTTTTAGTAAGGGTTTTTATATCCTACCACAGAAATGTCATCTAAAGAAAGTCAAAACGCAGCTGAAATTGTAAGTCCTTCATCACCAGACCGACCTCCTCATACGCAAACCTCTGGTTCCTGTTTTTATCATGTCATCTCAAAGGTTCCTAGGATTCGAACACCCAGTTATTCTCCAACACAGAGATCCCCTGGCTGTCGGCCACTGCCTTCTGCAGGTAAAGGGTTTCATTGACTCCAAGGTCAGCTCAGACGGGAATTTGTAATTTTTTTCAGGCCATTTTATTTTAGTGACTTATACTTACTGAAAATGTTGATTTTTCGTTACCTGTAAATATACATAGCCGAGACTTAAACCAGTGACTACCCACAGTTCTGTCAGTAACAGACTTTGTCACTCTCTCTCTCTCCTTTAGGAAGCCCTACTCCAACCACTCACGAAATCGTCACGGTGGGCGACCCTTTGCTCTCCTCGGGGCTCCGAAGCATCGGCTCCAGGCGGCACAGCACTCCTTCCTCAGCACCCCAGCAGTCGAGACTCCGGATGATGTCTCCAGTGAGAACGGGGAGCACTTACTCCAAGAATAGTGGCTCCTCCGTCTCCACCCCGGGGGCCACTACGGACCTGGAGTCAAGTGCCAAAGCAGTGGATCATGTCTTAGGGCCACTGACTTCAAATACCAACTTAAGGCAAAACACTCCCACCTCTTCCAGTTTGCAGAGGACGGTGGTGATGACGGCCACCAGAACCAGTCCCGTGGACGGCTCTTCACCTTCAGAAACGAGGCGTCCCAGCGCTTCAGACCTGGCCTCCAGCAGCTCCTCTTTGAAAGGAGAGAAGACCAAAACACCGAGTTCCAAGAGTTCCGAGGGCTCCGCTCATCACGTGGCCCACCCCGGCCTCCCCAAACCGGCTCCGCAGCGTCACAGTCCACCATCTGGCGAACCCAATGTTAGTAAAATGGGCGCGTTCGTGGAATTCTCCTCAGTGCCGTTTTCCTCCAGAGAGGCCCTCCCCCTCCCGCCGCTCCATCTGAGAGGGCAGAGGAATGATTGGGACCCGCATCCAGACCCCACCCAGGCAGGGAGTCCCCCCGCTGAGGGCGACACAGACATCAAAACCTTGAAGCTGTCGGGGGTGAGCAGCCGATCATCTATCATCAACGAACAGGTGGGATCTAGCTCCAGAGACAGGAGACAGAAAGGGAAAAGGTCTTGTAAAGAAACCTTCAAAGAAAAGCGTTCCAGTAAGTCCTTCCTGGAGCCTGGTCAGGTCGCCGCTGGTGAGGAAGGACACCTAAAGGCCGAGTTTGCAGATGAAGGTTTGACTCCTGAGTTTCCAGGGCAACGGCCATGTAACAACGTGTCTTCTGATAAGATTGGGGACAAAGTCCTTGCTGCTTCTGGAGTCCCCAAAGCTCCGTCCGTGCAAGGAGAAGGCCCTGCCACGGAATTACAGACGCCCCGAAAACGCACGGTCAAAGTCACACTGACACCCCTGAAGATGGAAGGTGAGAGTCAGTCCAGAAATGCCCTGAAGGAAAGCAGCCCTGCTTCCCCTTTGCACATGGAGTCAGCCTCGCCAGCAGAGCCCCGGTCAGCTTCCGGAAGTCCAGGAGCTGGGCCAGTGGCCCAGCCAAGCCCCAGCAACACCTCCTCCCAGGAGCCCCCGAGCAACAGCTACCAGACTCTTCCCGTCCAGGACAGGAATCTCATGCTTCCTGACGGCCCCAAGCCCCAGGAGGACGGGTCTTTCAAAAGGAGGTACCCCCGTCGGAGCGCCCGGGCCCGCTCCAACATGTTCTTCGGGCTCACCCCCCTCTACGGAGTCCGGTCCTACGGGGAAGAAGACCTTCCGTTCTACAGCAGCTCAACGGGGAAGAAACGAGGCAAGAGGTCAGCCGAAGGGCAGGTGGATGGGGCTGATGACTTGAGCACTTCCGACGAGGACGACCTGTACTATTACAACTTCACCCGGACGGTGATCGCGGCAGGGGCAGAGGAGCGGCTGGCGGCCCACAACCTGTTTCGGGAGGAGGAGCAGTGTGATCTCCCAAGAATCTCACAGCTGGATGGTGTTGACGACGGGACGGAGAGCGATACCAGTGTCACGGCCACCACGAGGAAGACCGGCCAGATTCCAAAAAGAAACGGGAAAGAGAACGGGACAGAGAGCCTCAAGCTGGACCGGCCCGAAGACGGGGAGAAGGAACATGTCATCAAGAGTTCTGTGGGCCACAAAAGCGAGCCCAAGGCAGAGAACTGCCACTCGGTGAGCCGAGGGAAGACCCAGGGGCAGGACTCCCTGGAGGCTCAGCTCAGCTCCTTGGAGTCCAGCCGCAGGGTCCACACCAGCGCCCCCTCGGACAAGGCCTTGCTGGACACCTACAACCCCGAGCTCCTGAAGTCGGACTCCGACAACAACAACAGCGACGACTGCGGGAACATCCTGCCCTCGGACATCATGGACTTTGTCCTGAAGAACACGCCCTCCATGCAGGCCTTGGGGGAGAGCCCGGAGTCCTCGTCCTCGGAACTCCTGAACCTGGGCGAGGGCCTGGGCCTCGACAGCAACCGTGAGAAGGACATGGGTCTGTTTGAAGTGTTTTCTCAGCAGCTGCCGACCGCGGAGCCTGTGGACAGCAGCGTCTCTTCGTCCATCTCAGCCGAAGAGCAGTTCGAGCTGCCGCTGGAGCTGCCGTCCGACCTCTCGGTGCTAACCACACGGAGCCCCACGGTCCCCGGCCAGAACCCCGGCAGGCTAGCCGTCATCGCAGACGCAGCAGAGAAGAGAGTCGCCATCCCGGAGAAGCCCGTGGCCGCCTCCGAGGATGACCCAGCGCTGCTGAGCCCGGGAGTCGACCCCGCGCCCGAAGGCCACATGACTCCCGACCGATTCATCCAGGGACACATGGACGCCGACCTCGCCAGCCCCCCGTGCGGCACAGTGGAGCAGAGCCGTGGCAGCAGTCAGGATTTAACTCGGAGCAGCAGCACCCCTGGCCTCCAGGTACCGGCTTCCCCTTCTCTGCCCATCCAGAACCAGAAATACGGGCCCAGTTCTGCCGAGAGCCCCGGCCCGTCTCAGATCTCTAATGCGGCCGTGCAGACCACGCCTCCCCACCTGAAGCCGCCCACGGAGAAGCTCATTGTCGTTAACCAGAACATGCAACCACTTTACGTGCTCCAGACTCTGCCGAACGGCGTGACCCAGAAAATCCAGCTGACCTCTTCCGTTAGTTCTGCACCCAGCGTGATGGAGGCAAACCCTTCCGTGCTGGGGCCCATGGGCAGTGGCCTCGCGCTGACCACGGGGCTAAGCCCAGGCTTGCAGACACCTCAGCCTCTTTTCCCCCCTGCTGGCAAAGGCTTGCTGCCCGTGCCTCACCACCAGCACTTACACCCCTTCCCCACAGCTGCTCAGGGCAGTTTCCCGCCCACCATCAGCAGTTCTCCTCCAGGCCTGCTCATTGGAGTGCAGCCTCCTCCAGATCCCCAACTTCTGGTGTCTGAAGCCAGCCAGAGGACAGACCTCAGCACCACGGTAGTCACTCCGTCCTCTGGACTCAAGAAAAGACCCATATCTCGCCTGCAGACCCGAAAGAATAAGAAGCTTGCTCCCTCTAGCACCCCTTCAAACATTGCCCCCTCCGATGTGGTTTCTAACATGACACTGATTAACTTCACACCCTCCCAGCTTCCAAATCACCCCAACCTGTTAGATTTGGGGTCACTTAACACGTCATCTCACCGGACTGTCCCCAACATCATAAAAAGGTCTAAGTCCGGCGTCATGTATTTTGAACAGGCACCCCTGTTACCACAGACGGTGGGCGGACCTGCCACAGCGACGGGCACGTCGACCGGGAGCCAGGACACTGGCCACCTCGCTTCGGGGCCCGTGGCCGGCTTGGCGTCCGGTTCCTCAGTCTTGAATGTCGTATCCATGCAAACGACAACAGCCCCTACGAGTAGTGCGTCGGTTCCGGGACATGTTGCATTGACCAACCCGCGGTTGCTGGGTGCCCCAGACACTGGCCCCATAAGCAACCTGTTGATTAAAGCCAGCCAGCAGGGCCTGGGGATCCAGGACCAGCCCGGGGCTCTGCCGCCCAGCTCGGGAATATTTCCCCAGCTGGGGTCGCTGCAGACCCCCTCTACCGCGGCGATGACGGCTGCATCTGGCGTCTGCGTCCTCCCCTCGACGCAGACAGGGGTCCTCGCGGCCGCCTCCCCCTCCAGGGACGCCGAAGATCACTATCAGCTTCAGCATGTGAGCCAGCTCCTGGCCAGCAAAGCGGGAATTCTCCCTTCCCAGCGAGATCCTGAAGCTGCTCCAGGGACCCAGGGGCCGGGCTTGGCGCAGACAGCAGACGCTCCTAACAGCCTGGGGCTGGAGCCAAAGAGGGCGGCCTCCTCTGCCGGACAGGCCCGCGCGGCCTCCCCTGCGGGCTCCCCCTCTGGACCCCAGTCCGCAAGCCCCTCCGTGCCAGGCGCTCACCCCAAACCAAAAAGCAAGCGCATCCAGCTGCCTTTGGACAAAGGGAATGGCAAGAAGCACAAGGTTTCCCACCTGCGGACCAGCTCCTCGGAAGCACACGTTCCGGACCAGGAGGCCCCCACGTCCTCCCTGACCTCGTCCACAGGGTGAGAGCCAGTGTCGGCCGTGCCGGGTCTGTGGGGTCTGGGCCCCGAGCAGAGGCTGGGGGAGGGGTCATCTGTGAGAGGATCAGCCTTCTGTCCACGTTTGCAGTGCTCAGGTGTTTTCTGGGTTTTAAATGATTGTTTTCTCACTCACAGTGGTGGCATATAGAGCAGACTTCAGTGCCATTCGTGAGCAGTGGGTCTCCTGCATAGAACCACGTCTCTGCTCGGCTCTGATGTAACACGGTGCCGCTGCTGTTGCTTCTTTGCTGAGGCCGAGGGATGGTTATTCCTGTTGAGAGTGTAACCTGTCTGATGTGCACAAGTGAATGTTACATATATATGCGCCCAGGGAGCCACCATTCAGATCGAGATAGAAAACCTCCCTAGTGCTCCAGAGACTCCTGGTGCCGTGGGCAGCTCCCCGCAGGGCACCCACACCCCCTGCATCACCACGGGCTGGGGTTGAGGTTACCAGAGCCCGACTGTCGTTTCTGTGGCCTGACCCCCACCCTGGTGCATACGTGCTAACGGTTCTGTTTCAGGGCCCCCGCAGCAGAGGCCGAGCAGCAGGACACAGCTGATGGGGAGCCGGCGGCACAGGAGTGTGGGCAGCCCCCGGGGTGAGCAGAGGAAGGTCTCCAAGACCAAGTCCTCATTAAACATCCTTCTTCCTGTGTGTGTGGCCGGTGTGTTCTGATCCTCACCAGAGAAAATGTTTATTGATTTGAGAGAGATACATCCATGTGGGAAACATGATCAGGTGCCTCTCGCACGCTACCTGACCAGGCATTGAATCCGCAACCCAGGCATGTGCCCTGACCGGGAATCAAACCTGCAACCCTTTTGTGCACAGGACGATGCTCCAACCAACTGAGCCACTCGGCCAGGGTGCCAAAGTTCCTTTAATAAAAGTCATACGGTATAGGATTATTTAAATAATGGATAATGGTTCCCTGTTCATCCTGCCTAACCCCATCCCAATCTATTCCTTAAAGGTAACATTGCTAACAATTTGTTTTCATCCATGGTGACATCTTTTAAAATACGTTTTTAATTGATTTGAAAGAAAGAGGGATATAGAGATTGAAGCATCAATGAGAGAAACATTGACTGCCTCTCCCATGCCCCCTCCTGGCGATGGAGACCACAACCTGGGCATGTGCCCTGACCGGGAACCAGACCCTGACCTCCTGGTTCATAGGTTGCCGCTCAACCACTGAGCCACACCGGCCGGGCTGGGAGACCTTTGTATGCATACACAGATGTATGTGGCATACATAAGGACATGTATATACTTCTTTTTACATTGAATGAGTAATGCTATACATACTGTTCTTCACCTGGTTTTATCGCTTACCAAATTGTGTGCGCATTTCTGTACAGTGTTTATAGATGCACTTTATATTTTAATGGCGGCCTCTGGCTCCCGTGTGCGATCTATAATAATTTACCTAACTATCCCCTTTAGTATATATTTCACTGTTGCGGGTTCAATCCCCGGTTGGGGCCCATTGTGGGAGGCAACCGAAAGCAACCAACTTAAGCTGCTCTTAAGTGATTCCAGAACTGCTTCTAGCAAGAGTTCTTTAATCCTTTCCCCAATACTAAGGGTGAGAAAAAATGTAAGGCCACAATCTACAACCCCAAAAGTAAAAGTTGAATGTTGCCCTAGCCAGTTTGGCTCAGTGGATAGAGCATTGGCCTGCGGGTTCAATTCTGGTCAAGGGCATGTACCTCGGTTGCAGGTTCCTCGTCCCTGGTTGGTGTGTGTACAGGAGGCAACCAATCGATGTGTCTCTCTCACATCGATGTTTCTCTCTGTCTCTCTCTCTCCCCCTTCCACTCTAAAAAATCAATGGAAAAATATCCTCGGTTGAGTATTAACAAAATAAATAAATAAAAACTTAATGTCAGTATTTGGCGGGGGGGGGGGGAATCTCCTAGAGTGGTCAGCAGCTCGCGAGCCACATGCGGCTCTTTGGCCTCTTGAGTGTGGCTCTTCCACAAAATACCACGTGTGGGCGCGCACGTACAGTGCGCTTGAAACTTCATGGCCCATGCGCAGAAGTCGGTTTTCGGAAAGGAGATAGACGAAACAAGTACACAAGACGAGTGTGGATGGGAGAGCTGGAAGGGGTCGACCTCAGCGAACGTACCTCAATCAGATTGAGGACGTTTTTAGCAAAGGCCAGCTTAGGAGTACCCTAATTAAGTTAATAACAATGTACGTACCTATATAGTTTAAGTTTAAAAAATTTGGCTCAAAAGAAATTTCAATCATTGTACTGTTGATATTTGGCTCCGTTGACGAGTTTGCCGACCGCTGTCCTAGAAGATGGCTTTCTGTTGGTGCCGCATGGTAGCGGGTGGTGGTGCTCATTCGGTGGCTGGTCTCCGGCAGTGGCTTTGTGTAACTGACACAGCTTTTAGCTTTGAACTGAAGTCCTAGCTGATAAATCTCACATTTGTGTTTTGGGTTGTTTTTGTGTGTGTATGTGTGTGTTTTAGGCAAATGGCTGTTCTTCCTGAGGTTCAGACAACACAAAATCCAGCAAATGAACAAGAAAGTACAGGTATGTGGGTGGGTAACTGGTCCGAATCAGAATTTCAAAGCCAAACGTGCTGTAAAAATCACCTGTATTACCTACTGGTTTTTCTAGATTTAAAAATAAATCCCCCCCCAAACAGACACAGAAGCGAAGTGATGGAACAAACTAGCCTGAGCCCCACAGCCTCTCTCTGTCCCGTGCTCGTCCACTACAGATCCGGTGGCCGTCTGTCAAGGAAAGGACACAAGACCGAAACCTTTAACTACGCTCCTGCTCAACTTGCTTTAATAGCAGCATGGTGCAAATAGCTAGTGATGCCCTGGCCGGTGTGGCTCAGTGGACAGAGCGTCGGCCTGCAGACCAAAGGGTCCCGGGTTTGATCCCGATCAAGAGCACGTACCTCGGCTGCAGGCTCCTCCCCAGCCTGTGCCATGGTCGCGGCTCATGCAGGAAGCAACCAATCGATGTGATTCTTTCACATCAATATTTCTCTCTGTCTTTCCCTTTCTTTAAAATTAATGGAAAAATATCCTTGGGTGAGAATTAAAAAATAATAATAATAAAAATAAAAAGTAAGTAAATAGCTCGTGATAACCTCACTTCATTCACCCCTGGTTGTCACTGAAGAAAACCAGGAAGCATGCTTACTCTGTAAGCTAGCCAGATTCGGCTGTGCCACCAGATACTCTCCAGAGCCCTCCCGGTCTGTCCTGCTGATGTGGTCAGTAAACAGCAGGTCATTTGTTCCGATTGGGGAGCTCTGGGGTCAGGCTTTGCCCGTTTCCATTAAAGGGCCTGTCTTCCCCAGAGGAGAACCCGGTGGGGAAACTGCTTGGACACCAGCTTTGGGGTGTGGGAACACTGCTGCCTTGCTGATCCTCGAGAAGGTGGGTCGGTCTCTGTGTGGGAGGACAGCAGGGGCCGACCGTGCAACTCTGAGCCACAGGAGTTCAAGCCCGGCGTTACCATCTATTGGCTGCCTGAACCTGGGCTGCTAGGCCGCTTACCTCTCTCTGTCTCAGTTCCCTCACCTACTCTTCGGACTTTTGTGAGGTTTGTGAGTTACTATCAAGGGAACGTACCTGAGAGAGTAGGAGAGTGCCCGGTACATACTGCTTCATACACATTAGCAGTGTTATTTTTTACTTTAACCTACAGAGGGCAGTCACTTACTGAAAAACTATCAAATTGTCATACTAGAAACTGCCACAAAGAGCACGACTCTCTGTTAAAACCATTCTTTCTCGTTTTACTGGTAGTCGTGTGTAGCTATGGCCTGAGTAGCGAGCTCACCTCCTTGAGACTCCGTTTGATTGCCTGTCAGTGGGATAATCCCTGTTCTGGATGCCGCTGGCTTCGCGATGGTGTGCGTAGTCTGGGCTCCCCGGGCCTGCTGCTGCGGCTGCTGACGCTCTGCGCTCTCCCTCGCAGACCCGAAGGCGGCGGAGGAGGAAGACGGAGGCTTCAGCTCACCGCTCATGCTCTGGCTGCAGCAGGAACAGAAGCGCAAGGAAAGCATCACTGAGAAAAAGCCCAAGAAAGGCCTGGTGTTTGAAATTTCCAGTGACGACGGCTTCCAGATCTGTGCGGAGAGCATTGAAGGCGAGTGGATTGCTCGGGCTGCCCCAGCACAGGCCTGTCCAGCCTGAGCTGCACCGTCCATGTTTGTGCCACTTGCAGGGCAGCACTGTGCGGCGGTGCTGGGAGGTGTTGGGGGCTTTGCACATGTGGTTTGTCCTTAGAAGTTAGTGTTCTTGAGAAACAGTCTGTGGTTTATGGGAAAAGTTAGGGATACAGATTATGTTTTGAACGTTACACACACCCTGCATAGCACATGAGATCTCTGCTTGTCTCTCTCACTTTTCTCCTACCACTTCCTGTTTTGTTGTTGTTTCTTTCTTCTTTTTTTTTTTTTAATTGATTTCAGAGAGGAAGGGAGGGGGGGAGAGAGAGAGAAGAAACATTGATGATGAGAGAAGAGAATCGTTGACCGGCTGCCTCCTGCACGCCCCCCACTTGGGATTGAGCTCCCAACCCGGGCATGTGCCTTGACCAGAATCAAACCTGGGACCCTTTAGTCCCCAGGCCAATGCTCTATCCACTGAGCCAAACCGGCCAGGGCCTTCCTGTACATCTTGAATGGTGTTCTCCCTCACCTCTATAATCGTTTGTTTACTTTTATGTCTTACTCAGCAGGCAACTTCCCGTAAGGGCTTGAAGCTTATGTTCTTCCTAGAGACCTGATACACAAAATTCATGCGGGTGTTGGGGGGGTGGGGATCAGCCTGGCCTGCACCCTCTTGCAGTCCAGCCCTCTCACAATCCAGGACCCCTTGCTCCTAACCGCCCGCCTGCTCGCTCCTTACCGCTTGGCTCGCCATTCCTTAGTGCTGCCCCAGAAGCAGGACAGGCTCCCGCCACCGCCGCTGCACTTACTGGCGGCGAGCCTGGCTTCTGGCTGAGCAGAGCTCCCACTGTGGGAGTGCACTGACCACCAGGGGGCAGCTCCTGCATTGAGCATCTGCCCCCTGGTGGCCAGTGCAGGTCATAGCGACCAGTTGTTCTGGTTCTGCCATAACAGTCGCTGGGCTTTCATATATATAGATTTAACATTTTTGTGCCCCTAACATGTAGCTGTTCATTAGCTGTTGAAGGACTAGTGAATGTGCTGTAGGCAATAGGTACTAGAGGAGTTTCAGGGGGAAGAAAGGTCACTGTGGGTCAGCGAGAGTTATCAAAAAAAAAACATGAAAGCCCAAACTGTGTTGTTCAGTGGGTAGAGTGCTGGCCTGCGGACCAAAGGGTCCTGGGTTCGATTCCAGTTGAGGGCACGTACCTTGGTTGCAGGCTCCTCCTTGGCCCTTACCCTGTTCAGGGCACTCACAGGAGGCAATCAATCGATAATCCATGTGTTTCTCTGACATTGATGTTTCTCTCTCTCTCTTTCCCTCTCTTATTTACTCTCCCTAAAAATCAATGGAAAAATATCCTCGAGTGAGGATTAAGGACGAAAGAAGAAAGAAAGAAAAATGTTAAGAGAACTAGACTGAGTCTGAAATCCACATGGATTTCTCCCCACCACCCCACACGCACTTCTGTGACAGAGAGACGATAGGGCCTTAGGGGAGAGCTGAGAGGAACTGTGCAGGTTTCCAGTTACCACTCGTCATTGTAAGGCACTGAGAAGTCACGGTGTCCCCACAGTCGTGGTAAGTTGTTCATTGTTACTGCGTTGGTCAAAGTGTAGGGAGTAGAATTAACACCAACGCTTAGGTTTAGGGTCCAGGTGCCATCGAGGGATGGCAGTGCTTTGGGGACTGGTCATTTCAGGCGGTCTGGATCCCCTCACTGCCTCTGTCCTTTCTCTGGAAAGAGACAGTCCCTCTCCGCTTCTCATGCACTGAACTGACTGAAACTACAAACAAAACCTGCGGCAGGAGCGTGCGCTTCATGCCGCGGGGTTCTGGGAGCAGTGCTTGCGCCGCCGCTGGTGCGGGACGCCTGCTGGAACGTTGTCTTTCCTCACAGATGCCTGGAAGTCGCTGACAGACAAAGTCCAGGAAGCGCGATCCAATGCCCGGCTAAAGCAGCTGTCGTTTGCAGGTAAACGCTAGTGCGCTCATTCTGCTCCTGTCTCAGAATGTGCTGGTAGCTTGGTCTACGTTACAGAGTTGATTCTAAAAACAAAACAAAAACCACAGCAACATTCTTTTTTTTTTAAATGAATTTTCACAACATTATTGAGACATAATTCTTTTACTGTACGTTCACCCTTTAAAGCACACAGTTCGGTGGCTTTGAGTGTGCTCACCAAGGAGCAGCCGTCCTGTCTGTATCACGCCAGGACATTTCCATTATCGCCAAGAGCAACCTCGTGCCCGTCAGCAGTCATTGCTCAGCTCCAGCCCCTGGCAACCACAAATACACTTTCTGTGTCGGTGGGTTTGCTGTGTATTTCATACGTGGGACAGGGCTAGGCTGTCCAACTAGAGGGGTAACCAGTTCAGAACGACTGTTCAAATTTAATTATAGTTCATCCAGTGCAAAAAGAAGGAATCGTACAATATGTGGCCTTCTGGGGCTGGCTTCCTTCATTTAATACCATGCTCTGCTGTAACGTGGCCTCAGCACTCGCATCCTTTTTTTTTTATTATTAACAAATGAATTTTGGCAGAATACACGTAAAATTTACCATCTTAACCATTTTGAAGTGTAGAAATTCAGTGGTGTTGAATACATTCTCAGTGTTGTACAGCCGTTGCCACCTATCACTCTTCATTCTTCTCCTCGCCCTGGCCCCTGGCCACCACCATTGTATTTTTTGTCTTTGTGAGTTGGATTACTCTAAGCACCTTATGTAATCATACAGTTTGTGACTTGCTTATTTCACTTACCATAATGTCCTCAAAGTTCATCCATGTTGTAGTATATGTCAGGATTTACTTTTTAAGGTTGAATAATATTTTACTGTGTCCGTATTTTACATTTTGCTTATCCATTGATCGTCGATGGACACTTGGCTTACTTAATATTAATCCCTTATTAGATACATGTTTGCAAATAATTGCTCGCATTCTGTGACTTTTTACTCTATGGATAGTGTCCTCCCATTTTTTGCAGATTGTGAGGGAGATATTTTGGGGGCAAGAAAATAGGGTTCATGGGTCTGGCTCTGACCAACTGGTTGTCACTGGATGAACTATAATTAAATGTGTCCTTAGTTGTTCTGAACTAGTTATTGGTAATGTGTAATTCTACTGGAGGGTTTGGCTCAGTGTTCTCCTCCTCAGATTGAATAGTCTGGCCCTTTCTTTCTCTAGTGGCACAAAGATTTCTTTGGTTTATCTGTGTCTTGTGCTGCAATATGCAATGTAAGAAACCCTGAGCTCTGGAGGCAGATAGAACTGAGTTCAAGCTCTATTTCTGCCCTGTTGCTATCGATATTATGTTGTTTGCAGCTAACTAACTTCTCTGAGTCTGGATCTCCGTATCTATAAGGTCATAATATTACTCCAACTTTCGATCTTTGTTGTGAGGATTAATTAAAATAATGAACCTGCCCTAGCTGGTTTGGTTCAGTGGATAGAGCGTTGGCCTGCGGACTGAAGGGTCTCGGGTTCAATTCCAGTCAAGGGCACATGCCTGGGTTGTGGGCTCGATCCCCAGTAGGGGATGTGCTGGAGGCAGCCGAGCAGTGATTCTCTCTCATCATTGATATCTCTCTTGTGCGCGCTTTCTCTCTCTCCCTCTTCCCCCCCCCTTCCTCTCTGAAATCAATAAAGGAATATTAAAAAAATATATAATGAATCTTACATTATTGGCAGCTCTTCATTTATATGTAGCTATGTATTTATGTATCCTAATATACCTAATGTGTCAGTTAAGAGCATTATCCTGACTGAAGGGATTTGAAACCGAATTCAGGGAAATTATTGAAAATTAGCACTTTTTATAGCATCTTCTCTTTTTTTTAATCTTTATTATTAAAAGTATTTCCCCCATTGAGCCCTTCTAGCCCACCCCCGCTCCAGGCCTTCACCACCATATTGTCTGTGTCCATGGGTTACACAGACATGCATGCAAGTTCTTTGGTTGATTACCTCCCACCCACCCACCCACTCTTCCCCGCCTTCCCTCTGAGATTCCACATTCTGTTCACTGTCTCTGGATATATTTTGTTGATTAGATTCCACATGTGAGTGAGATCAGTGACACTTGTCTTTCTCTGACTGACTTATGTCACTTAGCATGATACTCTCCAGATCCCTCCATGCTGTCTCAAAGGGTAAGAGATGCTTCTTTTTTGCTGCTGCATAGTATTCCATGGTGTAAATGTACCACCGTTTTTTACCCACTCATCTACTGATGGGCATTTAGATATTGTAAATTGTGCTGCTATGAACACAGGGGTGCATACATTCTTTCTGTGTGGTGCTTCGGGTCTCTTAGGATATATTTCTAGAAGTGGGATCACTGGGTCAAATGCTGTTCCGTATTTAATTTTTGAGGAAACTCCATACTGTTCTCCACAGTGGCTCACCAGTCTGCATTCCCACCAGCAGTGCAGGAGGGTTCGCTTTTCTCCACATCCTCGCCAGCACTTGTCATTTGTTGCTTTGTTGATGGTAGCCATTCTACCAGGTGTGAGATGGTACCTCATTGTTGTTTAATTTGCATCTCTCTGATGATCAGGGACTTTGAGCTTTTTTTCATATGTCTCTTAGCCTTCTGTATGTCCACTTTGGAGAAATGTCTATTTAGGTCCTTTGCCATTTTTTAATTGGATTGTTTATCTTCCTTCTGTTAAGTTGTATGAGTTCCTTATGTGTTTTGGGTATTAACCCTTTACCAGATGTATCATTGCCAAATATGTTCTCCCATACAGTGGGCTCCCTTTTCGTTTTGGCGATTGTTTCTTTTGCTATGTGGAAGCTTTTCATTTTGATGTGGTCCCATTTGTTTGTTTTCTCAGTTTCCTTTGCCCTCAGAGGATGTATCGGTAAACATATTGCTATGAGAGATGTCTGGCATTTTGCTGCCTTTGGTTTCTCTTAGGATATTTATGGTTTCATGACTTGACTTACATTTAAGTCTTTTATCCATTTTGAGCTTATTCTTGTGTATTGTGTAAGTTTGTGGTCTCTAGTTCCAATTTTTTGCATGTATCTGCCCAATTTTCCCCACACCATTTATTGAAGAGACTCTCTTGACTCCATTGTATATTCTTGCCTCCTTTATCAAATATTAATTGTAGTTTTCCGAGTACAAGTCTTTTACCGCCTTGGTTAAGTTTATTCCTGATTATCTTACTTTTTTTTTGTTGCAATGGTAAATGGGATTATTTGTTTAGTGTCTCTTTTTTTTTTCTTTTAATTTTTTTATTGCTTAAAGTATTACAAAGGGTATTACATATGTGTCCTTTTTTTCCCCGCCCTTGACAATCCCCTGGCCTCCCCTACCCCCCAGTGTCTTATGTCCATTGGTTTTGCTTATATGCATGCATACAAGTCCTTCGGTTGATCTCTTACTCCCCTCCCTTCTGCCCCCCAACCCTCTCTGGCCTTCCCACTGCAGTTTGACAATCAGTTTGAGGCAGCTCTGCCTCTGTATCTATTATTGTTCAAAAGTTTGTAATGGTCTTTATTATCCATGAATGAGTGAGATCATGTGGTATTTTTCCTTCATTGACTGGCTTATTTCACTTAGCATAATGCTCTCCAGTTCCATCCATGCTGTTGCAAATGGTAAGAGTTCCTTCTTTTTTACAGCAGCATAGTATTCCATCGTGTAGATGTACCACAGTTTTCTAATCCATTCATCTACTGATGGGCACTTAGGCTGTTTCCAGATCTTAGCTATGGTGAATTGTGCTGCTATGAACATATGGGTGCACATATCCTTTCTGATTGGTGTTTCTGGTTTCTTGGGATATATTCCTAGAAGTGGGATCACAGGGTCAAATGGGAGTTCCATGTTTTGTTTTTTGAGGAAACTCCATACTGTCTTCCATAGTGGCTGCACCAGTCTGCATTCCCACCAGCAGTGCACAAGTGTTCCTTTTTCTCCACATCCTCTCCAGCACTTGTCGTTTGTTGATTTGTTGATGATAGCCATTCTGACAGGTGTGAGATGGTACCTCATTGTTGTTTTGATTTGCATCTCTCGGATGATTAGTGACTTTGAGCATGTTTTCATATGTCTCTTGGCTTTCTGAATGTCCTCTTTTGAAAGGTGTCTATTTAGGTCCTTTGCCCATTTTTTGATTGGATTGTTTATCTTCTTTTTGTTAAGTTGTATGAGTTCCCTATAAATTTTGGAGATTAGGCCCTTATCAGATATGACGTTGGCAAATATGTTTTCCCACGCAGTGGGTTTTCTTGTTGTTTTGTTGATGGTTTCTTTTGCTGTGCAGAAGCTTTTTATTTTGATGTAGTCCCATTTGTTCATTTTCTCTTTAGTTTCAAGTGCCCTAGGAGCTGTATCAGTGAAGAAATTGCTTCGGCATATGTCTGAGATTTTGTTGCCTTTGAATTCTTCTAGAATTTTTATGGTTTCCTGTCGTACATTTAAGTCCTTTATCCATTTTGAGTTTATTTTTGTGTATGGTGTAAGTTGGTGGTCTAGTAGTGTCTCTTTCTAAGAATTCATTATTGGTGTATTAAAAAAAAATCAATTTCTGGGTGTCGATTTTGTATCCTGCTACATTGCCCAATTCATTTATTAAATCTAGTAGTTTTTTGGTGGAGTCTTTAGTGTTTTCTATTACAATATCATGTCATCTGCGAATAAGGACAGTTTTACTTCCTCCTTTCCAATTTGGATGCCTTTTATTTCTTCTTGTCTGAAGCTGCCTCCTGCACACCCCCTACTGGGGATGTGCCCGCAACCAAGGTACATGCCCTTGACCGGAATCGAACCCGGGACCCTTCGGTCCGCAGGCCGACGCTCTATCCACTGAGCCAAACCGGTCAGGGCCAGACATCCCTGTCTTGTTCCTGTTCTTAGGGGAAATGGTTTTCATTTTTTCCCATCGAGTATGATGTTGGCTGTAGGTTTGTCATCTATGGCCTTTATTATGTTGAGATATGATCACTGTATTCCGACTTTGCTGAGTTTTTATCAAAAATGGGTGTTGGGCCCTAACCGGTTTGGCTCAGTGGATAGAGCGTCGGCCTGCGGACCGAAGGGTCCCGGGTTCGATTCCGGTCAAGGGCATGTACCTTGGTTGCGGGCACATCCCCAGTAGGGGGTGTGCAGGAGGCAGCTGATTGATGTTTCTCGCTCATCAATGTTTCTAACTCTCTATCCCTCTCCCTTCCTCTCTGTGAAAAATCAATAAAATATATATTTTTTTAAAAAATGGGTGTTGGATTTTGTCAAATGCTTTTCTGCATCTATTGATATGATCGTATGATTTTTGTCTTTCAGTTTGTTTATGCGATGTATCACGTTTATTGATTTGCGAATATTGTACCAGATTTGCATCCCTGGAATGAATCCCACTTGGTCATGGTGTATAATCTTTTTAATATATTGCTGGATCTAATTTGCTAATATTTTGTTGAGGATTTTAGCATCTATGTTCATCAGGGATATTGGCCTGTAATTCACTTTCTTTGTAGTGACTTTATCTGGTTCTGGAATTAGGATAATGCTGGCCTCATAAAAAGAGCTTGGAAGTGTTCCTTCCTCTTGGAGTTTTTTGGAATAGTTTGAGAAGGATAGGTGTTAGTTTTTCATTGAATGTTTGGCAAAACTCCCCTGTGAAACTTGTGTTTGCTGGGAGTTTTTTGGTTACTGCTTCTATTTCATCAGTTGTTATTGGCCTATTCAGGTTTTCTGATTCTTCCTGATTCAGTTTTGGGAGACTGTATTTTTCTAGGAATTTGTCCATTTCATCCACATTGTCCAGCTTGTTGGCATATAGTTGTTCATAGTATTTTCTTAAAATCCTTTGTATTTCTGTGGTGTCAGTGGTTACTTCTCCGCTTTTGTTTCTAATCTTATTTATTTGGGTCCTTGTTTCTTATGAGTCTGACTAATGGCTCCTCAATCTTTTTTATCCTTTCAAAGAACCAGCTCTTGGTTTCATTGATTTTTTTTGTATTTTTTTTTTTTAGTCTGTCAGTTATTTCTGCTCTAATCTTTATTATTTCCATGTTCCCACAAACAAACAAACAAAAACCCTGTACATGAACATTAACAATGGCTCTGAAAACATGACTATACTGTCGGGAATGATTAACTCTAATTACAGGAAGTCTTTTAGTTCTTTCTTGATCTCATTGGAAACCCATTCATTGTTTAATAACATGCTATTTAGCCTCCATGTGTTTGAATGTTTTGGGGTGTTTTTACTGTAGTTGAGTTCTAATTTCATTCCACTGTGATCTGAGAAGATGCTTGATATTATTTCAGTCATCTTGAACTAGAGACTTGTTTTGTGTCCTAACATGTGGTCTATCTTTGAGAATGACCCATGTGCACTTTAGAAGAATGTATATTTTGCAGCTTTGGGTGAAATGTTCTATAAATGTCAC
Source organism: Myotis brandtii (assembly GCF_000412655.1). NCBI lineage: Eukaryota > Metazoa > Chordata > Mammalia > Chiroptera > Vespertilionidae > Myotis > Myotis brandtii. Next base: position 1,357,779 of record NW_005353538.1, on the reverse strand, counting down.
TTAACTCCACTGTATGTAATTAGGTGCTCCTACATTGGGTACATATATATTTCCCAGAGTTATAACTTCTTGTTGGATTGATCCCTTTAGTACTATGTATTGACCTTTGTTGTCTCTTATGATAGCCTTCATTTTTTTTTTTTTTTTGTCAAATATGAATTGTTCAGGTTACATTTGTTCCTCTT
>NW_005353538.1:1342031-1355058 GCF_000412655.1 Myotis brandtii | reverse complement strand
GGGGCTTTGGTGCTCACTGAGTCTGCCCCCTGAGTGTGTCTTTTATGGTTCCATGGAGCTGCAAACTGGATGGTCCCACTCTGACCTCTGGGCTTCCTGGCTCCTGGATCTCTAGGGAGGTGCTAATCTAGCCTTTGCCTGCGGCTAACCAGCAAAAGCCTCCCTGCAGGGCCTGGGCGGGGCAGGTCCCATGGGATCAACAGGGCGGGGCTAGCAGTTATGGCTGCTCGCAGACTTGCCCTCAGAGGCTCTGCTTCTCAGTGTCCCGGTAATAGCTGCAAGCCCCTCGGAGAGAAAGCTGCCCTCGGGTTCCGACTGATGCCAGACAGTCCTGCTTCTCCCGTATGAGTCTGGGTCCCTAGAGACTGGCCCGGAACTGGAGCTCAGAGCCTGAGACTCCCTCCCGATTGAAAACGACAACCACGCCCTCAGCCGCCAGCCCCTCTCCACATGCACCTCCGCACCTTAGTATTTTACTTCCGTACTGCGCCTCCTCTGATTCTCGGTTCCTTCTAGTTGTAGAATTTCCACTCAGCCAGCCTTCCTGTGGTTCTGGATGATGTCCGTTCCGTCTTTTAGTTGTATTTTTTAAGGGGTTGTTCGAGGCAGCAAACTCCGGTGTTTACCTATGCCGCCATCTTGGTTTCTTCTGAAAATCTTTATTGTTTAAAGTATTACACGAGTCTCCTTTTTCCCCCATTGACCTTTCCCCAGCCGCTCCCACCCCCCAGCTCATGAACCACAACCTCTGGGCTTGGGAACACGAAGGCTGAATTGTTAGCATGTACCCCAAGGACTTCTCATTGCTGACAGTGCATGTGCTTTCACATTAGCACACCATGGGCCCTGCAGGTCCCTCGGCCGGGAATGGCCTTCCGGTAGTCTTTCCAGACCTCAGCCTCTGTGACCACTCTTCTCTATACTCACTGTCACCATTATCCCTCAAGTTACAGAAACCCCACCTCCTGACTGATTTAAATAGGAAGCTGATTTGCCATTTATGTTTCTATCTCTCTCCCTCTCCCTCCCTCTCCCTTCCTCTCTGAGATCAATATTTTATTTTTAAAAAAAGAAAGAAAGGGAGCCTGGCTGGAGTAATACCGTCCACGGCTCAGATTCTGCCACGTCAGCTGCGTGGCCGGGGGTGGTGTTTACGTTCTGTGAGCCTCGGTTTACTTCTCTGGAGATGAAGCTAGGGACTCTGGCCCCTGTGGTCACTAAGACCATAAAGTGAAGCCATGCATATAGCATCTCTGTGTACACAGAGCAGAGATAAGAGTCCATAGTTTTCATTTGCTGTTTTCACTTTATCTGTCACAAATGTTGTCCATATTGATAGATCTGTATTTGCATAATTTTACTTAAAAATGTTTGATTGGCCCTAACCGGTTTGGCTCAGTGGATAGAGCTCGGCCTGCGGACTGAAGGATCCCAGGTTCGATTCCGGTCAAGGGCATGTACCTTGGTTGCGGGCACATCCCCAGTAGGGGGTGTGCGGGAGGCAGCTGATCGATGTTTCTCTCTCATCGATGTTTCTGACTCTCTATCCCTCTCCCTTCCTCTCTGTGGAAAATCAATAAATTATTTTTAAAAAATGTTTGATTGATTTAGGGAGGGGATAGGAGAGGGAGAGAGAGAAACATTGATCAGCTGACTCCTGCACACCCCCTACTGGGGATTGAGCCCCCCAGCTGGGCAGGCACCCTGACTGGGAATCGAGCCCGTGACCTCTCAGTGCATGGGACGGTGCTCAACCAACTGAGCCGCACTGGCCAGGGCTGTGTCCACATCATTCGAGTGGCCATCTAATGGAACTGCTGGCTGGTCTTCAGCTCGCCCGTGAGCGGCCTCGCGGGTGCTCCCTGGCTGGGCCGGTGGCCGCCGCGCTCACCTGCTCCGCTCCTCACCGGTGCCTCTGCCCGCAGGTGTGAATGGCTTGCGGATGCTGGGGATTCTGCACGACGCGGTCGTGTTCCTGACCGAGCAGCTGTCGGGCGCCAAGCACTGTAGGAATTACAAGTTCCGTTTCCACAAACCGGAGGAGGCCAATGAGCCGCCCCTGAACCCTCACGGCTCAGCCCGGGCCGAGGTGCACCTGAGGCAAGTCCCGTCCTTTTCTGGAAGCAGTTTGGGGTCCGAGTTTATTACATGACGATGTAATTATTTTCCCACATAACCAGGAGATGTTCAGTGTTCGCGTCTTCTGTTGCTTCGATTGAGTTATTTCTCTAAATGCATTCTAATCCCTTGGCTCCAGGAAGTCAGCGTTTGACATGTTTAACTTCCTGGCTTCCAAGCACCGGCAGCCGCCTGAGTACAACCCCAACGACGAGGAGGAGGAGGAGGTGCAGCTGAAGTCGGCCCGGTGAGTCTGTGGGGTGGGCGCTGGCAAACTCTGCCTCCCTCTGCTGGCTCCTCGCTGTGTGGCCTGACCAGACTCCGGGAGCACGTAGAGGACTGAGGTCATGTGGTGAAGTGGCAGGAGCCGCTGCAGGGACAGCGTGTTAGCGGAGAAAGGAAGTAACTCTCGGGTGTCCGTTTTCTTTTCTTCGGCCGTAGTGCACTCTGCCAGCTCTGGCTGCACACGGGAGTCACCCTGGTCAGAAAACACTATAGGTTTTAGCCCGAGCCCATTTGGCTCAGTGGCTGGAGCGCCAGCCTGGAGACTGAAGGGTCTCGGGTTCGATTCCAGTCAAGGGCACATACCTTGGTTGCAGGCTCCTCCCAGCCGGGACCCTAGTCGGAGGGGAGAGGGGGCGTGCAGGAGGCAACCAATCGATGTGTTTGTCACACAGCGATATTTCTCTGTCCTTTCTCTATTCCACTCTCTCTAAAATCAATTGGAAAATATCCTCAGGTGAGGATTAAAAAAAAGAAAGTATTTAAAAGAGTCCTAATTTTATAAGGTACTTGTTTGCTTGGCACTGAGCAAAGAACACTGAGTCCTCTTCTCCAGGACCCTTCAGTCGAAGACTCAGAACTGAGTGGAGTTCATTATTACATCCTTGTCTCCTTAGGAGGGCGACTAGCATGGACCTGCCCATGCCCATGCGCTTCCGGCACTTGAAGAAGACGTCTAAAGAGGCTGTTGGTGTCTACAGGTATGACAGATTCTAGAGAGACTGCTAGGAAACTAGTGATGTTTTCCAAAATCGGAACGGACCCACTGCTGGAGCGCGTGCCCCCCTCGGAAAGCTGGGTTTGTAGGTAACAGCCATTGAACCTGAGCCCTGGGTCCTGCAGTTCTTACACTGAACAATGCATTTAACCCAGCAAAGCTTCCCATTGCTGCTGTGTCAGTGGCTGTATGCAGAATGGAGAGCACTTTTGTCCTTGGCCATCTCAGAAAGTTCCTGCCCTCAGATCAGGTGGGGCCAGGTTCTTTTTTCCCCAAGTGTCAGTCCCTCTTGGGGGACTAACAGGGGATGTTACTCATTTGTTCATGTGTTCATACAATTAACCTTATTGCAGGATGTGTGGCTGATCTTGTCCATCTTCCTGTCCTAGGTCTCCCATCCATGGCCGGGGTCTCTTTTGTAAGAGAAACATCGATGCAGGTGAGATGGTGATCGAGTACGCTGGCAATGTCATCCGCTCCATCCAGACTGACAAGAGAGAGAAGTACTATGACAGCAAGGTGCGTCTCACACTCTCTCTCTCCTGTTCCTTCGTTTTGTTATAGAAAGTGACCACCAACTATAACTATCTCTAGATCAAAGAAAAAATAGTATTCCCCGGGCCGATGTGGCTCAGTTGGTCAGCATCATCCCCTGCATGGAAAGGTTGCGGGCTCGATCCCTGGTTGGGGGCATGCAGGAGGCAGCCCATCGATGTGCTTTCACATCAATGTTTCTCTTTCCCTCTCCCTTCTTCTCTTTCAAAAGATCAATTTTTTAAAAATAGTACTTTATTGATTCAAAGACACTTTTTTTTCAACATTTCTATATCCTCTGAAATTTGTGGTGGGACCAGTAAAAGTTCACAATCTACTCTAAGGATTAGTGTACAAAATACTCGTTGAAGGTTTGTCTGAATGGCTCTCGGAGTCAAAACCACATAGCAACACAATGCTCAGGTTTCTCTTTCCTGTTGGCTGGAACATCAAAAAGAAAAGAAAAAAAGAAACCAGTAATCTAGTGTCTATAACCTAGGAATTCTTCATGGAAGTATCTTGAGAGATGGGAGGAATCTGGAAATTATACCAGAAGAAATGTTCAGCAGCAGCAACTATAAGTCACATCAGGAAAAGGTTGGGCCCTGGCCAGTTTGGCTCCGTGGATAGAGCATCGGCCCCCAGGTGGAAGGTCTCCGGTTAGATCCCAGTCAAGGGCACACACCTTGGTTGCAGGCTCGATCCCCGGCCCTGGGCGGGGCAAGTGTGGAAGGCAACCAGTTGATGTATTTCTCTTAGTCAGTGTTTCTCTGTTTCTCCCCTTCCCTTCCATTCTCCCTAAAAAGCAATGGAAGAATATCCTCGGTGAGGGTTAACAAAAATTTTTTTTAAAACACATATTTCTCAGTTAAAAGAAAGAAAGAAAAAGGTTGGGAGATGCTCTCAAATCTGAGCTGTACTAAACCGATGCTCGCCTTCGCATGCAGGGCATCGGCTGCTACATGTTCCGCATCGATGACTCCGAGGTGGTGGACGCCACCATGCATGGCAACGCTGCCCGCTTCATCAACCACTCATGCGAGCCCAACTGCTACTCCCGGGTCATCAACATCGATGGACAGAAGCACATCGTCATCTTTGCGATGCGCAAGATCTACCGCGGGGAGGAGCTCACGTACGACTACAAGTTTCCCATCGAGGATGCCAGCAACAAGCTGCCCTGCAACTGTGGCGCCAAGAAATGCCGGAAGTTCCTCAACTGAAGCTGCTCCTCTCCCCAGCGCCGGGACCGGGGCCACCTTCGCCAGAGCCGGGAGTTGGGGCCTGAGGGGCCTCCCAGGTGGCTGAGCCCTGTGTCCTGTATTCACATTAGACATGTGATCAGAGTCCTGGGGAGAGAGGTCTCAAAGAAGATCCGGGACCTGCCTTCTGCCGGGGCCCCCTGTTGTGTGCTGTTCAGAAATGGGGAGAGGGGTCCCTAGTACACTTGCCTGGAAGGAGCTCTGGGTTCGTTGCGTTGGGAGGTTGGGCCTGAGCCTCTCCTCAGAGAGAAGAGGCCGTCCTCTCTGTGGCCCTTTCCCACACCCTGCAGCCAGGGGCCAGGCAGAGCCCTGGGTGGGGGTGGTTTGGTCCCTGACCGCTTGCCGGCGGGCCTAGCTGGAGCCGTCGGGGAACAAACAGGAGGCGGGTGGTTTCCCTGCCTTCCCAGGGAGCACTCGCTTCTGGTTGGGAAAGGGGATTCTGTGTTGGGGTTGTGCCAATTAATTACCAAACACCGAGCCTGTGGCTGTAAGCGGGAGTCCGGCCCCATGAGCCTTATCTCAGCCAGTTTCCTTCCTTGACCGCAGGAGCGGCTTCCTCCTCACTCCTCTTCACTCCACTTCCCTCGTTTCCCTGCTCGGCCTCCACTGCTTTCCCATTCTCTCTGGGTGGAGGAGACCGAGACTCCTGCTCAAGGACACTCCCTGTGGGCATACTGTGCGCCTCCGAACGTCCCCTGAGCCTGGAGGCACTCCCAGTGGGAGGTGGACAGGAGCCTTGGCCAGAACCAGACAGAATGAGGCGTTTTCTCAAAACTCCGCTGAGAGTTTTAGAGAAACGTCCGGAGCCTGATATTTGAGACGAGGGAAAGGTTGTTTCAATAGTTGAGTCATGCAGCAACCAGAGCATCGGGCCAGGGTGCCTCTGGGCCCCATCCCTAGGCCACGGTGACCATTTTCCCTTCGTGACGACATAGGAAGACTTGATCTTTAAAGGGTCCATGTCCAGTTGAAGGCACAACACTAATCAGATTTCAAGGCCCAAACCTTGGGGACTGAGCACCTTGCATTGAGGGGACTGCCACCTATGCAAACTCCACGGCTAAGTGAGTTCATGACACTACTGCCCTGCGCCCTCCGATGTGGCCACCCGGACCCTCTGCTTCCTCCCTCCCCGAGACAGTGTCCCGACCTATTAAATTAAGTCATCAGATTTTACTCTGTTCTGTTTACAGTTTGCTATTTAAGGTTTTATAAATGTAAATGTATTTTGTATATTTTTCTATGAGAAGCACTTCACAGGGAGAAGCACTTATGACAAGGATATTTTTTAAACCGCGGTATTATCCTAATTTAAAAGATCGGTTTTAAATAAGTTTTTATTTTCATAGGATGAAGTTAAAGAAACTATTCAGCTGTACATGCGAAGTCTGGTTTTTCCTGCCCAGCTCCCCCTGGAAGTTTCTGTTGTTTCATGTGTAGTTTGTTTGTGCCCTGTTGACATAAACGTTTCCTGGGTTTGCTCTTCGACAATAAAAGGAAGGTCACCCAGCCCCTTGGGGCCGCTCCTCTTCTTTCCCGCACTGTCCCCTCCCTGGCCCCGAGCGGTGACCCGTGCTCATCTCCTTTCCCGCTTCACAGCGACCAAGCGGATGGCACCTGACATCCCCATCACCCTCGGCCTCAGATCACCTCGTTCCCCCCTTGCCCGCTGAGCCCTCATTCCTGCAGAGACCCCACTGAAGCTGAAGCAGTCTGACCGCTCCCCAGGGAGCAGATCTGTTTCTCCGCCTCGTCCGCACGAGGGTTCAGAGCGTGTAGTCCCTTCCCCCGGAGCCCCTCCCTGGGAAGTCCAGCCAAGCAATACTCCGCCAGCTCTGCGCCGGCTCACGGCTCTGCTGTGCCTTCGCCCTGGGCTCCTGTGCCCTTAAGAACTTCATGTGGTGGCTCTGCTGAAAGATGCCGTTCCCCTGCCTGCGGGGCCCAGCACTGTGGCCAGGGTGCAGAGACCGCCCTGGGACGTGGAGAAGGCACTCCACCCAGACCTCCCTCCCTTCCTCTTGCCCGTGAACAAGACGTGGTGGCCCGAGGGTTCACTACTGTCTGGTTTCCTTTATTATTGCACTGTGTGAGGTTTTTGTAAATCCTTTATTACTTTTTTAATTTTTTTTTTTAGAAAAAATCCTTAAGCTGCATTTGTTACTGGAATGATTAATGCACTGATGGGTCACGACTTCACCAAAGGCCAGTCTGGGGTGGGGGAGACTCAGCTGAGCAGACCCAGTTACTGCTCTGCTAGGCCGAGTACTGTGAGCCCCTCCTCTCTCCCAAACCTGCGTCTCCTCCTGTGGCTGCAGGTGGTCTGCCTGGCCTTTCCCTCCCTGGTTATAACCACGGAAACGAGAAGTCCCTCCCACAGCTCAGCCTTGAGTTCATTGCCAAACTTCAGCCAACCTGCCAGGGACTTGGGGAGTGAGCTAAGCAGGCAGAAGATGGGATAGCTGCCTCCAAAACACCCAAATTTGTTTTGAAAGTGAGCTAAGGAGTCTCCTCACAGAAGTGCAGACAGGTACTGCGGTGGGTCACTCCTAAGTCTCCAAGGGGCACCCCACGTCCCTGAGGAGTGACAGGCTGCGACCTGGGTGGTTCTGTGAACACTGGCACCCGCCGGTTTTGCTGCTGTGGCCGCCTCTCCTGGTGGCAGAGATGGCTGTGTAACCAGAGAAGCTGCCGGCGCTGACCCTTGACCAGAACTCGGTCCCACCACCTTCAGCACAACCCCTCCTGGTTTTAGACCAGTAACGAGTTAGGGGCAGCCCTGGCAGCTGTATGCTCTGCCCAGGCTCCTTTGCCGCGATCCGGGCCCCACCCTGCTTGCCTGCAGATTCCCGGCCATGCGGTACCTGGATTTCACAAAACACAACAACACAACACAAAAAAATCTTTTAATGAATGTATCTTTCTAAAGGACTGACGTTCAATCAAATATCCGAAACTACTAAAGGTCCAAACCTTGTCAGATGATAACTTTTAAGTTTGATTTGGGGTATTTTAGGTTAAAAAATTTTTTTTCCTTTTTTTTTTTTTTTTAAGGAAAAGCGGGTCATTGCAAAGGGCTGGGTGTGATTTTGTTTCGTCTCCATTTTAAAGCAATACAAGGTGATTGAGCAGATGGTTTTATGCCGAATCACGAACACCAGTCAAGACTCACTCTCTAAACTTGCAACTTTTGTGTTTTGGTTTTCAAATAAGTATAAATATGATATATATAGGAACTAATATAGTAATGCACCGTGTAACAAAGCCTCGTGCAGTCCATGGCTTTCATTCTCTTAACACTATAGGTAGGGGTGTGTTCCAGTTGCTAGTGGCGGCGGGAAAAGCCGCTGGCCCTTCTGATGCTCGGGAACGGGGAGGCCCGGACACGGGGGAGGCAGACAGCGGTCCCAGCGGTCAGCGACGCAGGAGGTGCCACCTGGATGCTTTTCTGCCAGTGGATGTTGCCAGGCAGTATCTGTACTCCTTGTTTTTCTATTTTTGGTTATGAATGTTGGGGTTACCACCTGCATTTAGGGGAAAATTGTGTTCTGTGCTTTCCTGGTATCTTGCTCCCAGGTACTCTAGTTCTGTCTTTCAACCAAGCAAATAGACTCGTGGTGTTTCTTTCATTGAACTTTTAACAGTCTCTTTAGTAAATACAGGTAGTTGAATAATTGTTTCAAAAGCTCAACAGATGACAAGCTTCTTTTCTAAAAATGACATTTCTTGATACCTTTATCATGTATAACAGATCTTTCGGTTGTTGTTTTTTTTCTTTCCTTGTGTTCTTCCAAGCTTCTGGTTAGAGAAAAAAGGAAAAAAAAAAGGGAAAAAAAAGTGTCTAAAGTCCATCAGTGTTAACTCCCTGTGACAGGGATGAAGGAAAATAACTTTAATAGTTCAAAAAATAATAATGCTGAAAGCTCTCTACGAAAGACTGAATGTAAAAGTAAAAAGTGTACATAGTTGTAAAAAAAAAGGAGTTTTTAAACATGTTTATTTTCTATGCACTTTTTTTTATTTAAGTGATAGTTTAATTAATAAACATGTCAAGTTTATTGCTGCACGTGGTGGACCTTTCTTTTGGCTTCGTTGGGCGGAGGGTTGGGGGAGGGGAACAGGATGCCTGCCACAGTCCTCTGCCTTCCACACCGGCTCTCTTCACAGCATTTCCTTTCCTTATCACTGATGTCTACTCAGCACCTAATTCTGGACTTGAAGAAAGGCTCAAGAGGACAAAGAAATAGTTCCTTTACTGCCTGCATACCCCTCCCTGACCCATGGGTAGTCAAGCCCTGGCTTCTGTTGGTTTCCTCCTGATCTGAATAGAATAAAAGCACGCAAAAGAGAACCTGGACTGCACGGCTCTCTCCCCTCCACCTTAAGCCTGAAAATGTATTTACTGTTTCTCCTGGGACGGGAATGCTGGTGGGGAGGTGGTTGAGAAATAGCTGTAAATGTTCCGCCAAGCCAGGGTCACGAGCCCAGGGCCAAAGGAGCCCAGGGCCAAAGGACGTCCAGTTTACCCTGTAACCAAAAGAACAGGACACTCCTCATGGGGATGGTCCTCAAACAACCTCCCTCAAATCCACTGGCTGCAAAGCTCAGCCCCACCCACCGCTTCTCCCTCCGTCCTCTCATCCTGAGTCACCTTTTTGGAGTTTTGGAGTTGAGCACCATGGGGACGCTAAACGATCAGGCAGTTTTGCAGGCCATCTTCAACCCCGACACCCCATTTGGAGACGTTGTTGGGTTGGACCTGGGAGAGGAAGCTGAGGAAGAAGATGAAGGTGAGTATTTGACCTTGGAGGATAGCTCTCTACATTGGCTGGTCTGCAGGCCTTCCTGGGGAGGCCAAGGTAGGTGATCTTACAAAACCCCATGTTTGCTCCAGACCCTTGGGCAATGATTGAAATTGGCCTTAAAGATCAGAGAATCCGCCCTAGCCGGCTTGGCTCAGTGGATAGAGCGTCAGCCTGTGGACTGAAGGGTCCCGGGTTCGATTCCGGCCAAGGGCACATGCCTGGGTTGCGGGCTCGATCAATGATTCTCTCTCATCATTGATGTTTCTATCTCTCTCTCCTTCTTCCTTCCTCTCTGAAATCAATAAAGAAATATATTTAAAAAAAAAAAAAAAAAAAAGATCAGAGAATCCCTATAACACTGATGGGGGGTTGACAAGAGTCACTGCCAAGAGGAAAGGGCCAGGGCCTGTCTCAGTCCTTCAGCCCTTACACCTCTGAATGTACCTCACCACTCAATTCTCCCCATGATCCAAGCTTCACTGTGTTGGGGTGTAGGAGGGTGCTACTAAACTCATACCACTGTCGTAACAGAATATATCACCACAAAGACCGGAAGAGGGCAGGGCAGGGCTCTGTTGCATGGTTCCAAGCTAAGCGAGCATTCAGTGCCGCGTGCCATCACAAGCAGCTCTGAGCCAATCCTCCCACAGTGCACTCTGGCTTTCCATCGGTCCCCAGTGAGGACTGGGGTCCCCATCGAGGTTTTTATGTCCTTGTTTCTAAAGGGGTGACGCCTAAGCCTTACTGAGACTTCAGGCTGAAAAGCTGGGGATATGTGGGGAGGGATTTTCGTGACCTGGGGGTGTCACGGAGGCCTTAGTGTTGGAGGCAGTGCAGTCGAGCAAAACGGGGGCACACTCAGGAAAGGACCTGGGCTCAACTCCAAGCTGTGCAACTCACAGGCTGTGTGGCCTGGAGCAAGTCCTTTTAGCTGCAGGCTAAGGAGCTTGAGCTTCATTCCCTTCATTCCCAGGTTCCTTTGGGGCTTAGCCTTGGGTGACCTCGGCTCCCCCGTCCCAAATACCGCATCTCACTCCAGCTGTGACCGCCCCTCAGCCCAGGCAGTTCTGGCTCACGTGTCCAGAGCCTGAGGTGGCTTTTGCTTCTTGCTCCCAACTGCACACCTGCCCCCTCCTGGCTCCCTCCCTGGCACAGGTGGAGTTTTCCCGCAAGCACAGCTGGAGCAGTCCAAGGCCCTGGAGCTGCAGGGGGTGACCGCAGCAGAGGCTGGCGACCTCAGCACAGCGCTGGAGAGGTTTGGCCAAGCCATCAACCTGCTGCCCGAGAGGGCGTCAGCCTACAACAACCGAGCCCAGGCCCGGCGGCTGCAGGGAGACGTGGCAGGTGAGGGGAGGTGCCCTGGAGCCTCTACAGAAGGGGCCCTGCCATGCACAGACCTGAGATGAAGTGGTTGTAGGGTTGGGGTTTGGGGGTGGGGAGTCATTCAACCCCTCTGGAATCTGCATTCTGACCTATAAGAGAGATATTATGGTCCCTGCTAACCTCTTGGACTATTGTGAAAGTCAGATTAGATTGCATTCCATTTATTTATTTAACATTTCATGAGAATCTACTATTGTAATAATGGGCCAGGTGCTGAGGACACAAAGATAAAAGATACAGCAACTACTATGTGCCAGCCACTAAGCACTTTACATGTAAGCTGTAGTAACTAATTTAATTCTCACAACCCTGGAAGGTATATAGTCTTACCTTCGTTTTACAGATGAAGACACTGAAGCATGGAGGTCAGGTAGCATGCTGCTCTCATACAGCTGAGACGTAGCAGAACTGGGATTGGAACCAGGTGTCAGGGCTCCAGAGTGATACTGCTTCTCAAGCTTGCAGACCAGGCGCCAGGACAGACATGATTACAATACCGTAACAGGTTGAGAAGCATCTGCTCCTGATGAGTGGGTTTTGAAGGATGAGTAGGAGTTCGCAGGATGGAGGGGAGGAAGTGGAGAAGGCACAGCCTGTAGAGGTCCAGAAAGGCATGAAAGAAAAGTACAGGGAATGTCATACCTCCAAGCTGACTGGACCAGGGAGTGGTGGAAGGATGGGGCAGGGCCTGGAAGGAAACAGGAATCACTAAAGGATTTTAACCGGGAGTGACTGGATCAGACTTGTGGCATTTAGGTCATTCTAGCCAGAGTGGGGACAGTGGGACAAAAGGGGCCATGCTAGGAACCAGAGCGCAGGCCGACCAGTGGTGAGCCACAGAAGTCTAGTAGACTGCTAAGACTCCTGGTGGTGTGCGTGCTCCTGGGACCAGTACTGCCAGGCTGGGGGTCTGGACTCCATTATGGGAACAGCGAAGAACCTCGAGGGTCCCTCCTCCAGGCTGGTCTGTCACCTGGCCCAGGCAGGGCAGGGTCCTGGAGACAGCCTACTGACCAAAACCCCAGAGAGGACCAGAGGCCATTCGCCTGGAGGAGGCCTTCCATTCCTCCAGACCAGCTCCTCTGAGGGAAACCGAGAAACGCTGCCATCAGGGAGCTGCTCAAAGGCCCAGGCCCAGAGCCCCCGCTGGGTTCCAGGGACCAAAACAGCCAGAAGGCAGCTCAGCCTTGCTAGGATGGTGAGCTCCCCAACCATCCTGGTGGGGTCTCTCGACTAGACTCTAGAGAACAAGAGTGAAATGAGAACGCAGAAATGCAGCTCGGTGGGCCCTACAGCAGATGCCAGCAGGCTCCCCGAGGCGCAGTTCACATGCCCAGTATTTTATGCGGACAATAAAAATAAAAATGCGGCAGGCCAGCTCTGGCTCCAAGACCCCTTCAAAAAAAATTAGATACAAAATAGTGAAGACGCTGGAAATAAAGAACGAGGAAAGGCGGTCAGTGGAGAAACGCTGTTTTAAAAATCACACAATGGAGCCCCGGCCGGTGTAGCTGAGCCGGCGGGGCATCGCGCCGTGCACGGGGAAGGTTCAATTCCCCGGCCGGCCGGGCATACGCCTAGGCTGCGGCTCCACCCCTGCAGGGGCCGCAGGAGGCAGCCTTTTAGAAAAGGCAGTAAGGAAGGAGAACCCTTCCTCATTGTCAAAAAAGTCACACCACGGGAAAGGGGAGCGAAAAGCCTTCAAAGGGAAAAAGAAAGAGAAATGGACTTGCCTGTGTTTGTAAGAAACTGTAACTATTTGGGGCTCTGGGACTCAGTCACCGGCACGTGGTGGCTGGGGAACCACGTCCACGTGGAAGACACAGGCCAGCCACGGGCCAGACTCGTGCGGGTGTTGGGTGTGGGGGGCGAGGGCTCTGCCACCACTGGCCGCGGCCAGGAGCCAGGGCGAGTCTCCGGCTCTCGGG
>NW_005353538.1:1302330-1341182 GCF_000412655.1 Myotis brandtii | reverse complement strand
CTGCGGAGCTGTGCCTGCTCGCCGGCGAGTCAGTTCGGCCTTCCGCGCGTGGCTGCTCGCCTCCTTGCCTTCCGCCCCGTGGGTCGGTCTACATTGGTTTACTTGCGTGGTTTATTTTTGTTCTGGAGACCTAGTTCTGGAGGAATACATTTGCCCGCTCCCACCTGGCTAATGTCGAGGCCCGCCCCTTCTTTTGGCAGCCCGGCCGCGGCCACCATGGCGCTGCCCGCAGGCCCAGCCGCCCTCCCGCACACACTGCTGCTCCTGCCAGCCCTCCTGAGCTCAGGTACACCCCTCTGCAGGCACTTCCGGGCCGCGCCTTCTCTCCCCTTCTTGCCTGCACCTCGGTTTGGGGCGCCTTCAGGCCCTCGGCTCCAGCGCTGGGTTTCCCGACCCACGTGCCCACGGTGCAGCCACTCCCTGTGGGAGACCTCTCCGCCTGCTGCCCCTCGGTAACTGGGCCTCATCGTGGTCACAGAGCAGTGCCAGCCCGACCCAGAACGTTCTGTCGTGTTCCAGGTTGGGGGGAGTTGGCGCCGCAAATCGATGGCCAGGCGTGGGCTGAGCGGGCACTTCGGGAGAATGAACGCCACCCCTTCACCTGCCGAGTGGCGGGGGTGTCTGGCACCCCCCGATTGGCCTGGTACCTGGATGGACAGCTGCAGGAGGCCAGCACCTCACGGCTGCTGCGTGTGGGCGGGGAGGTCTTCTCCGGGGGCACCAGCACCCTCACTGTCACTGCGCAGCGGTCCCAGCATGAGCTCAACTGCTCCCTGCAGGACCCGGGCAGTGGCCCGGCCGCCAACGCCTCGGTCATCCTCAATGTGCAATGTGAGTGTCCCCGAGGTGGGCAGGGGGCGAGGTCCTCTGCCCGGGGACCCCCAGCAGCCACATAGCAGATGGTCTGATAGGACATTGAACACACATTTAAGCGCTTTGCAAATATTAACTAACTTTAATCCTCACAATAATCCCATGAGCGAATCCCTGTTGTTATCCCCACTTTACAAATTAGAAAACAGCACAGAGAAGTTAAGCAATCTGGCAGAGATCACACCGCTAGCTGGTAAGAAGCACAGCCAGTATTCAGATCCATACATTTTGGCTCTAGTGTTTATACTCTTTTAAAAATATGTTTTTATTGACTTTTTCGAGAGAGAGGAAGAAAGAGGGAGAGATGGAAACAGTGATGAGACTCAGTGATCAGCTGCCTCCCACTGGGGAAATGGAGCCCTCCAAACCGGCTTGTGCCTTGACCTGAAATCGAACCTGTGACCTCCTGGTTCATAGGTTGATGCTCAACCACTGAGCCACACCGACCGGCCTTGTGTTTATACTCTTGATCACTACAAAATGCTGCCTCTGAGGTGGACATAGCTATCCTAGTTCCTAGTGTCCCCTTAGAAGTCCCTCTGGGTTTGGGAGGAAAGGGCAGGAGTATGAGGAGCTGCGGTGAGAGCACGTTGGCCTCTGCTTTGCCCCAGTTAAACCGGAGATTGCCCAGGTCGGGGCCAAGTACCAGGAAGCTCAGGGCCAGGGCCTCCTGGTTGTTCTTTTTGCCCTGGTCCGTGCCAACCCGCCTGCCAATGTGACCTGGATCGACCAGGATGGGCCGGTGACTGTCAACACCTCAGACTTCCTGGTGCTGGATGCCCGGAATTACCCCTGGCTCACCAACCACACAGTGCAGCTGCAGCTTCGCAACCTGGCACACAACCTCTCTGTGGTCGCTGCCAACGATGTGGGGGTCACCAGTGCCTCACTCCCAGCCCAAGGTGAGCGAGGAGCGTCAGTACAGAAACGGGAGGACTTGCTGCCCTTGGGATGAGGCTTGTGAGTGAGTGTCCCCAGCCACCTTGGGCAAGGAGGACAGAGTCGGACCTGTGGCATCTCAGAGTTGGGGGCCCTGCCTTCCTGGAACCTAACCAAAAGACCACCTGCAGGACTCCTGGCCACTCGGGTGGAAGTGCCACTGCTGGGCATCATTGTAGCCGGAGGGCTATCGCTGGGCACCCTGGTGGCATTCAGCACCTTAGTGGCCTGCCTGGTCTGCAGGAAAGAGAAGAAGACCAAAGGTAAGGCCAAAGTGATGGGTGGCTGGGAGAGTGGAGAGGAGGGCAGGGTGAGCAGCAGGGCAGAAAGTAGGGCGGGCAGAACAAGTCATCTGACAAGTGGCAGGACAGGTGTCTCCGGGGTGTGCCCACGGGTAATCCAGGAGGCAGGGCCAGGCACTGGGAACGGCATTTCTGGTCCCAGAGCCAGGGCTGGTGTTTGAGAGACTCCTTGCCTGAGAGTCCTGGGTCTGGAAGGGCAGGGGGCAAAGGCCGGTGTGGGAGGGCACACTGAAGTGGTGGTATGGTTTCTCTCCTCAGGCCCCTCCCGGCGCCCATCTCTGCTCTCTAGGTAACTGCCCCTGGGCTGGGGAGCTGGGCTGAATGGAGGTGCAGCTATTGCTAGTCCTGGAACTGGCTCCAAAGCAGGACTCATCCTGCTGGAGCCAGGGCACATCCCAGGCTTTGTCTACCTGCAGTGACTCCAACAACCTGAAGCTCAACAACGTGCGCCTGCCCCGGGAGAACATGTCCCTCCCGTCCAACCTTCAGCTCAACGACCTCACTCCAGACTCCAGAGGTACATCCAGGACCCTCTGTGGCCCCTGTTTTATCTTCAGAGGTGCTGCCTTTTTTTTTTTTTTTAATGATTTGAGAGAGAGGAAAGGGAAGGGGGGGGGCAGGGAGCAAGAGAGAGAAACATAGATTTGTTGCTTATTTATGCATTCATTGGATGATTCTTGTATGTGCCCTGACCGGGGATGGAACCAGCAACCTTGGTGTATTGGGACGATGCTCTAATCAATTGAGCTTCAGAGATGCTTCTAAGAGAAAAAGAGACCTTGGTACTTCGGAGGGGCAAGGCCCCATCAGGCACACTCCTTGTCCTGGCACCACCCCCTTTGTCACCCAACAGGGAAACCAGCAGACCGACAGACGGCTTGGAATAACAGCCGGCCAGAGCCAGAGCTCCTGGATTCAGAGCCCGGCGGCCTCCTCACCAGCCGAGGTACCCTCCTCCCCTGCTCCTCAGCCCTTTACTTATGCCTCTGAGTCCCTAGGGGCAGGGAGGGGCTTCCTGACTTCCAAGGATGAGGGTCACTGAGACTCCTGGGCATCTCCGACCCGGCAGGCTTCATCCGTCTCCCAATGCTGGGCTACATCTACCGAGTGTCCAGTGTGAGCAGTGAGGAGATCTGGCTCTGAGCGGAGGGTGAGACGGAGGGTGCCATGCCCCTGGGCACCCTCCCCTCCAAGGCATCCTCTGCCTGGCCATGTTGCCAGTGAGATGCCACTTCCACTTGTGCTTGCATCCCTGGCTGGGGTGCATCTGTCACCCACAGGAGGGTTCCACTGGATCTGACCCTGAGGGTACAGGTATCCTTGGCAAGGCTGCTGGCCGGACCCAAGCCCTTGTTCTTATTCAGGTTGGGGGCCTGCATGAGATGCCTGTGCCAAGTGGATAGAGCTTTTTGCCTGTGTGTTCTGATGTCATCTGGCATCTATGTGTGGCATGGCCCTGGTGACTTGGGCCTGCTCTGTGCCTCCCACCAGTATTCCGCAGCACCTCGCACAGCAGGCACAGGGATTTGCCTGGTGTGGGACTAGAAAGGCCTGCATGTCTTGGATTTCCTTCCCATGCTGTGTAGCTTTGCTCACTCTGAACATTTAGAGCCCTGCTCATTGCATAGAAATAAAATACCCTGTGCACAGGGAGCAGCCCAGCCCAGGGCGTTGGCCAAGCACAGACCAGTCCCTTCTGCTGGTACCTCTGTCCCCACTGTCCCCCCTTCTCTTGAGCATCATAGGTTATATGTTGGACCTTTACCACTTCTTCACTGGGCGCTAGACTTCCCCACTGGCCTCTGGTGGTGCTAGTGCCTGGTGTTAGCACAATCAGGAGGAAAGGAGAAGGTGAGGAGCCTGGCAGCACCCAGTACAGCATGTAGCTATGCATCTTTTTCCTACAGGGAGCACTTCAAGCACATCTCCTAGGAGGGGGAGTGCGGGTCCCAGGGCCTCTCTGTGGCTTCCCCACATTGGCCTTCCTGTGATTCACTGAGGACCCTGAGCCCTCAGGGTTGGTAGTTTCCCTCAACATGTCTCCCCTTTAGGAGACCTCAGTTCTGACCCATCAGCAGGAGGCCACCCTTCCTGTCCCACCCCCTGTTCTTCAGGGGACGTCCATTGTGGCACATACTTCAACAGTGCTGGAAGCTTTCGGGGGACATGGAGGAGGAGACCACATACCCCAAAACAACCTAGGAACACTTTACAAAGCGACATGGAAATGCCTGCAAATCAATATAGTGCGGAGTATATTTTTCCCTTGTTATCTTTTATAATTTTTCTCATGTTACAGCCTAGAACAGTGCTGAGCACACAATAAATTCAATAAGGTTGACTGAGTGAATGTTTAATGTGTTTCATTCTTTCAAGTAGATTTCTTAATAAGATCTTTAAATCACACAGTTGAGAAAACATGGACCTACCATACTATTGAATCTTAACATTCCACTTTATTTGCTTCCAATCTTTTATTTTTATTTATTTTAAATGTATTTTTTCTTGATTTCAGAGAGGAAGGGAGAAGTATAGAGAGATAGAAACATCAGTGATGAGAGAGAATCATTGATCGGTTGCCTCCTGCACAAGCCCTACTGGGGATCGAGCCCACAACACGGGGATGTGCCCTTGACCAGAATCGAACCCAGGACCCTTCAGTCCGCAGACTAATGCTCTATCCACTGAGCCAAACCAGCTAGGGCTCAATCTTTTACTTTTTAAATAAATAATATTGCCCTGGTTGGGTAGCTCAGTTGGTTAGAGTGTCATCCCGATACGCCAAGATTGTGGGTTCAATCTCCAGTCTGATCACATACAAGAATCAACAGATGAATGAATAGATAAGTGGAATAGCAAATTGATGTTTCTCTCTGTCTCTCTCTCCCCCCACCCCCCTTCCTCTCTAAGATCAAATAAAAATCAATAATATTTCTCTAATTGGACTGTTTCCAGTGGCAATGATGGCATGTTCTGTTTCGAGAGTGGCAGGGTGGGGTCAGAGCTCCACCCAGTGACCAAGTCTCTGGGTCACTATCACTTGGCAGACTCTACCCACTTTTAATTCCTGATCTTTTCGAGGGTTCTGTAGTGTCAAATGGCTTACTTCTTAGTTTCTCTGTCCCTCTCCTCCACAGGCAGTCATGTTGCAGGCTTTACCTGCTCCTGCTACAAAATCAGCTATCACTTGTCCATCTTCCAAAATTGTGTTGCTACAACTTCTGAAGGTCAAGATGGCAGCATAGGTAAATGTGTTACCTCCTCCCACAACCATGTCAAAGTTACAACCATGATTCAGAACCCCTGAAATCTAGCCAAATGGAAGTCCTACAACTAGGAAATTAAAGGTGAAGAGGCCACATTGAGACTGGTAGGAGGGATGGAGACAAGGAACAGGCTGCTCCCACAGCCTTGTGTGGCAGATAAAAATTGGGATGGATATCTCGGCTGGGGAGTTCCCCCTAAGGAGAAAGGGATACCAGCCCCACACCAGGCTCCCCATAACTTCTGGCTGTAAAAAACAGAGGGGACTGACGCTGAAGGAGATGGAGGCTGCTAAAGTCCCAGGCATTTCTCTTAAAGGGCCACACATGATCTTTACTCAGACTCACTCCCTCTAGCTACAGCACAGGGGCAGCAGCTTGAAAGGCACCAGTGCCATACAAGGAGGAACTGAATTGTCCTGTATCAGGGTGAGAGCTGGGGGGCCAGGTTTCTTCCAGACACAAGTGCTGGCAGAGGCCATTGTTCCTTTGCTGAGCCCTCTCCCAAAGAGCTGGAGGTGGGTGTCATATCTGAGACCCCATCAACCTGGCTCACACTGTTAGCCCTGTCCTGGTGATTTCCTGAGACCCCACCACACCCAACTTTCGGGCCCATCCAAGCTGTTTCCAGTGGCTTTTCCATACAAATGGCCTGTCTTGGCTCACGCTTTAGATTTTCCTAAAATCTCTCAAACAAGCAGCATTTGGCCTGACCATGCCCCATCCCTCTCACTAAGTGGCCCAGGCTCGACACTAGCAGCAGCTGGCCTTGGTTCACAGCTTGGCCTCTTCTGGGCACCTCCAAGCCCAGCACAAGTAGCAGCCATCTGCATATTGTTTGTAGCTCATGCCAGGTGAGTCACAAGCCGTGACTGAACTTGGCCTGCACCTCCAGGGAGGCCCCAGAGCCAATGCACCCAGTAGACAGCTTCAGACCATGTCAAAGCACCACCACCCAACCACCTCCATAAACAATACACTCAGGTGGCAGACTAAGTAGGCACCAGAACCCCATTGAAGTAAGTCCTGTTCTGTGGGGTGGACCCTTGCACAGCTGATCCAATCCAATGGTTGGAAGTTGGTGGTAAGTGGTTGTAGCCAGTCCTTGCAGCTGATGAGCCTCACGGTAAATTCCTCCCACTGACATGCCAACAACAATCAAGGCTCAACTATAAGAGAAGGGGTACACAGCCCACACGGGGGGCACACTCAAGTGCCCAGCTGGGGTGATAAGGGAGGCTATGCCACTGGACCCTATAGAACACCTACTACTATAGGCCACTCTACCAAGCCCAGGAGACATAGCAGCTCTACCTAATCCATAGAAACAAACACAGGATGGATGCCAAAATGAGAAGACAAAGAAATATGTCCCAAATGAAAGAAAAGAACTCCAGAAAAACAAAATGGAGACAGGTAATCTACCAGATGCAGAGTTCATAACATCCTATATAATAATTAGCTAATATACTAATAGACTGGGCGGCGGAACAACCTTCCAGAATGACCTCCCGGAATGACCTTCTGGAATGACCAGTGGGCGGGGGGTGTGGCCACGGGGCTGCCACCACCCTTTGCAGGGCTATCGATGGGGGCGGGGGGCTCCATGATCAATCACCCTGCAGAGGGTGGCAGCATCCGGGCCCGCGAGGGCCGAGGCAGCTGGGGCTGTGAGTGCCTATGCTTGCATGGATTTCATGCATCAGGCCTCCAGTGGGTTATAAAGACGTCCAATGAATGTAGTGAGAACCTCAATGGTGTGAAAAAGGACCAGTCAGAAATGAATAGTACATGAACTTAAATAAAGAACAATTTACAGGGTATCAACAGAAGAGTAGATGAAGCTGAGAATCAAATCAGCAATCCTATATAATAAAGAGGTAATATGCAAGTTGACTATCACTCCAACACACAAGATGGCCGCCCCTATGCAGACACAAGATGGCCACCACAAGATGACCGGCAGGGGAGGGCAGTTGAGGGCAACCAGGCCTGCAGGGGAGGGCAGTTGGGGGGGACCAGGCCTGCAGGGGAGGGAAGTTGGAGGGGACCAGGTCTGCAGGGGAGGGAAGTTGGGGGGGACCAGGTCTGCAGGGGAGGGCAATTGGGGGTGACCAGGCTGACATGGGAGGGTAGTTAGGGGCAATTGGGCTGGCAGGGGAGCAGTTAGGCATTGATCAGGCTGGCAGAGGAGTGGTCAGGGGGTGATCAGGATGGCAGGCAGAAGCAGTTAGGGGCAATCAGTAAGGCAGGCAAGCAAGTGGTTGGGAGCCAGCAGTCCTGGATTGTGAGAGGGATATCTGACTGCCCGTTTAGGCCCGATCCTATCCTGGTGGGGGGTCCCAGATTGGAGAGGGTGTAGGCTTGGCTGAGGGACACCACCACCACCCCCTGCACGAATTTCGTGCACCGGGCCTCTAGTTTGGATTATAAGGAAGCAAAAATCACTCAATCAGTACAGCAAAAAGAAAAAGAATCCAAAAAAAATGAGGTAGTATAAGGAGCCTCGGACAATTTCAAGCAAACCAACATTCACATCATGGGGGTGCCAGAAAGAGGAGAGAGAGTGAGCAAAAAATTGAAAACCAATTTGAATAAATAATGACAGAAAATTTTCCCTAACTTGGTGAAGGAAATAGACATACAAGTCCAGGGAGCATAGAAAGTCCCAAACAGGATAAACCAAAGAGGTCCACACCAAGACACATCATAATTAAAATGTCAAAGATTAAAGACAAGGAGAGAATCTTAGAAGCAGCAAGAGAAAAACAGTTCATTACCTACAAGGGAGCTCCCATAAGACTGTCAGCTGATTTCTCAACAGAAACTTTGCAGGCCAAAAGGGATTGGCAAGAAATGTTCAAAGTGATGAGAAGCAAAGACCTACAACCAAGATGACTCTACCCAGCAAAGCTCTCATTTAGAATCAAAGATCAGATAAAGAGCTTCCCAGAGAAAAAAAAAAAAATTAAAGGAATTCACCACCACCAAACAAGTATTACTAGAAATGCTAAAGGGTCTTCTTTAAGAAGAAAAAGATAAAAAAATATGAACAATAAAATGGCAAAAAAATACATATCTATTAACAATTGAATCTAAAAAACAAAATAACCAAACAGAAACAGACTCATAGATACAGAGAACATTTTGAGGGTTGCCAGATCTGAAGGGTCCCGGGTTCGATTCCGGCCAAGGGCATGTACCTTGGTTGTGGGCACATCCCCAGTCGGGGGTATGCAGGAGGCAGCTGATCAATGTTTCTCTCTCATTGATGTTTCTAACTCTCTATCCCTCTCCCTTCCTCTCTGTAAAAAATCAAAATATATATATATTTTTAAAAAGGTGACAGGATTAAGAAGTACAAATTGGTTGTTACAGAATAGTCATGGGGAAGTAAAGTACAGCATAGGGAATATAGTTAATAATATTCTCATTACTAAGTGTGGTATCAGATGGGTGTGAGTTTTTTTGGGATGATCACTTAGTAAGTCATGTAATGTCTAATCACTGGAGTATACACCTGAAACTAATATAATAATGTATACCAACTGTAATTGAAACATTAAAAAAAAGCTTTAAAAAATTGTTGCTATTTTGTCTGCTGTAACTTTTTTTCTTACTATTTGTCCTTGTTTGGGAGTTTTTTATTCCTATATTGTCATTTTAATAAATAAGGTGAAAGGAGGAAATGAAGATGTAAATATTTGTTTTACGTTTGTTTATTTGGAAGTGCTGAGAACCTAGGATTGGCAGAGGTGAGGGACACTTCAAGCCAGGAACAGAGCCTGCATAGAGGTTGGTTAGAGGTGGGAACGTATGAGTCATGGCAAGTGCCTGGGATTGTAGTTCACAGTGGGGAATTATGGGATGTGAGGACTTTGGGGTACGAAGAGACTAGCCCAGTGGAAAGTCTAAAAGGCCAAGTTGAAACTGTATACTTAGTAATAGAATTATTATATCTCACTTTTTGTGGCACGTAATGTTTTCATGTTTTTTATTCACAGGACAAGACTATGATTTGTGGGTGTTTAATATATATATTAATATATTTTATTGATTTTTTACAGAGAGGAGGGGAGAGGGACAGAGAGCCAGAAACATCGATGAGAGAGAAACATCGATCAGCCGCTCCCTGCACGCCCCCCACTGGGGATGTGCCCGCAATGCCCTTGACTGGAATCGAACCCGGGACCCCTGAGTCCACAGGCCGACGCTCTATCCGCTGAGCCAAACCGGTCAGGGCTAAAATATATTTCTTTATTGATTTCAGAGAGGAAGGGAGAGGGAGAGATAGATAGAAACATCAATGATGAGAGAGAATCATTGATTGGCTGCTTCCTGCACGCCCCCTACAGGGATTGAGCCCACAACCCAGGCATGTGCCCTTGGCTGGAATCGAACATGGGACCCTTCAGTCTGCACGCCGACGCTCTATCCACTGAGCCAAACCGGCTAGGGCTGTTAGTGTTTATTGTAACTGATTCATAGATAGATTAACTGAGGCATAGAAGTTAAATTGATTTTCCCCAGGCCACAGAGCAAGCCAAAAGGGAGTAACTACAGATTGTTAAAGAGAAGAGAGGAGCCCATGATGAAAACATTGTCTGAAGATGATCACTGGAGAGCTATGGTGGGTGGGTGTGCTGAAGTAGGGAGAAAAGCTAGAAGGCCTACCTGTTAACCAGTAAGTTAGGGAGGAGGTACAGTTGATCCTCATAATTTGAAGATTCCATATTTGTGAATTCACACACACGCTATACTTTATTTGCAACCTCAAAGCCAATGTGTGCAGTGTTTTCGTGATTATCTGCAAACATGCTCACAGCAGTGAAACTTAGAGGCTGCCCAGGCCCCCAGGGCCCCTGGCTCCAGCTCTCACATTGTAAGCAGGGCCCTTGTCAAGGTCTAGCCAATGATTTTACGGTTTGAAACGGCCCCGGGCATGGTTCCGAGCGGCTGTCTAGTGTTCCTAAGTGTAAGGATGTGATGTGCCTGGTGGAGAGAGTGTGAGACAAGTTTCACTGGACAAGTGCTGGTGGCTGTGAACTCAATGAACCAATGGCTGGCAGATGAAAATGTTGCGACCAGAGGCACAAAGGAATCTAACCCCGTATTTCCCCAGGAGCAATGGTTCAGTATTTGTTAATTCAGTGTTCATGGCGACTTACAGAACAGAACTACCATGAATGACAGAA
Source organism: Myotis brandtii (assembly GCF_000412655.1). Taxonomy (NCBI): domain Eukaryota; kingdom Metazoa; phylum Chordata; class Mammalia; order Chiroptera; family Vespertilionidae; genus Myotis; species Myotis brandtii. The sequence goes on along the minus strand of NW_005353538.1, from coordinate 1,330,610 downwards.
AGCAACTCTATCTATCAGTGCGGAGTCTCACTCAGCTCTAGCCAAAGAAGCCAATCTGACTGTTCCCTAAAACCTAGTGGAGAATCTGAGCTCCCATCACATTTTGCTTCTCTTTTCCCGATGAGTTAAGTGTGAGCATTAATGAAATCCACCGAGAGCGCAGCCCTGGTGCAGACCCGGTGTCAGGGGGAGGCCTGAGCTCCAAAGCCCCGCTCCTCACATTCCAGCATAATGTGAGCCTCACAGTTGGTTAGGATTCTAAGAAATGACTCCCCTCCTTTCTATGTGGTTTATCATGTATGTTAGGCAGACAGTCTAGCATTTTAATGTAATTTTTCCCTCAATCAATTCTTGCCCCACCTTCCCCTATTATCCGGTTCCTCAAGCCCAAAACCCGGGAGTCATCCTCGGTTCTTCCCTTTCACCTCCCACATCCAACCTCTCACCACATTTTGTCGGTTCTTCCTCTCCTGGTTATTTCTCTGTTGCCTCAACCCCGACCCTCTCCCTTCTATACTATGCTTTATATGCTGGTTTTTCCAGATATCCCTGCCAGCTGTTAATTTCTGGCAATGGGAGCCCTGGCAAGACGTGAGAAGATGGGAGGAAGGACAGGCAGCCATTGCTCTCTGCAGCAGTGGGACGAGGTCTCCGCATCAGCCGTGCTCATGTGGCCCCTCCACGGCCACTCCAGACACTGTGCACCTCTCCCTGCACTGCAGTGGGTGCCACCCCTTTAACCTGCATCCCTTCAGCACCCTCTACCCTCCCTTTTGTTTCTTCAGCCCTTCCAATACTTTTGTAACCAATTTCCCATACTTAACACCTTTCGTACCGCTCACGAGCTTTCTCATGTTTCGCGCGCCATCTGTTAAGGACCGCTCACGAGTTTTCTCGTTTTTCACGCGCCATCTGTTATGGACCTCTGGTCCATAGGTCAATGCTCAGTCACTGAGCCATGCTGGCTGGGCATCAGTGGATCCTTTATTATTATTACTAGAGGCCCGGTGCCAAATTTGTGCACTGGGAGGGCGGGGCGTCCCTCAGCCCAGCCTGCACCCTCTTGCAATGTGGGAGCCCTTGGGGGGATGTCCGACAGCTGGCTTAGGCCCATGCACGTCATAGCGACCAGTCGTTCCACCATTTGGTCAATTTGCATATTAGCCTTTTATTATATAGGATTTTTTATTGATTTCAGAGAGGAAGGGAGAGGGAGAGAGAGATAGAAACATCAATGATGGGAGAGAATCATTAATCGGCTGCTTCCTGCACACCCCATACTGGGGATCGAGTCCGCAACCTGGGCATGTGCCCTGATCGGGAATCGAACCGTGACCTCCTGAGCCACACCAGGGCACTGCCCTGTCCTCTTAACACATTTTGTACCGCTCAGGAGTTTTCTTGTGTTTCGCGCACCATCTGTTAAGGACCGCTCACGAGTTTTCTCGTTTTTCACACCCATGGAAAAAGAAGTGAATCTAGATACTTATGTAAATTTTGTTTGGTCCCTCTTCATAGAGGAAAATGTTTTACACAGTACCATATGTTAAAAAAGTACTAGGAACTTTAATTGTTTAATTGTTTTTGTAAATAAAAATGTTATAATTATTGAAAAACAACACCTAAAGTGCATTATGATCTGTAGTTATGATGATTTAAATAACGTGCAGTTTGCCCAAAAACGTGTGGTCCCTGCATATGTCTTAGAGATTTCTATGCGGTACGAAATGTGTTAACACCCTTTGTTGGAAGTAACTAGCATGGTTTCTGACTTCCTGGCTAGAGCTTGGGGGATACAACCCGCAAATATTTCCCAAATCTACCCATGTACTACTGCCACAACTCCCACTCTAACCCCGGCACAGTGATCTCTCCCCTGGACTCCTGCACAGCTAGGCTCCTAAGGCACAGCCAAGCAGGCCTGGAGCTAGTCAGGCAGGTGGACCTAAGGCAGCAACATTCCCTGGAGAGTGACCCACAGGAACATGAGCTCTGGGAGAAAAATGGGTCCCCGCCACTGCCAACCTTGGAGGACTGGTGGCTGATTTTATCCCACAAAGTTGTTTTGCTTAAACTATTATTCACTGAAAGCCTATCACTAGGCCAAATTCCTTATCTCTGCTTTATGCTCAGTCTGCCTTTTCTTTCTCGTATTATAGATAGAACAGCAGGGTAACCTGAAAGATAAGAGCATTTTATTTGTAAAATCTTTGCCAACTCACTTAAGAATGAAAGAAAATAATTCCATTGCTGTAAGAACATCTTTTAACTTTTCTTCTAACCTGAGCATCCCAGGGTCCCAGAAATTCCAGTTTGTCTAATCAAATCCCCCAGGCGGTAGAGGTACAAGCTCCCATAGGAAGGAAGCGAGTGTGCAGGGCTTCCTGGCAGGGAGGGTGGCAGGGCATACACTGCCCGAGTCCAGATGACACAGGCCAGGAGCCAGGTGCCCGACGACAGCGTCCCCTCCGCTGGGCTGGAGGAGCAGCTCGGCCTTGAGACAAAGTGCGCGGGAGGTGCCTCAGCTGAAGGTTATTGTCTCTGCGTCTCCAGCTTGGGAGGTGGGCTTGGATGGAGGGGTGAATGCTTTCTTGCCTTCAGCTAGAGCTTTAAAATGCTGTGAGGAAAGAGAGGGAACATGGAGTGTTTGGAATATGCTAGTTGCTACATTTTAGCAAGAATTAACCTCTTTATTTTTTTTTAAATATATTTTTATTGATTTTTTACAGAGAGGAAGGGAGAGAGATAGAGAGTCAGAAACATCGATGAGAGAGAAACATCGATCAGCCGCCTCCTGCACATCCCCCACTGGGGATGTGCCCGCAACCAAGGTACATGCCCTTGACCGGAATCGAACCCGGGACCCTTCAGTCCGCAGGCCGACGCTCTATCCACTGAGCCAAACCGGTTTCGGCAAGAACTAACCTCTTTATAACCCTTTAAGCTCCAATTTTCTCCCAACTGTACTTTCAAAACAATTCCTTGGTGTTGTCTTTGAAAAACAGCTAGAAATTTGTCCTGCTTCCTATAAAAATAAACCCCTTTTTCCTTTCCTTCCTGCTTCTGTTCAATAGGCGACTTGGCTCTCCTGTAAGAATGAGTGCCCTCTGTAACCTCAGTGAAGGCCCACCTCTCCTCCCCTCCCTCTTCCTTAGAAGCCCTGCCAGCCTGCTGTGGGGAAGGGTAACGGGGACGGGCAGAGACAGCCTCCCTGGTCCCAGGACACAATCAGAGCCGACTCAGAACAGTGAGACGGCAGCAGCCCTCACTGCAAGTCCATCCCTCGTGCTGGACTCACCTGCGAGTTCTTGAATTCGGAGTAGAGGGAAAAGAGCAGGTGGAGAGACTGGATCCGACTCTTGTAGATAGGAATGTCTAGGATGGCTGAAACCAAGACCTCCCATGAGCAGAACCACACAAAAATCTAGGACTTATGGGGCACCTGCTGAGGAGAGCCGATCCCCTCCGACGGGATGTGTTTCCGTGGCTTTGGGAGTGAAATATCCAGCAGGTAGTGGCACAAGCCCCAACACGGCCCTTCATGCATTTCTCCCGGGTCGGGACAAGGAAGGGCTGGGAGAGCTTACCGCAGATCATGTCGATGTACGCCGCCAGGCTACAGTCGATCTCGGCCGTGGGCAGGCTCACCTGGGAGGGGCAAAGGAGGGGCCAAGGTCAAAAGCTGACTCTCTCTAAGAGCTGTTACCATAGTCACATGTATTATGGGCTAAACGGAGTCCCCCCCACCCAAATCCATATGTTGAAATCCTAACCCCCAGCACCTCAGAACATGACTGTATTAGAGATACAGTCTTAAAGGAGATAATTAATCATTAGGATGGACCCCAAGCCAGTATGACTGGTGTCCTTATTAAAAAAGGAAATAAAGGCACGGACACATACAGAGGGCAGACCCTGTGAAGATACAGGGAGATGGCCAATAAGAAAGGTTCTGGGGCCCTAACCGGTTTGGCTCAGCGGATAGAGCATCGGCCTGCGGACTCAAGGGTCCCAGGTTCGATTCCAGTCAAGGGCATGTACCTTGGTTGCAGGCACATCCCCAGTGGGGAGTGTGCAGGAGGCGGCTGATCGATGTTTCTCTCTCATCGATGTTTCTAACTCTCTATCCCTCTCCCTTCCTCTCTGTAAAAAATCAATAAAATATATTTAAAAAAAAAAAAAAAAAAGAAAGGTTCTGGGAAAAACCAACTGTGCCAACAACTTGCTTTCAGATGCCAAGCCTCTGGAAGTGTGAGAAAATAAAATACATATCTGTTGCTTAAGCCACAGGCTGTGGTACTTTGTTATGGCAGCCCCAGGGAATAATACAATATGCTTGTTTTTTTCTCTGATCAGTAAAATGGAATTGGGCCTATTCATTAACCACCAAAGTAGCACACAATCTAATAGAACCAAAAGATTTCTAAGTAAAATATACTGCCATGCTACCCTCCTGTGTGTATTTGTGTAAAAGAAAATGGTACTATGCTATGTCCAAATATTAATAATTACTTGGCATTAAAAGGCCTCATGGTCCTTGGCCACCAAAGGAACAGAAAAACTGGACATGACATCTCAGGTGACAGGCTCTGGATGTAAACAAGTTATACTGTAAATCTAAAAACCATTAGCTTCTTAATCCCTGACCAGTTACTCAGTGGTTAGTGTTGGCCTTTGGACCAAAGGGTCATGGGTCCTCCTCAGCCATCCAGATCTTGTGTTTGCCTTTCATTACCATTTTATAATTTTTTTAAATATTACCAATTTCTTATTAAATTTATGCCTGTATTTTTAAGTGAAATCTTTATTGTTGAAAGTATTACGTATGTCCCCCTTTCCTCCCCACTGACCCTTCTAGCCCGCCCCCGCACCCTGCCCCAGGCCTTCACCACCCTACTGTCTGTATCCGTGGGTTATGCATAGATGCATACAAGTTTTGGTTGATCTCTTCCCACCCACCCCCACCTTCCCTCTGAGATTTCTAATGTGTTCTATGCTTCTATGTCTCTGGATCTATTTTGTTCATCAGATTATTTGTTCATTAGATTCCACATATGAGTGACATCATGTAACACTTGTCTTTCGCTGACTGGCTTATTTCACTCAGCATGATACTCTCCAGGCCCCACCATGCTGTCTCAAAGGGTAAGAGATCCTTCATTGTTACTGCTGCATAGTATTCCATGAGATAAATGTACCACAACTTTTTTATCCACTCATCCACTGATGGGCACTTGGGCTGTTTCCAGATCTTAGCTATTGTAAATTGTGCTGCTATGAACATAAGGGTGCATACATTCTTTCTGATTGGTGTTTTGGGTTTCTTAGGATATATTCCTAGAAGTGGCATCACTGGGTCAAATGGCAGTTCCATATTTAATTTTTGAGGAAACTCCATACTGTTCTCCTCAGTGGCTGCACCAGTCTGCATTCCCACCAGCAGTGTACTAGGGTTCGCTTTTCTCCGCATCCTCATCAGCACTTGTTGTTGCTGGTAGCCGTTCTGACAGGTGTGAGGTGATACCTCATTGTGGTTTTGATTTGCATCTCTCTGATGATCAGTGACTTTGAGCATTTTTCATGTCTCTTGGCCTTCTGTATGTCCACTTTGGAGAAGTGTCTCTCTAGGTCCTTTATCCATTCTTTAATTGGCTTGTCTTCCTTTTGTTAAGTTGTATGAGTTCCTTATATATTTTGGATATTAACCCTTTATCAGATGTATCATTGCCAAATATGTTCTCCCATACAGTGGGCTCCCTTTTTGTTTTGTTGATGGTTTCTTTTGCTGTGCAGAAGCCTTTTATTTTGATGTGGTCCCGTTTGTTTGTTTTCTCCTTAGTTTCTTTGCCCTAGGACCGTGGTCGGCAAACTGCGGCTCGCGAGCCACATGCGGCTCTTTGGCCCCTTTGAGTGTGGCTCTTCCACAAAATACCATGTGCGGGCATGCATGTACAGTGCGATTGAAACTTCGTGGCCCATGCACAGAAGCAGGTATTTTGTGGAAGGAAGAGCCGGTATTTTGTGGAAGAGCCACACTCAAGGGGCCAAAGAGCCGCATGTGGCTCGCGAGCTGCAGTTTGCCGAGCTGCAGTTTGCTGACCACTGCCCTTGGAGATGTATCCACAAATATATTGCTATGAGAGATGTCTGAGATTTTGCACCCTTTTATGTAATGATGTTTACTTTGAATTTATATTAGTTCACACAAACACTCCATCCATGCTTTTGTTCCGGCCTCCGGTCCAGTTTAAGAACCCATTGTGGCCCTCGAGTCAAAAAGTTTGCCCACCCCTGGCCTAGGAGATGTATCCATACACATACTGCCGTGGGAGATGTCTGAGATTTTGCTGTGTAGGATTTTTATGGTTTCCTGGCTTACATTTAAGTCTTTTTTTTTTTAAATATATTTTATTGATTTTTTGCAGAGAGGAAGGGAGAGAGATAGAGAGTTAGAAACATTGATGAGAGAGAAACATCAATCAGCCGCTTCCTGCACATCTCCCACTGGGGATTGTGCCTGCAACACAGGTACATGCCCTTGACCGGAATTGAACCTGGGACCTTTCAGTCCGCAGGCCGACGCTCTATCCACTGAGCCAAACCGGTTTCGGCTACATTTAAGTCTTTTATCCATTGTGAGTTTATTATTGTGAATGGTGTAAGCTGGTGGTCTAGTTTCATTTTTTTGCATGTATCTGTCCAATTTTCCCAACACTATTTATTGAAGAGACTGTCTTGACTCCACTGTATGTTCTTTTTAAGTAGAAATAGAACAGATGCCCCTAAGTATCTCTTCGGAAGCAGAAAGCCCCATCAGGCCAAGACTAGAGGTAGTGTGGTGCCCAGAGGAAGTGTGGTTCCCTGTGTCTCTTCTGGGCTTAGTCCCAATCCATGGATAGTGATTAGCATGATAACTGTGAATGTGGTCCAGTTTGGAAGCAGTCAATTCAACCATGGTGTAGTCATTAAAGCATCCAGACCCATTGGTCATTCTATTTGCTACTATGTATAGAATCAGTTTATGATTTTCTAGTAAATTATTTGCAAGATTCCTAAAGTGATTATTTTCTATTCTTATTGGTAGGCATTTATCTGTGGGTTAAAAATACTTGGTCATTTAAATTCTTGGTGATGTATTATTAGTGTGCTAGGGTTGCCATTACGAAATATCACAAACTGGGTGGCTTAAAAAAAGAGAAATTTATCTTCTCAGTTTGGAGGTTAGAAATTTAAGATCAAGGTGTCAGCCCAGGCTGGCATTACTCAGTAGTTGGAGCACTGGCCCTCACATCAAAGGGTCTCGGGTTCAATTCCTGGTGAAACACATGTACCTGGGTTGCAGGGTTTTAAAAAATATATTTTTAATTGTTAACAGTATTACTGATATCTTCCTTATGCCCCTCCTCCCAGCCCCTACCCACCCCCAGGTCTTCACCACCCTATTGCCCGGGTCCATGGGCTGTGCATGAAAGTACAGAAGTTCTTTGGTTTATCTCTTATTATCCCCCCAACCCCACATCGAGGTATGTCAGTCTGCTCCATGCCTCCCTGCTTCAGGTCTTATTTTGTTGGTCAATTCATTTTGTTCATTCGATTCCACAAATAAGTGAGATCATGTGACATTTGTCTTTCTCAGTTTGGCTTATTCCACTTAGCATAATAGTCTCCAGGTCCCTCCATGCTGTCCCAAAGGGTAAGAGATCCCTCTTTTTTACAGCTGCTCAGTATTCCATGGTGTAAGTGTCCCACAGCTTCCTTATCCATTCATCTGCTGATGGGCACTTGGGCTGTTTCCAAATCTTAGCTATTGTAAATAATGCTGCTATGAACATAGGGGTGCACATATTCTTTGTTTGGTGTTTTGTGGTTTTTAGGATATATTCCCAGAATTGGGATCACTGGATCAAATTTAAAATGGTGTTGCATTTTTAATTTTTTGAGGAAACTCCATACTGTTTTCCATAGTGGTTGCACCAATCTGTATTCCCACCAGCAGTGAACTAGTGTTCCTTTTTCTCCACATCCTCACCAGCACTTGTTAATTTTTTTTTATGATAGCCATTCTGACCGGTGTGAGGTGGTATCTCATTGTGGTTTTAATTTGCATTTCTCTGATTAGTGACTTTTAGCACTTTTTCACGTGTCTCTTGGCATTTGTATGTCCTCTTTGGAGAAATGTCTATTCAGGTCTTCTGCCCATTGTTTAATTGGATTGTTTGTCTTCTTTTTGTTGAGTTGTATGAATACTTTATATATTTTGAGTATTAACCCTTTAGCAAATGTATCATTGACAAATATGTTCTCCCATTCAGTGGGTTCCCTTTTCAATTTAATGGTTTGTGTTTTTTTGCTGTGCAGAAACTTATTTTGATGTAGTCCCATTTGTTTATTTTTTCCTTAGTTTCCTTTGCCCTAGGACAGCGGTCACCAACCTTTCAGATCTCACGGACCACTAGTGGTGTGCAGACCACCGTTTGGTGACCGCTGCTTCAAAGGTTTCCTTAAACCAGCGGTTGCCAACCTTTTGGACCTCACAGACCACTGGTTGGCAACTGCTGCCCTAGGAGATATATCCATAAACATATTGCTATGTGAGATGTCTGAGATTTTACTGTCTATATTTTCTTCTAAGACTTTTATGGTTTCATGCCTCACATTTAGGTCTTTTATGCACCTTGAGTTTATTCTTGTGTCTGGTGCAAGATGATGGTCTGGCTTCATTTTTTGAATGTGTCTGTCCAGTTTTCCCAGCACCATTTTTTGAAGAGACTGTCTTTACTTGTTTGTTCTTGCCTCCTTTGTCAAATATTAATTGACTGCAATGGTGTGGGCCAATTTCTGTGGTCTCTGTTGTGATCTATTTGTCTATATGCCTGTTCTTGTGCCAGTACCAGGCTATTTTGGTTATAATGGCTTTGTAGTATAGTTTGCTATATGGTATTGTGATCCCTCCTACTTCATTCTTCTTTAAGATTGCTGCAGTTATATGGGGTCTTTTATGGTTCCATATAAATTTTTGGAATATTTGTTCTAGCTCTGTGAAGTATGCCATTGGTATTATAATAGGAATTGTGTTGAATCTGTAGATTGCTTTGGGTAGTATAGACATTTTAATTATGTTAATTATTCCAATCTATGAACACAGTATATTCTTCCACTTGTTTATATCTACCTCTATCTCTTTTTTAAGATTCTATTTTATTTATTTTGCTAATCCTCACCCGAGGATATTTTTCCATTAATTTTTAGAGAAAGAGAGTGGAAGAGAGAGGGAAAGAGAAAAATATCAATGTGAGAGAAACACATCGATTGGTTGCCTCCTGCACATGCCCTGACCAGGGCCAGGAGGAGCTTGCAACTGAGGTACATGCCCTTGACCAGAATTGAACCTGGAACCCTTAGGTCCACAGGCCGATGCTCTATCCACTGAGTCAAACTGGCTAGGGCTCTATTTCTTCTTCTCATTACAGCAGTCCCTTTAGAATTTCTTGCAGTGCTGGTTTAGTTGTGATAAACTCCTTTAGCCTTTTTTTGTCTGGGAAGCTCTTATTTCACCATCTATTTTTGAATGACAGCCTTGCTGGATATAGTAATCTTAGTTTCAGATCCTTGCTTTCATTATCTTGAGTACACCGTGCCAGTCCCTTCTGGCCTGTAGAGTTTCTCATGAGAAATCAGCTGACAGCCTTATGGAGTTCCTTTGTAGATAACAAATTACTTTTCTCTTCTGCCTTTAAGATTCTCTGTCTTTAATTTTTGGAATTTTAATTATGATGTGCCTGGGTGTGGGCCTGTTTGGATTCTTTTTGCTTGGGACTCTCTGTGCCTCCTAAACTTGTGTGACTTTTTCCTTCACCATGTTAGGGAAGTTTTCTGCCATTATTTCTTCAAACACATTCTTTATCTCTTGCTCACTTTTCTCTCCTTCTGGCATACCTATTATACGAATACTAGAGGCCCGGTGCACGAAATTCGTGCACGAAGGAGGGGGGGTCCCTCAGTCCAGCCTGCACCCTCTCGCAATCCGGGACCCCTCGGGGGATGTCCGACTGCCAGTTTAGGCCCAATCCCGCAGGACCCAAACTGGCAGTAGGACATCCCCCTCACAATCCAGGACCACTGGCTCTAACCACTTGCCTGCCTACCTGCCTGCTCACCACTAACCACTCTGCCTGCCTGCCTCATCACCCCTAAACCCTCCCTCTGCCTGGCTGCCTGATCGCCCCTAACCACTCTGCCTGCCTGCCTGATCGTCCCTGCTTGCCTGCCTGATTGCCCCTAACTGCTTGCCTGCCTGCCTGATGACCCCTAACCACCTCTGCCTGCCTGCCTCATCGCCCCTAACCGCCTCTGCCTGCCTGATTGCCCCTAACCACCTCTTCCCTGTCTTCTAATTTACTGATCCAATCCTCAGTTTCTCCTAATCTGTTGTGTATTCCTTCCAATGTGTTCTTTTTTTAAAAATATATTTTTATTGATTTCAGAGAGAGAGGGAGATAGAAACATCGATGTGAGAGTGTCATTGATTGGCCGCCTCTTGCACACTCCCTATTGAGGATTGAGCCTGCAACCTGGGCATGCACCCTGACCAGGAATTGAATTGTAACCTCCTAGTTCATAGGTTGACACTCAACCACTGAGCCATGTTGGCCAAGCTCCAATGTTATTAGTGCTATCTCATTCTTCATTTTCAAGACCCCGTGTAAGTTTGGTTTGCCCAGTCTGTGTTCTCCTGAAATCCTAATGTGCCAGATTAAAGACCTCTGGTCTTTTTTCACAATTGCTATACCTTTCCTCATGCTGTTGAGCATCTTTGCCATTATTATTCTGAACTCTCTATCTGATAAGTTTCTTTCTTTTTTTTGGAATGTTAAATTTAATAACAAAAGGATCACTAGGCCGCCATATCCTCTCCTTGTCATACATACCCTCCACTTCCCAAATCCTCAGTGTTTGTTGTACAAGGGATCAAAAGCAGCCCTTGGGGAGCATTATCCCTCAAGTATGGATTCCATTCTATTCCAAAGGTTAGGGCGTTTGTTATCTCCATTCCAAGGTCACTACTCTACTGTAAGGTTAAAAAACAAAAACACCCTAAAATATTCTTATAGCTGCCGTGGGAGTAGATCTTAGTCCTTCCACATAGAGAGATGACTTCATATTTGCAGGAGGCTCTTTGGACTAAACCTAAACTGAGTCCATTACTCATTTCCTCTCCAGCTCTTCTTGTGGCTTTTCTTAGATCTTTCAGGAGATTTTGAGTGGCTCCTGTGTCTATGACTACGGTGATGACCTGGGGACTTGGAGCGGGATCTGTGCCGTCTATCTCGGGACCTGCTCCGATGCCTCCCTCGGCGAGGGGAAGGGCTCCTCCTTTTTGGAGACTGACTCCGCCTTCTGGGAGACCAGCTCCTACTTCTCCTGTAGCGCAGTGTGGGAGAGCGACGGGGCTTGTCCAAGTCTCGGTAGCTTCTCCGGCGGTGATCAGGTGATGGTACTCTCTCCAACTTCTCATCCTCTTCTTCCTCTTCCTCACTGGACTCGACATCATCCATGTCCTCTATTAGGGGGGAGTGACTCACATATGAGACTTTTATCTCTTACCTGTAGCCGGGGCAGAATGATATCACAGACTCTCTCACTGTGTAGTAGTAGTTCATCAATGAACTCATCTACGTGCATCAGTTCAAACTCTCCATTTCGGTTCTGGCTCTTAATTTTTCTATAATCATTGTACAGAGGCTCCAAGTATTTGTAGCAATCAATTGCAGTACCTGTCAGCCTCATATAAAGTGCTCCCAACATGCGTACATACTTGAAATCTTCATTTTTTATAAACTCAACAATGATATCCTTCTCTGGTTGAATCTGAAGCATCTTCAAGGTCAAACACAGAAAGGGAGTTGGCTGTATGTTGCCACCATAGACGCCACCAACAAACCTTAACTCCATGGCTTTATCAACTACAAGTTCAGCCGTAAGGCCAAAGCACTCCTCTTTCCAGTACTTGGACTCATAGATTCGAGTCCGAATGATCTTCTCCACCAGATACTGCGGGTTGGTGCCGTGAATGCTGTGGGCATCCTTCACCGTGCGGTTCGCCATTTTAGAACGCTTTCAGTTCTATTTCCGTCGGGTCCTTTAGTGCGTCATATCCCGGTTAAAAACACACACAAAACAGATACCCTGATAAGTTTCTTATCTTCATTTCGTTTAGTGCTTCTTCTGGAGAATTCTCTTGTTCTTTCATTTGAGGGTTGTTTTTTTGTCTCCCCATTTTGGCTGTCTGTTTGAATTTGTATCTATGTATTAGGTAGATCTGCTACAATGCCCAATCTCTAGCCCAGAACAATGTCAGACACTGTTTCTGATTGGCCCTGAGTCCCCTGTTTGGAGCTATCAGCAATCCACAGCTTGTGGCTCCCTCTGCTGGGGCTGGGTGCTTTTGGAAAGGACCAAGGTATGCACCAGGCTCTGCTTTTCCTATCCCTGAGCCCAGAAGGAGATCAGGCAAAGACTCAAAGCCTCCAGAGATCTGCCTCTGCCTGCAGTCTGATTGTTCTATTCCTGTATTTTTGAAATTTGGGGTACTTAAGAATAGCATAAATATCTCTGTGGAAAAGTAGAGTCTAAAGTAATAATACAGGAAATATATATACATGTTTATAGGTATATGTTACAATGTTCTTAGAAATATTAACATAATATTGTAATAATATTTCATTTATAATATCCCAAAACTGGAAACTATCCAAATGGCTACCATAGAATGGATAAGTAAACTGTCACATATTCAAACAATGTAGTATCATGCAGTAATGAGAAAAAAAGGACAACAATGTAGGAAACAATATTGATGAATCTTCACATGGATGAACAATATAGATGAGCAAAAGAAATAGGACACAAAAGAGTTCAATTACATTTAGATAAAATACAAAATAGGCAAACCTAATCTATGGAATTAGAAATTAGGAAGAAAAAAGACAGAAAAGAAAAAGAAAGGAAGAGAAAAAAGAAATCAGGATAGTGGTTATGTTGGGATGTCTGAGCATGAGGGGAATTCTAGGTTGCTAGCAATGTTCTGCTTTTTTATCTAATGTGTTGATTTACACATAGGTGTTCAGCTGTGAAAATTAGTATGTGTACCTTTCTGATTATGTAATTTACCTCAATTAATAAGCTAATAATGATAATGATATAGGAAGAGAGAATACACTGGGCCCTAGAGTGAATGCCATACTTTCTTAGCTCCTGCTACCTTCCACTCACCTTGCCCAAAAGCTCCTCAAACTCTGGGGACCATTCCTGCATCAGTGTGTCAATATCAGGCATGGGTCTAAGAGTAGAGAGGTAAATATGAACAAAAAACATGGACAAGTGACATCAGCAATCTCTGGGTCAGGATATTTAGGATGAAGAGAGGTCCTCGATCTGGCACATTAGGATTTCCAGAGAACACAGACTGGGCATATCAAACCTACCCTGGACCTGGGGTTTGGAGAAGCTGGCTAAGTAATACCAGATAAATCACAATCTCTGTCTGCAATCTCAGCCAGTAGCTGCCATGATCTATAGGACCTCAGGTTGATCAAATATGTCCCCAGCCTTTGGGCCCTCTTCTCAAAAGCAATGGGTTTCCACATGGTGAAGGTTGCCATGGGTTACAGTGGTGAAGAAGGTAGCATTTCTTACCTGGTATAGTGTACAGTTGCAGGGGGCTTAGAACGATGCAACTCAGAGATGCTCTCAATCCATGTGTCAATGGCTTTGGGATTCTTTTCTGCATCTTCCAGGCTCTTTACTTTCATGTGTTGCTAGAAAATCAAGGGGAAAGCCTGACACGTGGCACTGAAGTAGCTCTCGTTTTCACAGAGTGACTCATCATATGCTGCTGCTATTTCACACACAAAGTAGCTGATGAAAAGGGAGGCTTCATGGCAGCCAAATGAAGATTATAGAAAACCCTGATAAAACTTTCTAGAGCCCTGGGAAAGGAGAAGGTCAATAAGATAGGACTGACCATAATAACACATCATTTCACACCTACTGGGATAGCTACAGTGAAAAAGAGAGTAGCACGTGCTGATGAGGATGTGGAGAAATTGTAACTTTCATTCATCACTGGTAGCATTGTAAAATGATTCAGCCACTTTGGAAAACAGTTTGGCAGTTCCTCAAAATACTAAACAGATACCATATGGCCTAGTAATCCCACTCCTACATATATATCCAAGAGAAATAACAATATGTGTCCATGCAGAAACTTGTACATCTTCACGGCAGCATAATTAAGAAAAGTGGAAACAACTGGTGAGTAGATAAACAAAATGTGAAGTTTCCATACAACGGAATTGTGTTCAGCCATTAAAAAAAAAAATGAAGCAGTTACCAGATTCTAGGAGCAGGGGGAAATGAGGAGTGACTACTAATGGGTACACGGTTTCTTTCTGGAATGATGAAAATGTTCTTAGATGATGATGCTTCTACAGTTCTGTGAATATACTAAAAATCACTAAACTGTACAATTTTAAAGGGTGAATTTTATGGTAGGTAAATTATATCTCAATAAAACTGTTATGTAAAAAATAGGACTGTCCTGAAACCACAGCCATCACTTCTAGTAGGCAATAAATCAACCATATACACACCAACAAGGCCTCCACTCTGGCCCTCTCCCGTTGGGCCTGTACTATACTAGCATCTTACTGTGATGTTGTGCTGTTTAGAATTCTCTGTTAACCAGAGTGAGAGTACTGTAGGGTCTGACTGCTTTGTAGAAGGCTCATCTAATACCAAGAGGCCAAGGTTGTCAGGCTTCCCATCAGGACGTGGGACCTGGGTAAGAGAAAAGTGAGAAAACAGAGAAAAAAATGAGAGAGACATAAAAAGGCCATGCATCTTGTTTTCAATAAGCTCAAGAGGAAGAACTATTCTGCTTCATCACTGCTACTAGTATCAAAAAGCATGCCTGTCTGCCATACTGCACTAAAATCCTACCTAGAAAACATACATGAGCCCTGACCAGTTTGGCTCAGTGGATAGAGCGTCAGCCTGCGGATTCAAGGGTCCCAGGTTCGATTCCGGTCAAGGGCATGTACCTTGGTTGCGGGCACATCCCCAGTGGGGAGTGTGCAGGAGGCAGCTGATCAATGTTTCTCTCTCATTGATGTTTCTAACTCTCTATCCCTCTCCCTTCCTCTCTGTAAAAAATCAATAAAATATATTTTAAGAGGGCATGTACCTTGGTTGCGGGCATATCCCCAGTAGGGAGTGTGCAGGAGGCAGCTGATCAATGTTTCTCTCTCATTGATGTTTCTAACTCTCTATCCCTCTCCCTTCCTCTCTGTAAAAAATCAATAAAATATATTTAAAAAAAGAAAAAGAAAAAGAAAACATACATGATCTACAGGACCTTAAATAGAAAGCTGAAGTCATGGATAATGAGGCGGCAAATATATGACAATTTTTAACATACAATGAGATAATCAAGTACTACAGAATTGCAATGAATATAACATGGAGTAGAGAGCAAGGTTAAGAATTCTAATGAAATGAAGGGTATATATCAAGGTAGCCAATGCTTGTCAAGAAAATTAGTGGAACTGGTAGAGTAATAGAGGTGTCAGAAGAAACACCTCTGGACTCATGTTTAGGATGTTCTGACTGTACCTTTAAGAATGCATCAATATCCCCAACAGCTGGGATAAAATCAGGAATGAAAGGTTTCAGTTTGTGGTCCAGGTCAATCAACTGAGGTGTATACCTAGGAGATAATGCCAAGGGAAGATGGAAACAGAAACTTACTTTACTATTTAGGTTTTAAAAATCTAAGGAGAATGGCCTTGTTTCAGACTAGAGGCAGGAAAGGGCAAGGTAGGGCCAGGGGGCTATGGTAGGAAGACCTAATACTCACCTACTTATATATTGGAAGAGTTCTTTAACCTCAGCAGAAACTGGCAAATGCTCATAATCGGCAGGATCATAGGCCCTGGGGAAAGAAACATATGATTCCACCCAGAGAGGAGCAGATGCCGCCCAGCCCTGGTTCAGCCCCTGTGCTACTACACTCATTGGGCACTGGACTCAAAACCTAGATTATGCTCCACCCACATCTGCCTTTCCTGGGTGGTTTGCAAGGCAAATTTAAAATTTATTAAAATTAGCCCTAGCTGGCCCTAGCTGGTTTGGCTCGGTGGATAGAGCGTCAGCCTGCGGACTGAAGAGTCCCAGGTTCGATTCCGGCCAAGGGCACATGCCGGGGTTGCGGGCTTGATCTCCAGTAGGGGGGCGTGCAGGAGGCAGCCAATCAATGATTCTCTCTCATCATTGATGTTTCTATCTCCCTCTCCCATCCTCTCTAAAATCAATAAAATATATTTTTTAAAAAAATTAGCCCTAGCTGTTTTGGCTCAGTGAATAAAGCATTGGCCTACAGAATGGGTTTGATTCCAGTCAGGGGCATATGCCTGAGTTGTGGATTTGATCCCCAGTGCGGGGGGTGTAGGAGGCAGCCGATCAGTGATTCTCTCTCATCACTGATGTTTCTCTCTCTCTCCCACTTCCTTCCTCTCTGAACAATAAAAATAAAATATTTTTAAAACTATCCTAAATAATAAAAGCATAGTATGCAAATTGTCCCCTCAACCGGGAGTTCTTCTGGGAGTTCAACCAGGGGGCAGGACTGGCCGGGAAAAGGAAGGGAGGTCCCGGTGGCGACAGGTGGCCAGGGGAAGGGAGGGAGTACCTGGCCAGCAGCTGCCAGCCACTGGGGACCCAAAAAAAAAAAAAAAAAAAAATCAATAAAATATATTTGAAAGAAGAAGAAAAAAATAAATAAATAAAATTTATTAAAATTAGCTTTGTTATCTCTGACAATAAAGAACAGAGCTGCAGAAAATCCAAAACATAATTTTTAAACATTTTAGAATATAGCAGAAACATCACTGATGAGAGAGAATCATTGATCAACTGCCTCCTGCATGCCCCCTACTGGGAATCGAGCCTGCAACCTAGGCATGTGCCCTGACCAGGAGTCAAACTGTCAACTCCTGGTTCATAGGTTAACGCTCAACCACTGAGCCACATCAGCTGGGCCTCCCCTTTTTGAATGAAAGGGATAAAGAGAAAAGATAGAATGAGATTTTAATTTCTGGCATGAAAATAATTTGCCTCAAGAAAATAAGTTATTTTTATAAAGATGTTTTTCACAGTATTATTATTATTATTATTTATTTATTTTTTTTTTTTGACGGCGCGACTTCGCCTGGGGCGCACTGGGGTCGGGGAGCGGTCACGCCATGGGAGGGGCGGCCCGGCCCGCCTGGAACACCGCCCCGCGCCCGCGGGGTTGGAACCCCCCCTCGCGGGAAAGGAAGCCCCACTTTGGGGTGAGCGCCAGGAGGGGGGAGAGCGCACAGTATTATTTATAGAAGTAAAAAATTAGAAACAAAATATCCAACAGTCGAGTAATGGTTAGGTATGTTCAAGTTGAATATTGCATGGTTACTAAAAAATACTTGGCTCTAGTTGGTTTAGTTTAGTGGATAGAGCGTCAGCCCTCGGACTAAGGGGTCCCAGGGTTGATTCCAGTCAAGGGCACGTACCTTGGTTACAGACTGGATCCCGGCCTTAATCTGGGCAGTGCAGGAGGCAACCAATCAATGTGTCTCTCTCAGATCCATGTTTCTCTCTGTCTCTCCCCCTTTCCCACTCTGTCTAAATATCAATGGGAAAATATCCTCAGGTGAGGAACAACAACAACAACAAAATAGTTGTATTGACACATGAAATGTATACAATAAAAAATAGAATATATATTAATTATAATTAAGTAAAATGCAATGAACATTGACAAAGCATATAATTACCTGAAAGTTATTAATAAAGTCGTTCTGGGGAGAGTTGCTTAATAAAAAATTAAGTAGATTAATGACTTAAAGTTTACATTTCCCTAATTATAATTAGGGAAGTAAGTTGGGAAGCATGAAAAGTTAGTATGGTATTAAACATTTGCTTCATTTAATTAATGTCAACCTGCAGGTGGATAATGCAAAGGTAAGGTAACTATTTTTATTTTTATTTAACTACTTTAATAAATGATATATGCATGTGATACAAAATAAAAGGTACAAAATGCATACAATGAAAAGTTGTCTCCCTTCCACACCTGTCCCCTTGCCACCAAGTTCTCCTTCCAAGAGTAATCACTATTATTAATTTCTAGTGTATCCTACACATAGTCTATGTAATGTTTGTTTTATACACATGGTAGCAAAGCATGAACACTTCTATACCTTTTAAAAATTTAATAGTATCACTTGGAAATTGTTCTCTTTTTTGTTTTTAATCCTCACCCAAGGATATTTTTCCAATGATTTTTAGAGAGAATGGAAGGGAGGAGGGGAGACAGAGAGAGAGAAACATGGATGTGAGACACATACATCAATTGGTTGCCTCCCGCACACGCCCAATCAGGGCTGTGGATTGAGCCTGCAACCGAGGTACGTGCCCTTGGGTGGAATCAAACCTGGGACCCTTCAGTCCGCAGGCCGGCGCTCTAGCCACTGAGCCACACCAGCAAGGGCCTGGAGACTGTTCTTTACCAGTGCAAAGAGTGCTACCTCATTGTTTTCCAGGGCTAGATAACGTTCCACTGACTGGTTATATCATCATTTATTTAACTGGTAATTATATTTTAAATGGATGGGTCTTAGAATCCACTTTGATTAAAACCTATAGGGATGGGTCATGACTAATCTAACAACAGGGTTTGGAACAGGGCGAGAGGTTTTGTACTTAAGCATCATTCAGGAACGTTTTGCCTCATGTGGGCCCTGAAGAACCTGTCCATAAAGGATCTGAGCTTAGAGTTTTCTACTCCTGTGCACGTGTGCTTCCTTGCTAAATAGAAATGCTTTGGTATGTACATAACTTTATTTTGCCCCAGAATGTGAACTCCCCGAAGTCAGGGACCATCTTTTGGATTTGCTCAGCGAATCCACATGACCCGAGTCCACAAATGTTTCCGACAGTGCAAGTGACATTGAGACTCAGTGAGGCAGTGGATCAGAAAAGAATGAAAACTCATTCTGTTGGGTTTCTGAGACACACAGAAATCCTAAATAGAGATCAAAAGAGATGCTGGAACTTCACTTTTAACTGATACCCTCCTAGTCCATGTTTTGAAGAAGGTGCTTTCCTCACCCTTCTAGCGGGGCTCCGTGCTCTTCATCATCATCATCTTCATCCGAATCCGTTTCTGATGAGTCATCATCATCATCGTCATTTTCACTAAAGCCTTGTTGAGGCGTCAGCTGCAAGGTCTTCTTCTTCTCCTGGGAGAGGGCACAGCAGGCGAGAGAGATCCAGGTAAGGAAACGGGTGTGAACCCATGTCGTTTTCTCCCAGGACTCTAACCCGTCCCTCCTTCCTGGCGCCACATCAGAGAGAAGGCAGCAGTCCCCGAAAGGCCTCGAGACCATCTGCTCCTGCTGACTACACACTGGTCCCCACTTTCTATAACCATATTCTAGTTCTCTGCTTGAGGTTAAGGCATAAATTTTATCCAATATATATCTATCTGACCTGTTACTTAGGAGACCCTGAGACCTCTGCATAAACTACCCAGTAGATTCAACCCTAAAACTTGGGGACTTTTGGAGAAAGGCACCTCTAAATTGTTATATTGGAAGGAAATGAGGAAAAGTGAAGTGTGAAGACAAACTTTAGGGGATCTTAATATTCAGAGGTCCTAAGGAGGAAATCTAGTATTTAATTTGCAAGACTGCCCAGAGTAAGCTGCTTGTAACTATCAAAAGAAGAAAGTTCATGACCAACTCTGTGCCTGAATTCTGATCAGCAGTTCCAGAGACTACAGGTATTCTGTTTCCATTCTCTTCAAAGGGTATCTAACTGATCCAAATTTCCCTTCCCTTCCCCCTTAAGTTAGATGCAAGGATTAGGCCCTGGCTGGGTGGATCAGTTGTTAGAGTATCGTCCTGATACACCCAGGCTGCA
This sequence comes from Myotis brandtii, assembly GCF_000412655.1. NCBI lineage: Eukaryota > Metazoa > Chordata > Mammalia > Chiroptera > Vespertilionidae > Myotis > Myotis brandtii. The sequence continues at coordinate 1,310,591 of NW_005353538.1, read as the reverse complement.
GGTTCAATTGCCAGTCAGGGAGCATATAAGAATGAACTAATAGGTGGAGCAGCAAATCAATGTCTCTCTCTTTCTAAGATCAATCAATCAATAATTTTTTAAATACAAAAAATGCAACGACTATGCATTGTATCTCAAGAGACTCTTCTGTTATTGGCATTACAACCTATCTTTCTGAGCTTCAGGTTCTCTCTGTACCATCCCACCCTCTCAAGGCCATGAGAAGGGGTCTGATGGTGCTTGGAGCTTGGAGGGGCAGTTGGGATGGGGTCCATATCTTTGCCTCTGTGGCCTGGAGCCTGAAAAGTGCCCTCACTTAGGACCTGACGGATGACCAACTGGCCCCCTTTAAAAGTAGATTTTGAAAGCTTGGTTTCCAAATGCTATATGGCTTATACTAAGGTTAATAGATTTTGGTTCTAGTTTTTAAATTATATAACACTAGAGGCCCGATACATGAAAATGCGTGCAAGAGTAGGCCTTCCTTCCCCTGGCTGCTGGCACCGGCTTCCCTCCGGCACCTGAGACCTGGGTAGCTTCCCTCTGGCCCCCGGCTTTGTCCGGAAGGACGTCCGGTCTAACGAGCACATTATCCTTTTATTATTGTAGATTTCTTTCATGGTAAAGCAGCTACTGGCACATAAAATTGTGACACATTAAAGGACATCAAAAACTGCTTTTGGGCCCAGCTGGCATGGCTTAGTGATTGAGCATCAACCTATGAACCAGGAGGTAACAGTTCAATTCCCGCTCAAGGCACATGCTGGGTTGTGGGCTCGATCCTCAGTGTGGGGCATGCAGGAGGCAGCAGATCAATGATTCTCTCTTATCATTGGTGTTCCTATCTCTCCCTCTCCCTTCCTCTCTGAAATCAATAAAAAATTATTTAAACACACACAAACACAAAAACTTCTTTTGGTCACAGCACAACACAGATTTATTATACATGGCCTTGGATATTTTTTTATAACATAGCATTATACAAATACCTGAAAACTGACTCTGTGGGTTAGATGTTAACACAGCACACTATTAAAAACACAGCACACTACTCACAAAGTGGGGCTACATTAAAATGGCACCTCTCGGGCCTTTTACGAAATCAGTCTATATCACCAAAGCTTCTGCGCTGCTTCAAATGTTCCCTCTCATAGAGCTGTGAAGGCTCTTGCTCCTCACGGACAGCTAACCTGTGACCAGTGGACCACAGGCTAAGGCTGAACACAATGGTGCTAAAAGAGCACACGCGCAACTTTCAGGCCTCACCTGGCTTAGAGCTGTAGGCATCTTTCTGTCTTTCTCTCAGAAACAGTTCATAGAACAACAATAAAGTAACATCTGGGTCTTAAGACTTCAAAATTAAAGTCTCTTTCACAAAATATTGACAATAAACAAATGCCTAAAACAATGACTCCAAACTTGCTTTATAAAGAAAATTACTTGGGCCTGGCTGGCGTGGCTCAGTGGTTGAACACTGACCTATGAACCAGGAGGTCATGGTTCAATTCCCGGTTGTGGGTTTGATCCTCAGTGTGGAGCATACAGGAGGCAGCCGATCAATGATTCTCTCTCATCACTGATGTTTCTATCTCTCGCTCCCTCTCCCCTTCCTCTCCGAAATCAATAAAAATATATTTTAAAAAAAAGAAAAGAAAGAAAATTACTTGGAGTGCTTGCTAAAAATATAAACCCCCATGCTTTTACCTTCAAGACTCTGATTTGGTGTTTCTAGATGGGGACTGGGAATCTGCATTTTAAAAATTAAGTGTCTCCAGTTGATTCTTATGATCAGTAAAGTTTGCAAACACTGGCCTGTATTATATGAAATTCCTCACCAGAAAGTCAGCGGTAGCCCTGGCTGATGTGGCTCAGTTGGTTGGGCGCTGTCCCTACATAGAAAGGTTGCAGTTTCGATTCCCAGTCAGGGCACATCCCCAGGGTTACCTGCTCGATTCCCAGTAGGGGGAGTGCAGGAGGCAGCCGATTAATGTTTCTCTCTCTCCCTTCCTTTCTGTCTAAAACTCAATTTCTAAAAATCTTTTTAAAAAGTCAGCTGTAATAGTAGTCTTTATTCCAAAGGAGAGTCAAAAATCTTACGTTTTTTTCTTCCTGATTATCCTCCATGAGCTCAAAGGCACCAGACCACTGGAGGTGACCATCCAAGAAATGCTTACTACTGAACTGGTGTCAATTGTAACTACTAAACAATCAAAGCAGGAGAAGCTGTGGGCTATACTGCACCTTGTTATTTTCCTCTTCATACTCATCACTGCTGTTATCAGCCATAGCCTTGTTTGGAAGATGGGCAGAACGAGCAAGTCCTTAAAAGAAAAGTTTTCCCTTTAGGTTATTGTTAAAAGAATTTTTAAGGACAAATAATTTCTAGTTTATAATATTTTATAATCTGACCACAGTTTATATGAGCATCTAGCTAAAAGATAGGAGACTGAACCCTAGCCATGGCTCTGTCAATTCAATTCAAACATGTATTTACTAAGCATTTCTGTGCTTAAGGCACTGGGTTAGACATTATACTAACTGATTATTTGCTGTTACATAAATAGTATAAAATCTGCCATTAGTTTACATACACATTGATGAAATGAGGTTAGTAATTAATAAAGTGGAAAGAGTACTGGATTTATACTCAAAATACTGAGTTTGGAGGACATTCTATCACTTGGACAAAATGACCCCTTCTCTGGGTCTCAGTATTCCTACCTCTGAACGAGGTCCGTAATACCTCTCACTCAGGACTGTTGTAAGGATCAAATGAAAGAACTTAGATGAAAGAAACGGACCCAGCTCCTGTCAAATATTAATCACAAATATAAATCTGAATCAGCCTGACCCGTGTGGCTCAGTGGTTGAGTGTCGATCCATGAACCAAGAGGTCACAGTTTGATTCCTGGTCAGGGCACATGCCAGGTTGTGGGCTTGATCCCCAATAGGGGGTATGCAGGAGGCAGCCGATCAATAATTCTCTCTTATCATTGACATTCCTATTTATCTCTCTCCCTTCCTCTCTCTAAAAATCAATAAAAAGATATTTTAAAAAATAAATCTGAATAAGTGCCCATAAAGCAATAAAAATATTCTGAATAATTAACCAGATGTAAGATATTAACTGGCATGATTTCTAAATCAAATAAATGCCTATTAAACACCATTTTCCAGCCTACTGAATTACTCAAAATGAAAATGAATTTATCATGCCCACAGCCAGCATGATTAAAAACATGGTTGAGTCAAAAACCTGGGAGTCCAGGTATATATATATCTCCAAAAGATTAAAAGCATTGACTCAGATACATGTACGCTAATATTCATTGCAGCATATTCACAAATTCACAATAGCCAAAAGATGTAAATAAAGTAAATGTCTAACAGCAGATGGATATATAAACAAAATGTGTTTATATAGACAAAGGAATATTATTCAGCCATAAAAAATAAGGATATTCTAACACATGCTATAGCATGAATGAATCTTGAAAACACTATGCTAAGTGAAATAAGCCAGACGCAAAAGAACAAATATTGTAAGATTCCACTTATGTGTACCTAGAGTAGGCAAATTCATAGAGACAATGAAGAATAGAGGCTACCAGGAGCTGGGAGGTAGAGGGAGATGGGGAGTTATTATTTAATGGGTACAGTTTCTATTCAGGATGGTGCAAAAGAACTGGAAATAGATAGTGAGATAGCTATGCAATATGGATTTACTTCATGCCACTGAATTATATACTTAAAATAGGGTTAAAATGGTAAATTTTATATTAGGTATACGGCATTTACCACAAAAAACAAACAACCCTAAATGTCACCCTTTGTTCCTAACTCAAAAGCCAAATCCAATCCATAATCAAGTCTTAGTGATTTTTAAAATATTTTTTATTGATTTCAGAGAGAAGCAGGGAAAGGGAGAGAGACAGAAACATCAATGATGAGAGAGAATCACTGATCAGCTGCCTCCTACACATCCCCCACACTGGGGATCAAGCCCGCAAATCAGACATGTGCCCTGACTGGGAATGAAACCATGACCTCCTGGTTCATGGGTTGATGTTCAACCACTGAGCACACCGGCCGGACAAGTTTTAGTGATTTTTCTTCTCTTTATTCTCAGCTTCCTCACAACATACAAGCCACTATCACCTCAACTCAGCCATTGCAACAGTCCTTCCAACTGCTTCCTCCTTTCACCTTTCCACCCATTCTAGGGCAGTAGCACAGCCTCCAGGGCTCTGCTTGCCGCTGCTGCCTCTCTCCGCCTCCCTCCAGCATGTTTATTCTGATATCACTCCTTCCCGCCTCATGCTGGTCCCTTTCAAGTCCTCAAACTCAATTTCTTTCTGGCATCAGGGCCTTTTCACATTTCATTTGCTGTTCTTTTTTCCTGGCCTACTTTTCCTCACTGTCTGGATCCCCCCATCTTTCAGTCTCAAATGTCACCTCATTAGGCCATCCCTGATACCCTATCAAAAGTAGATCCCAGCCCTGGCCGGTTTGGCTCAGTGGATAGAGCATCAGCCTGTAGACTGAAGGGTCCTGGGTTCGATTCTGGTCAAGAGCACATGCCCAGGTTGCAGGCTCAATCCCCAGTAGGGGGCGTGCAGGAGGCAGCTGATCAATGATTCTCTCTCATCATTGACGTTTCTCTCTCTCCCTCCCTCTCTTTTCCTCTCTGAAATCAATAAAAATATATGTTTTTAAAAAATAGATCCCACTCCTCACCATTATTCTCCCTAACATCAAGCTCTTTGCCTCCATCAATGCATTTACCACATTTGTATGTTCGTTTATTCATTTGTCATGTCTCCCATGATTACAAGCCTCAGGGTGGCAGAATCAATGTCTTTTAATACCTGTATGTGCAGTGCCGAGCATAAGGCTGATGCATAGTATGCATTCAAAAATGCATTGCTGGCCCTAGCTGGTTTGGCTCAGTGGATAGAGCATCGACCTGCGAACTGAAAGGTCCCAGGTTCAATTCCGGTCAAGGGCACATGGCTGGGTTGCAGGCTCAATCCCCAATAGGGGGTGTGCAGGAGGCAGCTGATCTATGATTCTCTCTCATCACTGATGTTTCTATCTCTCTCTCTCCCTCTTCCTTCCTCTCTGAAATCAATATATATACATATATATATATATATATAATATATATCTTACCTAATAATAGACAAACATGTAAATTAATCATCCGTCCACTACGCTCACCAGCCAATCAGGAGAATATGCAAATTAACCCAACAAAGATGGCGGTTAATTTGCATAAGTAGGGGCGAAATGGCAGAGCGAAGACTGAAGGCTCCAGCCAGAGCGAAGGCCTGGGTCCCGGGTGCCGGAGGAAAACTGGTGCCGGCATCCAGGGGAAGGGAAGGCCTATTGCACGAAGAGATTCGTGCAATGGGCCTCTAGTATATATATAATGCATTGTTGAATAAATGACAGTGTCAGGTCCTCTTAAAATATCCCACTGATATTTTTATTGGGATTGCAGGTTAAGGGCAGGTTACTGAAGCATCTTCAAAAATGAGCAAAAGTTTTAATAAGTTAAAACACACACACACCATGCCCCTGACAGATGGTGAGCAGAGCAGCAGCCTAAAGTAAGTGGCAGTTGGGAACACTGATCAGGCTGGAGGAAGACCCTGAAGCCTGGGGGCTGTGTTTTCTTCCCCCTTAACTAGTTACAACACAGGAGCAATGGCAAGTGAGGAAACCTGGCTCTGAACGTGGACATTTGCTACTACAAAACAGAAACTTCTTGGAGACAGTCATCGGTCCAGCTGCTCTTTGTTCTGAGGACCGTTTTCTTTCTTTCCTTTTCATTCCTCTCTTACCTCTGTATCTTGGGGTTGGAGTATAAATATTTGCCACCTCTTCGGAGTCGTTAATCTCTAGACGCTCATCATATGTCTGGTTTTCAACAATCTTGGTCTAAGCAAAAGGAGACATGGTTACAGAGCACACACGATCGGACACTACGCACGCCGTGGAGAGGGGCACTGATCCTCTTCCTTACCCACGACACCCACTTCGCCCCCTTTCACACCCTCCTTCAGGCCTGCTGGCCCGAGGTCCAGCAGGGAGTCCCTCTGCGGCAGCCCTGGTAGGGCCTGCGGCCAGGCTGGCCGAGGAGGAGGCGCCTGGCGGGAACAGCAGCAGACGTCTCCCCAGCTCCCCAGACGGACAAGCCCCGCCGCAGGGGCATAGCTTTCCTGGGGGAGGGCGGCTCTCTCCCGGGCTCCGTGCGTCCCCCGAGGCTGGCGAGGTTCCCCAGGGAGGCCGTACCGGCTCTAGAAGAGGCCTGTCCCTGGGGTTCCCTCGTCGACCGGGCGCCGGGGGCACTCCCGTCTCAGTCCCGTCCAATAACCCCGGGAGCATCGCCCCCACCTCCACCCCACCTCCGTCTTGCAGGCCGAATCCCCCTCAGTTTCTTGGGGCGTAAACGCAGCAGGATGATGGTGAGTGGCGGGAGGGAGGGAGTCAAGGAGCAGCCGTAACGGAGACGAGCAACACGGGGGCTCCTGGACGGCGGGAAGGGGCGTCCCCCTCCTTCCTCCCGGGCGGGAGAGAGGCAGCGGTCCCCCGACTGCCGCCTACCTGGAGCCCCGCTGAATCCGTCTCCTCTGCCTGGAAGGCACCCCGGCCTGCGGCTGGGGTCTCGCTCCAACCCTGGCCAGGCCACTTGAGGGGCTCCGCCCGGAGAGACGCGCCTGCGGTCCGCGGCCGGTCGCTAGGGGAACGCAAGCAGCTCTGAACTCTCGCGGTGCTCTCACTCTCACACGCCCGCTCTGCCCGCGCAAGCGCGGAGGCGGAGACGGCTGGGAAGCAGCTTCTCTGGGCGCCTGTGGCGACACCCTGCGGTCACGGTGGGAAGGCGGGAGGGTAGCTGCATGGAGGGCGCTCTCCATCTGGGATACCCACATCAGTACCACGGGGCATACATTTCCTCATGCATCGGTCCGCTCAGAATGGAAGCCGCGTCTTTAAGAAATAGTCCCACGACTCTTGGTGCGTTCTCTTTCCATTTATGTTCCACTAGAGGCCTTCCCAGGCATGGTGTCCCATTGCACGGGACACACTTCTAACGAATTATTTGTTGTTTACCTGAGATTCCAGTTTAACCTGGTGTCTGTATGTTCATTCGCTAGAGAAGACTGCGCTTCTTTAGGGCAAGATTGTGTCTGATTAATTTTAAGATCTTCGTAGCATCAGTGCGTTGCATAAATTAGGTGCTTTAAAGGTACTCATTGGGCGGTTGAAGGAATGAGTGAAGGAAGATGTAAGGGACAAATATTTCAAAACTACAGACATTTGGGAGGAGGGAGATATAGAGAAAGAAAAGAAGATTGGAAATTTGACCCTGAATACCTGCCAGAGGAAAGTGTCAAAATGGTTTTAAAAGGAAAATGAGACCTGGCTGGATAGCTCGCAGCGGTTCTCAACCTGTGGGTCGCGACCCCTTTGGCGGTTGAACGACCCTTTCACAGGGGTCGCCTATGACCATCCTGCATATCAGATATTTACATGACGATTCATAACAGTAGCAACATTACAGTTATGAAGTAGCAACGAAAATAATTTTATGGTTGGGTCACAACATGAGGAACTGTATTTAAAGGGCCAGAAGGTTGAGAACCACTGGTTAGAGCATCATCCTCACACCCAAGGTCCTGGGTCTGAAACAACCAATGAACGCTTGAACAAGTGGAGCAACAGATCTCGATCTCTCTCTCTCTCTCTCTCTCATCAATAAATTTAAAAAACATTTTTTTAAAGAAAGGAAAATGAGGGACACCTCTTCTGAGACTTCTGTTTAAAAATGGAGCTGCAAAATATTTTAAATATTTTTGTCATCTATTACTGCTAATAATGAATATGTATTGTTGAGCACTTTCTAAGTAGGAGCACTTAGATTATATAATCTTATGTATTAATATACTAGTGGCCTGGTGCACAGATTTGTGCACATTGAAAGGAAAATAATTAGAAAAAAAAATCAGCCCGGCCTGTGCCCTCTCACAGTCTGGGACCCCTCAGGGGATGACCACCTGCTGGCTTAGGCCCGCTCCCCGGGGGATTGGGGCTAAGATGGCAATCAGACATCCCTCTGGCAGCCTGGCAGCCCTCGGGGGATGCAGACCTAAGCTGCAGTCAGACATCCTTAGCGCTGCTGAGGAGGCAGGAGAGGCTCCCACCACCACCGCTGTACTGGCAGCCATCAGCCTGGCTTGTGGCTGAGCAGAGCTCCC
>NW_005353538.1:1300580-1301725 GCF_000412655.1 Myotis brandtii | reverse complement strand
GTTAATTTGCATATCACCCTGATTAGCCAATGGGAAGCATAGCGGAGGTACGGTTAATTACCCTTTTTGTCTTTTATTAGATAGGATACTAGTGGCCTGGTGCACAGATTTGTGCACATTGAAAGAAAAATAATTAGAATATTTTAATATTGCTATTTGCCCTTTCTCCCTCAGCATCTGAGAGCCGGGCGGCAGCCCTGCCCCCGCCACCTCTGATGGTCGCTGCCTGCAGGGCAATTAATGGGTCCATTCGACCACCCCTGCCCCCCCCACACACACACCCGCCTTGGCCTGGTGCCACCCACTCACCTGCTCCACCATCCCGCCACGGTCCTGCTCTCGCCCTCGTCAGGGCCCATTGGGGCTGGCAGTACCTCCACTGCCTCCCGCTGCCAGCACCCGCCATGTTCCGAGCCACCCCTAGTGGTCAGAACACATTATAGTGAGCAGTCAAACTCCCTGTCTCCTGGTCAAATTCCGGGTCAAACGACCGCCCGAGGGAAAAATTGGTATATTACGCTTTTATTATATAGGATTATCTTCTTCACAACTTTATGGTAGATGATGCTGCCAATTTACAAATTAGGAAATTAAAGCTTAGAAGAATTAAAGGAATTGCCTAAAGGTACTGAGCTAGTAAGTGCTGAAAATGGGAGTCAAACACAGGTCAGTCTAATTCCCAAGTCTCTGCTTCTCACCATTATGACATACTGCCTCCAAGGTACTCCTCACAAAGCATGCTCAAAGGGGTGCTTTGCTTATACAACTTAATTCAGCTAATGTCATATTTCCAAAGAACCGGTATCAATTGGTCTTTCAGAGCTTTGGTGGTCCGCATTGCAGGCCCTGAAAGTCTTCACAATAAAACAATAATTCCAAGCATGATTTTTACTTTTATTTATTTATTTACTTATTATTTTTTAAATATCTTTATTGATTTTTAGAGAGAGATGAAGGGAGAGAAACCTCAATGCAAGAGGAATTGGCTGCCTCCTGCATGCCCCCTATTGGTGTTCTTTCAGTGCATGAGATCACATTCATGCACTGAACCACACTGGCCAGGGCTTATTATTATCATTATTACTAGAGGCTGGTGCAAGAATTCATGCACAGGTGGGGTCCCTTGGCCTGGCCGGTGATCGGAG
>NW_005353538.1:1298154-1299666 GCF_000412655.1 Myotis brandtii | reverse complement strand
TTTTTTTATTCTGGGATTTATTTACCTTCTATGGCTGTCACTGGAACTGAGAGCCGGTTTTAGCTCTGAGGCTCGGCTCCAGCTCTGAGACCTCGGCTGCTGAAAGCAGGTATCTGGGTTTGTTTGGCTTCTATAATTGAAACACTGTTGCAGCTCCAGCTCTGAGGCCCGGCTGGCTGAAAGCAGGTTTCTGGGGTTTGCTTAGCTTCTATAATTGCAACATTGTTTCTAGAGCGCAGCTCAGAGGCCGGCAGCGGCAGGTGGGGAACCTTGGCTTCCTCCATCACTGGAGCAAGCAAGCCTCCTGTTCGTTTCAGCTGCCTGGCTGCCGGCCGCCATCTTGGTTGGCAGTTAATTTGCATATCGCCCGGATTAGCCAATGGGAAGCATGTCGGAGGTATAGTTAATTACCATGTTTGTCTATTATTAGATAGGATATATTATTATTATTTTTAATCCTCACCCGAGGACATCTTTAGAGAGAGGAAGGGAGGGAGATACAGGAGGAAGGAGAGAGCCCTAGCTGGTTTGGCTCAGTGGAAGAGTGTTGGCCTGTGGACTGAAGGGTCCCAGGTACAATTTCGGTCAAGGGCACATGCCTGGGTTTTGGGCTTGATCCCCAGTAGGGGGCGTGCAGGAGGCAGCAAATCAATGATTCTCTCATCATTGATGTTTCTCTCTCTCCCTTTCCCTTTCTCTCTGAAATCAATAAAAATGTATTTTTTTTTTAAAAAAGGGAGAGAGACATTGATGTGAGAGAGAAAAAATTGTCTTCCATACTCGCCTGGACTGGGGACCGAACCTGCAGCCCAGGTATGTACCCTGACCAGGAATTGAACCAGCAATGTCCTGGTGCACAGGGTGTTGCTCAACCAACTGAGCCACTCTGGCTGGGTGATTTTTACTTTTTAAAAAAAATTAAGGAGAGAAACCAAGATGGCAGCATAGGTAAACACCGGAGATTGCTGCCTCGCACAACCACTTCAAAAATACAACTAAAAGACGGAACGGACATCATCCAGAACCACAGGAAGGCTGGCTGAGTGGAAATTCTACAGCTAGAAGGAAAGAGAAAAGCATACCGAGACTCAGAGGAGGCGCAGTACAGAAGTAAAATACTAAGGTGCAGAGTGCATGCGGAGCGGGCTGGCGGCTGAGGGCGTGGTTGTCGTTTTCAATCGGGAGGGAGTCTCAGGCTCTGAGCTCCAGTTCCGGGCCAGTCTCTAGGGACCCAGACTCATACGGGAGAAGCGGGACTGTCTGGCATCTCTCAGAACCCTAGGGCAGCTTTCTCTCCGAGGGGCTTGCAGCGATTACTGGGACACTGAGAAGCAGAGCCTCTGAGGGCAAGTCTGAGAGCAGCCATAATTGCTAACCCTGCCCTGTTAATCCCGTGGGACCCACTCCGCCCAAGCCCTGCAGGGAGACTTTTGCTGGATAGCCTCAGGCAAAGGCTAGATTAGCACCTCCCTAGAGATCCAGGAGCCAGGAAGCCCAGAGGTCAGAGTGGGA
>NW_005353538.1:1290537-1297272 GCF_000412655.1 Myotis brandtii | reverse complement strand
AAGGGGTGTGGGTGATGCAGGAAGAGACTGGACAATAATCGTGCACCTATGGATGAGGACAGTGGGTGGGGAGTGAGGGCGGAGGGTGGGGTGGGAACTGGGTAGAGTGGAGTTATGGTGGGAAAAAAGAGTAACTAATGTAATAATCTGAACAATAAAGATTTAATTTAAAAAAATTAAGAACTTGTTCATCTTTTTGAAAAAAAAGTGTGCTTTTTATAACAAAGGGAACAATGCAGATTGACATATATCCTTTCAGACATGCAAAATTTTAAAACATGGAAGCTTTGCTACTGGAAAGCCACTGGAGATAGATTTGAAATGAGTTAAGAGTGAGAATTCTGTAGTGCAGTGGTGAAGGTGATAGGTTCTGAAGTTGAGCAGCCTTTGTTCCAATTCTAGCTTTGCTAGTTTCTTTTTTTTAAATTAAATCTTTATTGTTCAGATTATTACCGTTGTTCCTCTTTCCCCCCCCATAGCTCCCCTCCCCCCGGTCCCCCCCCCCACTGTCCTCATCCATAGGTGCACGATTATTGTCCAGTCTCTTCCTGCATCACCCACACCCCTTTCCCCCCCAAGAATAGTCAGTCCACTCCCTTTCTATGCCCCTGATTCTATTATAATCACCAGTTTATTCTGTTCATCAGATTATTTATTCACTTGATTTTTAGATTCACTTGTTGATAGATGTGTATTTGTTGTTCATAATTTGTATCTTTACCTTTTTCTTCTTCTTCCTCTTCTTAAAGGATACCTTTCAGCATTTCATATAATACTGGTTTGGTGGTGATGAACTCCTTTAGCTTTTCCTTATCTGTGAAGCTCTTTATCTGACCTTCAATTCTGAATGATAGCTTTGCTGGATAAAGTAATCTTGGTTGTAGGTTCTTGCTATTCATCACTTTGAATATTTCTTGCCACTCCCTTCTGGCCTGCAAAGTTTCTGTTGAGAAATCAGCTGACAGTCGTATGGGTACTCCCTTATAGGTAACTGACTTTTTTTCTCTTGCTGCTTTTAAGATTCTCTCTTTGTCTTTTGCTCTTGGCATTTTAATTATGATGTGTCTTGGTGTGGTCCTCTTTGGATTCCTTTTGTTTGGGGTTCTCTGCGCTTCCTGGACTTGGAAGTCTATTTCTTTCACCAGGTAGGGGAAGTTTTCTGTCATTATTTCTTCAAATAGGTTTTCAATATCTTGCCCTCTCTCTTCTTCTGGTACCCCTATAATTCTGATGTTGGTACGCTTGAAGTTGTCCCAGAGGCTCCTTACACTATCTTCGTATTTTTGGATTCTTTTTTCATTTTGCTTTTCCGGTTGGGTGTTTTTTGCTTCTTCGCATTTCAAATCTTTGACTTGATTCTTGCGATCCTCTGGTCTGCTGTTGGGAGTCTGTATAATATTCTTTATTTCAGTCCGTGTATGCTTAATTTCAAGTTGGTTCTTTATCATAGCATCGAGGGTCTCATTAGTTTTCGTGACTCTCTCCTCAAGTTTATTGACAGCTTCTAGCACATTTTTGCAAGCCCTCAAAATTGCGATTTTTAGCTCTATATCCTCCATTTCTGTCATGTTTTTTTGTCTCCGCATTTTTTATGCTTTCTTGGTGCACCCCCTAGTGGTCTTTGTGCGCAGTCTTGTTCTAGTTGAGCCTTGATTGTTGTAGTTAATACTAGAGGGATTTGACCACCAGGCCGACTGGCTGTGTGAATCAGCTGTGTCTGCCGCGGAAAACTTCTGTCCTCTGGGGAGGTGCTAATCTAGCCTTTGCCTGAGGCGATCCGGCAAATGGCTCTGCGCAGGGCTTGGGCGGGGCGGGCTCAACAGGGCGGGCGGAGGGAGCGGTTATGGCCCCTCTCAGTCCCGTTCCCAGAGGCTCTGCTTCTCAGAACCCCAGGAACCGCTGCAAACCTCAGAGAGAAAGCTGCCTTCCAACTGATGCCAGACACTCCCGCTTCTCCCGTTTGAGTCCGAGTCCCCAGAGATTCGCCCAGATCTGGAGCTCAGAGTCTGAGACTCCCCCCTGACCGAAAACGACAACCGCGCTCTCAGCCACCAGCCCGCTTTGCGCGCGCACCTCCGCACCTGAGTATTTTCCACACTGCGCCTCCTCTGAGCCTCGGTGTGCTGTTATTTTTCCTTCTAGTTGAAGAGTCTCTCCTCAGCCAGCCTTCCTGTGGTTCTGGGTGATGTCCGTTCCGTCTTTTAGTTGTATTTTTGAAGTGGTTGTTTGCGGCAGCAGTCTCCGGTGTTTACCTATGCCGCCATCTTGGTCTCCCCCAAAAAGGATTTTTTTCCCCATCCCCCTTTCCCAGGCTAAGAACCCCTGCGTTAGAGGGTCTGTCCCCTGAGGTCCCAAGCGCCCGTGTCTTGTCCACTTTGGTACCTTCGGGCCATTTTGTTCGGTGCGGCACACGGAGAGTCTCCTTGCTTGTTTGTGGAATTGAAAGGAAAGGAATTGCCTAGATGGCCATCCTCCCAGGTGAGGAAAGTGCTCATTCAAGGCTAAGGCTGGAGTTTTGTTCCCAGACTTCATGTCTGGGAGAGGATTTTCCAGGGGCTCCCACTCTGCAGGCTGGAGTCTCTCTGACCCAGCTGCAGTTTGTTAGGTAATTTTCAGATTGCAAAGGGCCAGAGCATTCATATGCAAAAGCCTCTGTGCACAGCTTGGGTGGGGTGGGGTCTCAGGGAATCAACAGGGCTGATCCTCAGCCCTGCCCTAAAGGGCCCCGTGTCTCAGTGTCCCGGTAATTGTTGCAAGCACCTTTGAGAGAAAGCCGCCCTCGAGTTCCGAGTTCTGCCTGCTGCCAGACAGTCCAGTTTCTCCCTGTATGAGTCTGGGTCCCCAGAGACTCACCCGGAACTGGAGTTCAGAGCAGTCTGGAGCTTGAGACTTCCTCCCGATTGAAAAAGACAACCATGTCCTCAGTTGCCAGCCCTTTCTGTGTGCACCTCCATACCTCTGCACTCTACTTCCATACCTCCTCTGAGTCTCAGTGTGCTTTTCTCTTTCCTTCTAGTTGTAGAATTTCCACTCAGCCAGCCTTCCTGTGGTTCTGGATGATGTCCGTTTTGTCTTTTAGTTGTATTTTTGAATTTGTTGTGGGAGGCAGCAATTTCCGGTGTTTACCTATGCAGCCATCTTGGTTTTTTCTGCTTTGCTAGTTTCTTGCCCTGAGATCTGTGGTAGATTAGTTTTCCTCTTTGTACCTTGGTTTTCCCACCTGTAAAATAAAGATGTTAATAGTTCTACCTCCAGGAATTCTTGTGAGGATTAAATGGGATAATCTGGGTGAATAATTTAGGGTGATGCTTGGTATACTGTAAGTGCTTAATAAATATTAAGGAATACACAGGAGATATAGAGAGGCAGGTGTGTCATAATGAGAAAAGCTGGGTTTGAATCCTGGTTCTATCCCTTACTGCAGCGGTTCTCAACCTGTGTGTTGCCACCCCTTTCGGGGTCTAACGACCCTCTCACAGGGGTTGCCTAAGACCATCGGAAAACACATATATAATTACATATTGTTTTTGTGATTAATCACTATGCTTTAATTATGTTCAATTTGTAACAATGAAAATACATCCTGCATATCAGATATTTACATTACGATTCATAACTGTAGCAAAATTACAGTTATGAAGTAGCAACGAAAATAATTTTATGGTTGGGGGTCACCACAACATGAGGAACTGTATTAAAGGGTTGCGGCATTAGGAAGGTTGAGAACCACTGCCTTACTGGCTTTGTGAGTCTGGACAAGTGCTTAACTTATTTGATCCTCAGTGTCCTTATCTGAATTGCTGTAAAGGATAAGAGATAATATGTGTCAAGTGCCAGACACAAAATAAGTACTCATGCCCTGGCCAGGTAGCTCAGTTGGTTAGTGTCGTCCCCATAGGCCAGTGGTCGGCAAACTCATTAGTCAACAGAGCCAAATATCAACAGTACTTCTTCAAAATAGACTCGCCCAGGCCGAAAACTGACTTCTGTGCATGGGCCACGAAGTTTCAATCGCACTGTATGCGCGCCCGCACGTGGTATTTTGTGGAAGAGCCACACTCAAGGGGCCAAAGAGCCGCATGTGGCTGGAGAGCCGCAGTTTGCCGACCACGGCCATAGGCCAATGTTATGGGTTCGATCCTCCGTCAAGGCACATACAAGAATCAACTGGAGCCCTGGCTGGTTTTCTCAGTGGTTAGAGCTTCAGTCTTTAGACCAAAGGGTTGAGGTTCGATTCCCAGTCAAAGGCACGGACCTCGTGTGGGAGTGGGAGGCAACCAATCGATGTGTCTCTCTCACATCAATGTTTCTCTCTCACTCTTTTCCCCTCCTCCCTCTCTTCCACTCTCTCTCTAAAAATCAATGGAAAAAACGTCCTCCCTCCTTGGGTGAGGATAAAAAAAAAAAAAAGAATCAACTGGTGAATGCATAATTAAGTGGAACAACAAATTGATGTGCTTTTTCCCTCTCTTTGCCTTTCTCTCTCTCTAAAAATAAATAATAATTATAAAAAACACGCAACAAGAGTTTGTTGTTTATCCATTACTGCAGCAATGGATGAGTGCTGTAGAGTTAGTCAGTGATATGGGATAAATGATATAGGGGTAAGTGCTGAATCCTTTATGCTCTAAGCATGACATTTGGCATGGGAGAACTACCAACAAACAGAAGAGTGGATTTGACCCTTGCTTCTGTTATATACTGGCCTAGAACTTTGGTTAAATGTATTAAACTTGTCATAATTTTCTTCAACTACAAAATGTACGGTAACTGCCCTGATTCCTGCACACTTAAAAAAAAAGGATGTGATTTACAAGCCATAAAAATGTACCTTTTAAAAGTGTACTGCAAATCACAAAGTTGTGCAATCATCACCTCTATCCAACACCAGAACATTTTCATCACTCCAAAAACATTCTGCCCTAACCGGTTAGGCTCAGTGGATAGAGTGTTGGCCTGTGGACTCAAGGGTCCCGGGTTCGATTCCAGTCAAGGGCACGTACCTTGGTTGTGGGCACATACCCAGTAGGGAGTGTGCAGGAGGCAGCTGATCGATGTTTCTCTCTCATCGATGTTTCTAACTCTCTATCCCTCTCCCTTCCTCTCTGTAAAAAATCAATAAAATATATTAAAAAACAAACAAAAACAAAAAAAACATTTTCATTGCTCCAAAAACCAAAACTCACTCCCCTTCCTCCCCCTTTCAGCCCTACATTCTCTCCCTATGAATTTGCCTATTCTGGATGTTTCATATAAATCGAATCATATAGGATGTGATCTTTTGTGGCTTGCTTCTTTCACTTAACATAATATATATTTTTTATTTTTTAAAGCATTTTTAAAAATCGATTTTACACAAAGGAAAGGAGAGAGGAAGAAAAGAGAGAGAGAGAGAGAGAGAGAGAGAGAGAGAGAGAGAAACATCAATGTGAGAAATAAACACCAATCATGTGCTGGGATGACGTTCCAACCAACTAAGCCACACCAGCCAGGGCTAACATAACATTTTTTTAAAAAATATATTTTATTGATTTTTCACAGAGAGGAAGGGAAGGGGATAGAGAGTTAGAAACATCGATCAGCTGCCTCTTGCATACCCCCAACTGGGGATGTGCCTGCAACCAAGGTACATGCCCTTGGCCGGAATCGAACCCGGGACCTTTCAGATCGCAGGCCGACGCTCTATCCACTGAGCCAAACCGGTCAGGGCTAACATAACATTTTTAAGGTTCATCCATGTTGTATAATGCATCAGTACTTTATTCCTTTTTATGACTAATAGTTCATGGATAACATTTTGCCATCCATTCACTTATTATGGACATTTGTATTGTTTCTACTTTTTGGCTATTATGAATAATCCTATATAATAAAGAGCCAATATGCTAATTAGACCAGACGGCAGACCAGTGGGCGGGGGGGCGGGGCAGCTGGGCTGGGAGGGGCATGCATCCGGTCTCTAGTGCTTCTAAACATTAGTGTACACTCCTGGTGTGGACATGTTTTTAATTTCCTTGGGCACATCGACAAGGAGTGGAATTGCTGGGTCATGTGCTAACTGCTGCACTTCCCCCCCAGCAGTGCATGAGGGTTCTGTTTTCTCCACATTCCCGCCAGCATTGCGTAGCCACCCCAGTGCGTGTGAAGTGCTGTTTCATAGCGACTTTGATTTGCATTTTCCTAAGGCTGTTGAGCATCTGTTACGTGCTTATTGGCCATATGCAGATCCTGTGGAGAAATGTTAAAATTGGATTATTTGGCGCTGTGGGTTAGCTCCTCCCGGTGGACCCAGGCGCCTCCCCACCTCGGCTCCCACCGCCCCGGAGGCAGCCAATAGATAAGACACCCATATCTGTCTTTTCCTCTCTCTTTCACTCTCTCTAAAAAAATCAACGGAAAATAGCCTCGGGTGAGGACTTAAAAATAGTTTATTGTTTAAAGTATTACACACGTCCCCTTTCTGTCCCCATTGACCGCCTCAGCCCGCCGTCCTCCGCCCCGGGGCTCGGGTGAGGATTTTTAAAAACTGGATTGTCTTTGTGGTTGAGTTGTGAGAGCTCGTTATATATTCTGGACACTAGTCCCTTGGCACCCGGTTATTTCCAAGATTAAATGAGATAATGGTCGTGAGAGGTTTATAAACGGTAAGAG
Source organism: Myotis brandtii (assembly GCF_000412655.1). Taxonomy (NCBI): domain Eukaryota; kingdom Metazoa; phylum Chordata; class Mammalia; order Chiroptera; family Vespertilionidae; genus Myotis; species Myotis brandtii. The sequence goes on along the minus strand of NW_005353538.1, from coordinate 1,290,621 downwards.
GTTTATAGACGAAGCGAGGGCGCTAACAAAAGGGGAGGGACAGGCGCCCGGCTCGAGGCTCCCGGCCAAGCCTCCGTCCTGCGC
>NW_005353538.1:1288967-1289685 GCF_000412655.1 Myotis brandtii | reverse complement strand
GGCCGCTGTGCGGACAGAAGTCGCCGTGGGCGGGGCCGCTGCTGGGCGTGCGGGTCTTCACGGAGCAGGAGAAATGCTTTGGTTCCCAACGAGCTAGTAATTCATTTTCAGTGCACTTTTATGTCCTCAGTCTTTTGTAGGGAGTTCTTTTTCTTTTTTATTCTATTTTTGTTAGTAGATTACTTGCTTTAAGCAGTGGTTCTCAACCTTCCTGATGCCGCGACCCTTTAATATAGTTCCTCATGTTATGGTGACCCCCAACCATAAAATTATTTTCGTTGCTACTTTATAACTGTAATGTTGCTACTGTTATGAATCGTAATGTAAATATCTGATATGCAGGATGTATTTTCAGGGGTCGCGACCCACAGGTTGAGAACCGCTGCTTAAAGGATCTTTGTACACACTGAAGAGAGCACAGTGTACAATCCGGTGCAATCATGTTGAGTCCTATCGACAGCCTTTTACATGGGGACTGGACGGGGGAATTCATGCTTGGGCTTTTAAACACTGAAACTTTTTTTTTTTTTTAGCTTTAGGCATATAAACTGCATCGAGCAGGTTTGCCTCATAAGACTTTACTGTTGGACAAAAAATTTCCAAAATCTCCTCTTTTCATTTTCACTAGGAGGCTCAGTATTTGGATAGTAATTTTTAAACTTCTTTTACATCCAGGTTGTATTTGTAGGGCATTTTAGAGCATATTCTAATTTTAATA
>NW_005353538.1:1287720-1288913 GCF_000412655.1 Myotis brandtii | reverse complement strand
GGTAAATCTTTACAAAAAGATGTTGGAACGTCCTTGGCACTTAGTACAGTAACTTCTCACTTAATGTCATCAATAGATTCTGGGACTTGAGGTGAAATGACATAAAGAAACCAGTTTTACTGTAGCTCCTTGATATAAACAGGAGTTAGGTTCTCATGGCATCTCATCAACATTTTAATGAAACAGTCTAGAATGAAACAATGTTATTTGGAGACCTGCTATATTTTTAGTTCATTGATAACCAAGGGATGGTAAAGTTCTAGGTGTTGGTGATAAAGCATAAAATAAAGAACTGCATGTTATTTGGACACGTGTGCATATACATACAGTTGTGTCATGTTTAAATATGCATATGTCTCTGAATTATTTGGGACTTGGTATGATCTAGATACCCTAAGATTTGTGTATTCTGAAGAACAGCATCTCAGTACATTCTGCTCTGTTGAGTCGTAATACTATTATTTCTGCGTAATGTTTTTGGATCCTATTCCTTTACGAAGATATCCCTGGATAGTAAAAATGTCCAAATAAGGTGACATTTTATAATATTTTTTGGATCTAAAACTTGTTTGTGAAAGTTGATTTCCCCCCAAACATTTTATTTAAAAATTTTAAGTATCTAGAAAAGTTGAATTTTATAGTGAACACCCCTATAACCAGCTAGATTCTATAATTAACATTTCATTATACTTGTTATATCACACATCTAATCATCCATTCCTTTATACATCTTCTCTTATTTTATGTTTCTCTATTTTTATATACACCTTTTTAAAAAATGCATTTCAGAGTAAGTTGTAGACATCAGTTGATTATTTTTTAAGAATTCTTTATTGTTGAAGGTATAACATATGCCCCTTTTTCCCCTCTTTGAACCCCCTGCAGTTCCCCCTCTCCCCCCAGGCCTTCAGCACCCTATTATCTGTGTCCATGGGTTATGCATATATGCATACAAGGTCTTTGGTTGATCCCCTCCCCCCCACCCAGCCTCCCCCACCTTCCCTCCGAGATTCCGCACTCTGTTCCCTGCTTCCATGTCTCTGGATCCACTCGGTTCATCAGTTTATTTTGGTACTTAGATTCCACATATGAGTGCAATCATGTTATACTTGTCTTTCTCTGACTGAATTACTTCTCCGACTTAGCATGATACTCTCCAGGTCCCTTCATGCTGTCTCAAAGGGTAAGAGATT
>NW_005353538.1:1279511-1287423 GCF_000412655.1 Myotis brandtii | reverse complement strand
TCCACAGTGGCTGCACCAGTCTGCATTCCCACCAGCAGTGCAGGAGGGTTCCTTTTTTCTCCACATCCTCGCCAGCACTTGTCATTTGTTGATTATTTGATGGTAGCCATTCTGACAGGTGTGAAGTGATACCTCATTGTTGTTTTGATTTGTGTTTCACTGCTGATCAGTGACTTTGAGTATTTTTTCATGTCTCTTGGCCTTCTGTATGTCCACTTTGGAGAAGTGTCTATTTAGGTCCTTTGCCCATTTTTTTTTATTGGATTGTCTTCCTTTTGTTAAGTTGTATGAGTTCCTTATATATTTTGGATATTAACCCTTTATCAGATGTATCATTGCCAAATATGTTCTCCCATACAGTGGGCTCCCTTTTCGTTTTGGTGATGGGTTTCTTTTGCTGTGCAGGAGCCTTTTATATAGATGTAGACCCATTTGTTTATTTTCTCCTTAGTTTCCTTTGCCCTAGGACAGTGGTCGGCAAACTGTGGCTCGCGAGCCACATGCGGCTCTTTGGCCCCTTGAGTGTGGCTCTTCCACAAAATATTGACTTCTGTGCATGGGCCACGAAGTTTCAATCGCACTGTACATGCGCGCCCTCACGTGGTATTTTGTGGAAGAGCCGCATGTGGCTTGCGAGCTGCAGTTTGCTGACCACTGCCCTAGGAGATGTATTCGTAAACATATTGCTACGAGAGATGTCTGAGATTTTGCTGCCTATAGTTCCTTCTAGGATTTTTATGGTTTTTTGACTTATATTTAAGTCTTTTATCGATACCAGTTTATTTATGAAAAAAAAAATTATTTTGCCAAGCTGGGTCGCTCAGTGGTTGAGCATTGACTTATGAACCAGGAGGTCACAGTTCAATTCCTGGTCAAGGTACATGCCCGGGTTGCTGCTAGATCCCCAGTGTGAGATGTGCTGGAGGCAGTTGATCAGTGATTCTCTCTCATCATTGATGTTTCTCTCTCTCTCTCTCTCTCTCTCTCTCTCTCTCTCCCTCCCTCCCTCCCTCCCTTTCTCTCCCTTTCTCTCTGAAATAAATAATAAAAATAGATTTCCTTTGGCTTTAGTCACTGAAATTAGTACAAAACATCCTATGCTGTGAAGTCCTAGTAGAGAAATAAATGAACAAATGCAAAAACACATGGCTTATGATGACCTTGTTATAAAAAAAGAAATAGAAGTATAAAAGGGCATCTTTTTTCTTAGTTTTCTGCAAATTAATCAGAACATGTTCTTATTTTCTTAACATTTGTAAAGTATTATAGTCATTTTTTTTCTTAGTGAACTTGATATTAAGTCTCATCGTAGCACCAATCCGTAAAATATTTGCTTTTCTACAGAGTGCTGTTTTTTCTTATTTAAGTATAGGCATTGAATAAACTTACTATAGTGTCCACGTTAAGTAAAAGTGATCACATAAAGTTCGGTTCCCAAAAGTTATTAGAAAGCTAGATTTGGTGCCGTAGCCAGTTTGGCTCAGTGGATAGAGCATCGGCCTGCAAACTGAAAGGTCCCAGGTTTAATTCTGATCAAGGGCACATGCCTGGGTTGTGGGCTCGGTCCCCAGTGGGGGACTTGCAGGAGGCAGCCGAGCCATGATTCTCTCTCATCATGCATGTTTCTCTCTCCCCCTCTTCCTTCCTCTCTGAAATCAATAAAAATATATATTTTTTTAAAAAGATAGATAGATTTGGGTTTGTATGATTGACCTACACATGATGGAGAAGAAACTGAAATCCTGTACAGTAATAACTGTTCCCAATTAGGGGATTATTGCTTTCGCCCCTCTTTTCATTTATAATAAAATGACACTTGTCTTTTTATTGATTGATCACCTCCTATTGTATTCTTGATGTATCTTTTTTTATTCTTTGAGAGGACAACAAAAAATGAAAGTGATTTTCTTGAGTTTCTACTGATTTGCCATTTATTTATTCTTCAAATAGAAAGTTCACTATATTGTATTCTTGATGTATCTTTTTTTATTCTTTGAGAGGACAACAAAAAATGAAAGTGATTTTCTTGAGTTTCTACTGATTTGCCATTTATTTATTCTTCAAATAGAAAGTTCACTATAGAAGCTAAGAATGATGTCCTTTTATTTTTGTCCTCTACAAGCTTTTGTTTCAGAACAAAAACTTGTGATTAGCTTAAAACTCTCACTGAGTGAATTTTCAAGTTATAGGTTTTGTATATGGTCTGGATTTTATTTTAATCTTCCCTTCTTTTTTTAAATCTGTGATTACTTCATACAAAGATAAAATAGTCCTCCACTATCCTTAATATGATCATGAATTATGATGGAAAAAGTGGCTACTTAATTCTGGAAGTGAGGAATACTGAAGCAAGGGATTGGAGAATGTCCTTGACATTTTTCTTTAGCGAATTGTGCATATATTTATGATGAATTACTACCTGTTATTCTTGGACCGCTATTATTGGTAGGGATGAAGGGATGATAGGCACCTATCTCTATCCCACACAAATACTATTCGAATACACATGATTTGTTTTGGTTAGGCAAGTTGCCATCTAGCAGCTTAACATTAATGTAAAATAGGTTCCAAAGTAGTTACTATTAGAGCAGTGGGTGTGAAGTGGAGATATTGTACATTTTCTGTTGCTGTGAAGTTTTCAAATACTCAGATTTTTAGAATGTTAAGGATGCAAAGGCATGTTAGATTTCATATAAGCTAACTTCTAATTTAGGGATATTTCAAGAAGCAATTAAGTGACTTATTCAAGGTCATATAATTAGTAGCAGAGCAGAACAGAAACCTAATTCTCCTTGTTTCTTTACTCAAGGAACTTTCTGATCCATATAGTTAAATCTGGGTAGGAGAGAGTTGTTATTTAATCCAAAAACAAAGGACTAGCAAACACACACCATTGTGTATATTAAGAGAAAAGCTGTTTGACAAAGCTCAACTCAATGTAGGATTTTTTAAAAATACATTTTTATTGATTTCAGAGAGAAAGGAATAGCAGAAACATCAATTATGAGAGAGAATTATTGATAGGCTGCTTCCTGCACGCCTCCCTACTGGGGATTGAGCCCACACCTGGGCATGTGGGATTGAACCATGACCTCCTGGTTAGTGGGTCGATGCTCAATTATTGAGCTACACTGGCCGGGCGAGGAGAATTTTTTTTAACCATCCTGGAGAGATCATTTAACTTCTGTGACCTAGATTTTTTCCGTCTTTAAAACAATCAAGGGCTCTTGAAAGTTTCTTATAAGTGTAAATCTTCTTTTCCCAAAATGTAAACAGTAAGTGAAACAATTTTATGGGAATCATAGTCTTCCCCAAAGAAAATCAGATCAAGTTATAGTAGGAAACATTAACTTACCTTTTAGCGTGTACTATATATTTTTATACTGTATCCTAATATATAAAAGCCCAGGGTTGTAACGACCAATCAGGAGGGAAGGCTGACCAACCCGGAAGTCCTTCAGTCAGCGCTGGGTTGCTGTGGCGACCCAGCACTGACTGCCCAGGGTGCTGAGACCCAGAGAGAGAGGCAGGGTCTGATCCGCAGCCTCAGTGGCAGCTGTTGATCAGTACTTGCCTCTCTCTTTCTCTTTCTCTTTCTCTCCAGGCTTTGCCAGCAGCCAGGCCTTTCTTTCTCTCCCAGCCTGGAGGGGCTGCTGTTCAGCCCCGCCTCTCTGATCAGGCCGGAGATAGGCCCGGAGATGCTGACTGGCATAGGAACCGACCAATCAGAACCAAATGTGGGTGCTGTGAAGAACCAGTGGCTGCCTAGGAGGGGAGCTTCTGATGCTGACTGGCATAGAAACCGACCAATCAGAACCAAATCTGGGTGCTGTGGGGAGCCAATGGCTGCCTAGGAGGTGGAGCTTTTGACGCTGACTGGCATTGAAACCAACCAATCAGAACCAAATTGACCAGCAGAGGAGGGCAGTTGGGGGCGAGATCAGGCCTGAAAGTGGGGGGCAGTTGCGGGTGAGATCACGCCGGGAGGGGAGGGCCGTTTGGGGCAAGATCACGCCAGCAGGGAGGGCAGTTGGGGGCAACCAGGCCAGGAGGGGAGGGCAATTGGAGGCGAAATCAGGCCAGCAGGGGAGGGCCATTGGGGGCAAGATCAGGCTGGCAGGGGAGGGCAGTTGGGGGCAACCAGGCCAGCAGAGGAGGGTAGTTAGGGGCGATCAGGCAGGCAGGCAGAGGCAGTTAGGGGCAACCAGGTCGGCAGGGAGGCCAGTTAGGGGTGATCAGGCAGGCAGGCAGGTGAGCAATTAGGAGCCAGCGGTCCCAGATTGCGAGGGGGATGTCCAACTGCCGGTTTTCGGGCCTAAACCGGCAGTTGGACATCCCCCAAGGGGTCCCCTATTGGAGAGTGTGCAGGTTGGGCTGAGGGATCCACCCCTTCGTGCATGAATTTCGTGCACTGGGCCTCTAGTATTATAATAATTACTAAACATCAGTAAACATTTATGTGAAGAGGAGCTTTATTACTTCAAAGCATTTAAGAAAATGAGTATTAATTTAGAATAGGTTAAATTTATCTTGTTTAGAGAGGACCATACCTTCCAGCCATGCATAACTCAGTGAATAGAAAACTTAAAGCTTCATGGACCCTGTAATTGTGGTATGTGGTGTCTTGGGTGTTTCAAGGTTTAAAGCCATACTTAGTGGGGGGGCATTTTGGTCTTACTTTGGGAGCCTTATTTTGCTTGTATGTGGATAAAGGAATGACCCAAAGAGAGTTTCAGAGTTTTCCTGCTTAGAACCTACTTTTTTGCCCGTACTGTTCCCTCAATTCATCAAGCATAGTTTAAATGCTATTTCTTCTATCAAGTCATCCCCGATCTTACCATTTTGAAGTACTCTCTTCCTCCTCTGAATTCACATAGCACATTACTTGACAGTCTGCCTACCTAGTATTACAGTTTTTTAGGTTTATCTTATCCCTATTAGGCTTTTTTTTTTCATGGAGGTATAACTGAGATATAACATACTCGTTTTGGGTGTACAATGTAATGTTTCAATATTTATATATTTTGGGAAATTATCACAAGTCTAATTAACATCTGTTATGATGCTAATTAGTTATGAAAATTTTTATAGAAAATTTTAATTTAAAATTTTTTATAGCCTTGGCCGGGTGGCATAGTTGTTGGAGCTTCCTCCCATACACAGAAAGGTTGAGTTGCAGGTTTGAATCCCCGTCAGGGGACATACCTAGGTTGCGGGTTCCATCCCTGGTCATGTTCTGGAGGCAACCAATTGAAGTTTCTCTACCCTCCCCCCCATCAGTAAAAAAAAATATCTTCTGGTGACGATTTAAAAAAATTTTTTATGTAAGATGAGGGTAGAATACCAAGCTAGTTCCTCTTAATATTCTCAAAGAACATCTAGTGTGTATAGTAGTCGTTCAATAAATATTTAGTTAGTTCTAATAATATTGCTAAAGTGAAATTCCCAATAAAACAAAGTGGATGAATTGCCCCTTTCCATAGCATACAACTTTCTGGTTATAGGTTTGCCTTTTGTTCCTTTTTCCCTTTTATGTTGGCAGTGATGTTATTTTTTATCTAAGTTCTGTTTGTGTGGTATGGAGGCATTTTTAATTCCAGCTACTGAAGAACTACCCTGAAACCTACAACATTGTTTCTCTTTTTTTTTTAAATGTTTTTTAATTGATTTTAGAGAGAGGGATAGAGAGATAGAAACATCTTTTTTAAAAATGTATAAATTTTATTGATTTCAGAGATGAAGGGGGAGAGAAAGAGATAGACAGAAACATCAAATGATGAGAATCATCAATCGGCACACCCCTCACCCCGGATCAAGCCCACAACCCTGGCATGCACCATGACTAGGAATTGAACCGTGACCTATTGGTTCATAGATGACGTTCAGCCACTGAGCCACCCCAGCCAGGCAACATTGTTTCTAACAGGATTATTATTAGACTAGAGGCCTGGTGCACAAAATTCGTGTACTGGTGGGGGGGGGTCCCTCAGCCCAGCCTGCACCCTCTCCAATCTGGGACCCCTCAGGGGATGTCTGACTGCCAGTTTAGGCCCGATCCCTTTGGTAGTCGGACCTCCCTCTCACAATCCGGGACTGCTGGCTCCCAACCGCTCGCCTGCCTGCCTGCCTGATTGCCCCTAACCGCTTCTGCCTACCAGCCTGATCACTCCCCTGATAGCCCGATCGCCCCCAACTGCCCTCCCCTGCCAGCCCAGTCACACCCAACTGCCCTCCCCTGCCAACCTGATCCCCCCCAACTGCCCTTCCCGCAGGCCCAGTTGCCCCCAACTGCCCTCTCTTGCCAGCCATCTTGTGGCTATGGGTGCCGCCATCTTTGAGGACGTGGCAGTCAATTAGCATATTCCCTCCTTACTGGCTGTGGGAGCTGCCATCTTTGAGGGTGGGACAGTCAGTTAGCATATTCCCTCATTGGCTGTGGGTGCTGCCATCTTTGCAATGGTGTGAGGGTCAATTAGCATATCCCCTCTTTATTAGATAGGATATTTTAGATATGGCCTTTTTATTTAACCAGCATACTAATATATGTCTGAGGGATCAATCTAAGCAGTACTTTCTCTAGATAGACATTTGATTTTATGTACTTAAGTTTTGCTATGGTTAGTATCCTTACTTAATAGGGACTTATTCCCTGGCCGGTGTGGCTCAGTTGGTTGAGTGTCATCCCATATACTAAGAGGTCACCAGTTTGATTCCAGGTCAGAGCACATGCCCAGGTTGTGAGCTCAATCCCTAGTAAGGGGTGTGCAGGAGGCAGCCGATCCAGTGTTTCTCTCTCTCTCCCTCTCCCTTCCTCTGGCTCAAAAAATCAATTAAAAACATTTGTTTGCTTGTTTGTTTGTTTGTTTGTTTGTTTTTTAAAGCACAGGGACTTATTTTATTCCTTCAAAACCTAAGTTAGGGGACCATAACTTCCTAGGATTGTAGTTCTCAGCTGTGTGTGTGTGTACGTGTATGTGTGTGGGTGTGTGTGTAGGGCTGGCCCTTACAAGGATTACATTTACAATATGCTCTCATTTATTAGTACTGTTTCTCATTGCATAAAGTGATTCTCTATGGGACATTTGAGAATTACTGTTTTAGAGGATCTATGAATTCCCTGAAATTTTAAGTAAAATTTTGTAGGGAGTCTGTGTCCATTATTCGAATATCAAAATATTGACAAACCCATAAAAGTAAAAATTTGTTGCCTTGAAGTGACATAATTTTTTTAATGAAATGCGTTTCTTGGCAAGTTTATTATTAGTAATGGTGCTATTTTACATTGTGAATATGTGATATAAGTTATATAATACTTTGGCTTATGGTTTCATCATATTCATTTGGCCCTCATAATAGCTTGTTAGGAAGGTAGTTAGATGATGCTCCATTTTATAGGCGAAGAAACTGAGGCTAAGAGAAGTTGAGTAACTTAAGGTCAGACAGTAAGTAGAACAACAAAAACTAGAATCCAGTCTTCTCACTCCCAGTCATTTGGTTTTTCTGGTATATCAAAGTGGTTCTTTGCAAATTCAGAAGACTATTCTGATTTACTTAATTGTTGGGAAAAGGAGAAACCAATGTGAGCTTATCCTAAATAACTGAGCATTCTTCCATTTTCCTGATGAGAATATTAAGAAAAGTTTTTGTTCATTGGAATATATAAACTTTTAAGAGTGTAGCACAGATAGTCAAATGTATTCTTAAAGTATTTTAAAACTTACTTATCCCACTCCTAGGACTATATCCCAAGAAACCAGAAACACCAATCAGAAAGGATATATGCACCCCTGTGTTCATAGCAGCACAATTTACAATAGCTAAGATTTGGAAACAGCCTAAGTGCCCATCAGCAGATGAGTGGATTAGAAAACTGTGGTAAATCTACACAATGGAATACTATGCTGCTATAAAA
>NW_005353538.1:1272932-1276559 GCF_000412655.1 Myotis brandtii | reverse complement strand
GGGGGGAGGGGGGGGGGGGGGGGGGGGGGGGGGGGGGTGTCAGTTGGGGGAAAAGGAGACATATGTAAAACTTTAGACAAAAGGAAAAAAAGTAAAAGAAAAAAACACATATATACATGTTTTATATAAAAATTCTAGAAAAGTGGTAATTCAAGAAGTGGACCTGGTGATTATGATGGTGATGCTTGTGAAGAATTTGGATACATTTTTTTCATGAATATAAGAATGGAAAAAAGTAATTATTTGTAAATTAAAATTTTTTATTTTTTGTTAATTCTCACCTGAGGGTATTTTTTCCATTGAGGGAAAGGGAAGGAGGAAGAGAGAGCGAGAGAGAAAGAGAGAGACATTTATGTGAGACAGACTCATGCATTAGTTGTCTCCAGCATACACCCCGACTGGGGCTGGAAATGAACCTGCAACCCAGGTACATGCCCTTGACCAGGAATCAAAGCCAAGGCTGATGCTCTAACCACTTATCAACACTGGCCAGGGCTCAATTAAAAATTTTTTTTTAAAATATATATTTTGACACTCTATCCACTGAGCCAAACCAGTCAGGGCAAATTAAAATTTTTGTATAACTTTTATTTATTTATATTTTTTGTTAATCCTCACCCAAGGATATATTCCATTGTTTTTTTGTTTTGTTTTGTTTTGTTTTGTTTACGACAGAGTGGGAAGGGGAGTGACAGAGAGAGAAACATTGATGTGAGAGAGATACGTTATTTGGTTGCCTCTGCATGTGCCCTGACCAGGGCTGGGGATGGAGCCTGCAACGGAGGGACGTGCCCTTGCAGGAATGAAACCTGGGACCTTTCTGTCCAAGGGCTGACGTGCTATCCACTGAGCCAAACCGGCTAGGGCAGGACAGTTGATTGGAGGTAAATCAATCAGTAAAAATAAAAATCTGTCAGTACAGGGAAATATTTATACAAGATAACAATCACTTTTCCAATATAAATTATTTTACTTAGCTGCTTGGAAATACAGTAGAGCATGATGGTAATTATTTCCTAAATAGCCTAATTGATCAGTAAGGACATTATGTTCTCCTTTGGTTATTATAAAACTGTATTGATGTATTGAAACTATAAGAATATTTATTTGAAATAACTAACTTGTTTTTTCTTCAAGCTCCTCACCTGTACAAGACAGGTTTCTGTAAAGCTGAGAAGCCTCACCAGTAGGATGTTGACATTTCAGTGGTCGTATCTTAGCATTGAGGCTTCTTCCCTAATGTGTAAATAGTCTTTTTGTTACTTGTACTTGTGAATTCTTGGGTTCACTGAAAAACTGTAAACATTGTACTTAATTTTCTTAATCTCCTACCAATGGCATTAGAGTTCTCCTCATCTTCCTTTGGTGCTTTATTTGTTTTGTTTAATGAAATGCCAGACTCCAAAAAAAAGGCTGTTGGTCTTGATCATTGCCCAGTGATAAGACCTGTGTGGAACATTGAGTTATTTAGATTTTCATTTTACAGATTGTTTACATATCTGGAGTAGGATAGGGTGGGATGGGAAAGTTAATCAAAGAACAGGAGATAAATTTAAACTTGCTAGATTGGTTCCATATTCTAGGTAAAAATGAAAACAAAGGCCAGGGTCTTCTTATAAACCTTTAGTCTGTGTGATCAGACCTCTGTTTTGGCTGTGGAAATCTCTGTTCTTAGAAAAAGTTCAAGCTATTCTTTAAAAATTTTTTTTTAATGTATTGATTTTAGAGAGAGGGAGGAAGGGGGAGAGAATCATTGTTTTATTGTTTGATTTATTTATGCATTCATTGGTTGATTCTTGTATGTGCCCTGATCAGGGATCAAACCTGCAACCTTGGTGTATTGGGATGATGCTGTAACCAACTGAGCTACCCGGCCAGGGCTAAACTATTCTTTACGAGCCTGCCCAAGCAGAGAGCAGCCCAGTTCTGGAGTTACAGGAAGCCCGTTAATGTATTTATAGATTTGGAAAAAATTATTTCTTTACTAAGTTTGCTTTAGGTATATTATTGAAATATTATTGGTATATTAGGTATAATATAGGAATAATAGCTTCATTTTCCTCTACTTTAGCTTTGTCTTATGAATTATTATAATTAAAAGAACTATGAAGTAGAGTTTGAAAGTCATTCTAATAGTAGTTATGTCAGTAAATAACTGAGTATGTCATTCTATGGAAGATCTAAGAATGTTGAGAAAACAGATGTGAAGAAATAATTAATTAGTACTTATTTGTTTGTGTGTTACTGGCAGGTGCTGTTGGCAGCAGCAGTCTGCACGAAAGCAGGAAAGGCTATTGTTTCTCGACAGTTTGTGGAGATGACTCGAACTCGCATTGAGGGCTTGTTAGCAGCTTTTCCAAAGCTTATGAACACTGGAAAACAACATACATTTGTTGAAACAGAGAGTGTAAGATATGTCTACCAGCCTATGGAGAAACTCTACATGGTACTGATCACTACCAAAAACAGTAACATCTTAGAAGATCTGGAAACCCTCAGGCTCTTCTCAAGAGTGGTAAGAGTCCTTCTGTAATAGTAGGTTACAGTCTTTTGCTTTAAGTTTTCTGTGTGAAACTGTTTTTACCGAAAGCAACTGATTGCATGCTCCATGCTCCCTCACCCCTCCCAGCAGCTTACTGCTACTGGCTCTATTCATTCAACAAACATTTACTGAGGGTCCTCATAGGCTATAGGTTCCCAAAAGAGAATGTGGGAACTTTCCTTTCCTTTCCTAGTTCTTAAGTGGTTACTTTAATCTGCCTTTGTTTGGCTGAATTATGGGATAATGTCCTTTACATAAGACTTACTAGCCAGTGGCCAGGTAGCCCAGGTTTGCAAAGGCTCTCCCCATGCCGTGGCCCTCACCATGATACCCAAGAGGAAGGTCAGCTTCGCTGATATGTGGCGAAGGAAGAGCCCAAAAAGAGGTCAGCGAGCTTGTCAGCTAAACCTACTCCTGCAAAAGTGGAAATGAAGCCAAAAATGGCAGCAGGAAAGGATAAATCTGCAGACAAAAAAGTGCAAACAAAAGGGAAAGGGGGGCAACGGGGTAACTGGCCGAAGTGGCTGACCAGCAACCTAAAGAAAATCTACCGGCAGGAAACCAGGAGAGCCCAGCCTCGGATGAAGCAGGAGAGAAAGAAGCCAGGGCTGATTAATGTCATATACCCTGTCTCATCAGGGTTCCTGTCTTCCCTTCTTGCACAATCCAGAGGGATATTTTTATCACTTATTTTGTAAATGCAAGTTTTTTTTTGTTGTTGATTTTTTACAGAGAGGAAGGGAGAGGGATAGAGAGTTAGAAACATCAATGAGAGAGAAACATCGATCAGCTGCCTCCCGCACACTCCCCACTGGGGATGCGCCCGCAACCAAGGTACATGCCCTTAACCGGAATCGAACCTGGGACCCTTCAGTCCGCAGGCCGACGCTCTATCCACTGAGCTAAACCAGTTAGGGCAATGCAAGTTTTTAATAGCTCTAGAAACACTTTTTAAGAAGGAGGGACTTCTGCCCTGGCCGGTTTAGCTCAGTGGATAGAGCGTCGGCCTTCGGACTCAAGGGTCCCGGGTTCGATTTCAGTCAAGGGCATGTACCTTGGTTGCGGGCGCATCCCCAGTAGGGAGT
>NW_005353538.1:1253111-1272859 GCF_000412655.1 Myotis brandtii | reverse complement strand
TTAAAAGAAGAAGAAGGAGGGACTTCTACCTTGTTCAATTTTTTTTAAGTGTAAATGCTTTTTTTGAAAAAGGTGAAATCATTTGCTGGTTGTTTTTTGGTACAAACATCAACATGTATTGGCTGCCTCCTACACACACTGTACTGGGGATGGAGCCCGCAACCCCAGAATCGAACCAGCAACCTCCTGGTGTGTGAGTCGATGCTCAACCATTGAGTCACACTGCCCGGGCTAATATGTCTTGAACATTTAAAATTCTATTCACATGTTTTTGGTAGGACTGTTTCCTAAAGAAAACCACTCCTTAATCTTGGCTCTCCTTGTCAGAATTGTGTGCATCTGTAACATCTTCAGTGTGGTAGTCCAGCTTTCCTAGTAACTTTGTTAATGTGCTGGGAAAGATTTGAATTTGACTGTGTAGTGTATATGATATTAAATTGTGAATTAGTGGGACTTTGATGTAACAGCATATCAACATTTGAAGATATGGGTACTTGCTACTCTATTAAGGCAACTTAGCTTCCAATTTTTAAGCTGGAAAGTTACTGGAATAACTGTTTAGAAAAGAATCACAACTACATGATTCTTTATGTTAAGAATTGAGTACAAATGGAAATGTCTGTACATATCCTCAAAACAATAAAATCAAGTATGAATACACTTTTAAAGCACACACAAAAAATACATTGATATAAATACACACAAAGACTTTATGCCAGAGTCTTGCTTAAAATAGAGTTAGAAGGAGTTAATGAAGGGATTCGGGTTTATTGAAATTTGTGTAAAGAATAAGACCTAAAAAACATAACTGCTGATAATCTTTCTTTTCCATTGCTGTCCATGATTAGATCCCTGAATATTGCCGAGCCTTAGAGGAGAATGAAATATCTGATCACTGTTTTGATTTGATATTTGCTTTTGATGAAATTGTTGCCCTGGGATACCGGGAGAATGTTAACCTGGCACAGATCAGAACCTTCACAGAAATGGATTCTCATGAGGAGAAGGTGTTCAGAGCAGTCAGAGAGGTAAATAGTTTCTCCTCTGGGACTGCCAGTTTGTTTGTCTTTCTTTCATCTTCACTATCTGATTTTCCTGTTTTTATTTGTTGTATAGACTGTACTGAAAGCCACATCCATATACGTATGTCTCTTTTCCTAGACTCAAGAACGTGAGGCCAAGGCTGAGATGCGGCGTAAAGCAAAGGAATTGCAACAGGCCCGACGAGATGCAGAGAGACAGGGCAAAAAAGCACCAGGATTTGGGGGATTTGGGAGTTCCACAGTCTCTGGAGGCAGCACAGCTGCCATGATTACAGAAACCATCATTGAAACTGATAAACCAAAAGTGGCACCTGCGCCAGCCAGGTATGATCCAGGGTATCACCAGCAGCCCTAGAATGGCAGGTGAAGGCTGTATGTGTCTTTTTTGGAGTGATAGCAGATTTTTAGGCAATCTGTAAATAACGAGTGACTTGATGGAGTAAGATGTAATACTGAATTTGTTACATTATATGGGGATAAAGGAGAAATCTGAATGTGGTGTTTTCCTTTTGTGCAAAACAGAGTTCTTTTCTAAATTATACCATGACCTCAGTTTCCTCTGAGAGTTGCCCTATTTTGGGAGAGGAGGGAAATTTAACTGTTTATGGAATTTGGGTTTTAAATTTTTATTTTTATTTATTTTTAGCTAATTCTCACCCGAGGATATATTTTCCTTTGATAGTTAGAGAGGGTGGGAGGTAGGGAGGAGGCAAGAGAGGGGTGAAGGGAGGGAGAGGGGAAGGATGGAGAGGGAGAGAGGCAGACAGACAGATAGACATTAATGTGAGAGAGACACATTGATTGCTTGCCTCCTGCATGATCCCTGAATAGGGCCGGGGGTTGAACCTCCAACCCAGGTACGTGCCCTTAACAGGGAGTTGAACCATAGACCATTCGGTGGGAGGGCTGAGCAACACCGGCCAGGGCAGGAATGTGGATTTTTGATCTGGAGTTCATGAATGGATTTCAAGGAGAATTTGTGACTGCATGAAATTATATGTAAAAGTTTATTAGTATACAGGTGTATTTACCTGGATGGACGATACAAAGTTTTCATCAGATCATGCTTGCTTATAAAAGTATAGCTTTGGTCTTCAGGTACTTAAAGCTTACATATTAATAGTGACTCAGCTGCCCGTTCGGGCAGGGAATAGTCTAGTCTACTAACTACTAGGTCACTTGGGTTTTCCCCTTGAGTTCTTCACATTCCTCTTAAAGATCAGCTTCAGGGACAGCTTCAAAGATAGAGGGTTATTAATTAATTGTGTGTGTTTTTAAATTAAGTGTATATCTTTTTCTGTTTTGTATTCTTCCACTTAGGCCTTCAGGCCCCAGCAAGGCTTTGAAACTTGGAGCCAAAGGAAAGGAAGTAGATAACTTTGTGGACAAATTGAAATCTGAAGGTGAAACTATCATGTCCTCCAATATGGGCAAGCGTACCTCTGAATCCACCAAAGTGTATGTTCCACCCATTAACATGGAAAGGTAAGTAGTAACCTTTTCAGTAAGAACAACCACATAATGTTTAAAAATATTTCAGTGACTGTAAATTCTTTCTGTCTTTTAATTTTTTCAGATTTAAAAGACTTACCTAGAGTATATTCTAGGTTATTAACATGAAGTCTTTTTTATTATTATTTTTTTTTTTATACTTTAACCATAATTAGGGACTCTTAACTTCTCTTTTCAGTGAAGTTTAAAACTTACCTTTTGCCCGGTCGATGTGGCTCAGTGGTTGAGCTTCGACCTATGAATCGAGGTTCAATTCTCCGTCAAGGCACACCCTGCTGCATGCCCCCCACCAGAGGAGCCCGCAACCCGGTCATGTGCCCTAGACCTGAATCAAACCCAGAACCCTTCAGTCTGTAGGCCGACGCTCTATCCACTGAGCCAAACCAGCTAGGGCTTACCTATTTTTTTGTGTGTTATCTTTCTGAGGAGAATAGACTATATATAGATGAATAAAAATACTGTGTGTAGTCTGTTTTCTCCTTTTTATATGTAAGTGATAGCGTACAAGACATTTTCCAGTTGCTTTTTTCACTTGATTATTTTGGAGACAAGAATTTCCTTAATTTGAAGCTCCAGAGACGACATCGAAATGCATTGCCTTACCATAGACTGGATCTTGTACTACTACTTAAAGGACATTATTAGGTCAATTAGGACTAAATTGGCATATAGATAGTTCATTAGATAAAAGTATTGTACCAGTATAAATGTGTGAAGTTAATAACAGTACAAAGGTTATGTAAAAGAATATCCATATTCTTAAAAAATGTACTCTTAAGTATGTAGGGGGAAAGGCCATGATGTATATTATCTGCCTCTAAATGGTTCATGGGAAAAAATCAAATATACAGTATTTATAGAGAGAGAGTATGCAAATGATAAAACAAATGGGATAAGATGCTAATAGTGGATAAAAAGACTATACATGTATTCCTGGTATAATTTTAATTTTTTAATATTTGAAATTATTTTTTTCTTTTTTAAAAATTATTTTTTTTTATTTTTATTTTTATATTTTTATTGATTTTTCACAGAGAGGAAGGGAGAGAGATAGAGAGCTAGAAACATCGATGAGAGAGAAACATCGATCAGCTGCCTCCTGCACATCTCCCACTGGGGATGTGCCCGCAACCCAGGTACATGCCCTTGACCGGAATCGAACCCGGGACCCCCCAGTCCGCAGGCCAACGCTCCATCCACTGAGCCAAACCGGTTTCGGCTAAAAATTATTTTAAAACAGAAGCTTTTTAAGTGGTCATCCGCTTTTTTTCATAACTGCCTAATACTCATTTTTGTGGTTATGTATTTAAGCGCTGCCCTATTGATGGGCATTTGAATTGTTTCCAAACATTTGCTATTACCTGCATTTTTTGTGAATAACTTACTGTATTGTTTGCATGGGTAAGAATTTATCTGTAGGATGAGAATTGCAGAATTGAGGGTATAATGCTTTAAATTTTGATACATATAGGGCAGGGCAAAAGTAAGTTTACAGTTTGTCGTATAGAAAATAATACAATAGTCCTATATAATAGAAGGGTAATATAAAATTGACCCTAACAGCCGAACGATTGGGAATAACTGGTCACTATGACACACACTGACCACCAGGGGGCAGACGCTCAATGCAGGAGCTGCCCCCTGGTGGTCAGTGTGCTCCCACAGGGGGAGCTCTGCTCAGCCACAAGCCAGGCTGACGGCTTCCAGCCAGCAGGTGGACATCCCCCAAGGGGTCTCAGACTGCGAGAGGGCACAGGCCGGACTGAGGGACCCCCCGAATGCACAAATTTTTGTGCACCTGGCCTCTAGTAATAGATAATTATGAAGATTTTGTTATCATTGAGCCACTGATTATTATTTGCATCACAAAGGCAGTAATAGGCTGTCCTGTATTTACATTTATTATATTAACGTGGACTTTGTAAATATAATTCTAAATGCATTACAAGCTCAGTGGTTGAGTGTCAACCCATGAACCAGGAGGTCACAGTTTGATTCCCAGTCAGGGCACATGCCCAGGTTGCGGGCTTGATCTCCAGAATGGGGAGTGCAGGAGGCAGCCAATTCTCTCTCATCATTGATGTTTCTATCTATCTCTCCCTCTCCCTTCCTCGCTGAAATCAATAAAAATATATTTAAAAATAAAAAAATAATATAAGAATTAACTGATTTGTGTGCTCACAGCTGTAGGCCTGCTTTTCCCCCACCCTGTATAGCAGCAGCACCTTAAAATAAGTTGTGGATGGCTAATCACCCACAACCTTCTTGAACAAATTTATTATTTTTCCTTATAGTGTGCACATGAAGATTGAGGAAAAAATCACACTAACCTGTGGACGGGATGGAGGATTACAGAATATGGAGTTGCATGGCATGATCATGCTTAGGATCTCGGATGATAAATTTGGCCGAATTCGTCTTCATGTGGAAAACGAAGATAAGAAAGGGGTGCAGCTACAGGTGTGTAGAGACTTTTGATAAGGGAGCATTAAGACTTTTGTTTGAATACTTAACACAGTCGTGCCAACTGGAGTTTCTCATATGAACCACAGAACACAGGAAATTATTACAGTTGTATAACTAGTGCCATTCTAGATGCATAGAAGTTAATTTGTTGCATATAGTGGGTGCCTTGAGGCAATATATCTCTTCTCAAGCCGTTTGTGATTGGCAGCAGCTCTATTTTATTTTTTTACAGCAGCTGTGTTAAAATGGCCTTTTAATGTTGGAATTGAATGGAAAGTCATTTTAAAATCTAATAAAAAGTAAAATCTAATAAATGGCTTCATACTAACAAAGGTGCAGAGAGACACTTATCTGTTATTGTTATGTAAAGAGTAAAATTATTTAGGATATTACTTGAAATACAGTTTTTTTTAAAAAAAAAAAGTCTTTAAACTTAATAAGGAAGTATTTTATTAAGACAGATTATGATACCAAATTTACTCTTTCTGCCCTGTTTTAACTACCAATGCTTGTTTTGTTATCTGAAGGGCAGTGTCTAATGGCATAAAATCCTTATGAAATGAATGTGTATGTCCCACCTACCTGAATGGGTATGTGATGTCCTTTATATTATTACAGTTGTTCTTGTCAGGCTTTCTTTAGATGATTGATTTTATATCTCTTATCACAAGAATGTATTCTTTGGGGAAGGATGTGTTTTTGTCAACTTCGTGTTCTGAAGTAGTGCTTCTATTATTTGACACCAGTTTTGCTGGCTCTTAAAATACATGTAGGTTGTTACCCAAAAGTTATTTTTCCTTTTTTCTCCTAATATGACTTCTTTTTATTTTATTTTGTTGTTGTTAATCATCCCTGAGGATATTTTTCCTTTGATTTTTTGGGAGAGTGGAAGAGAGAGGGAAAGATAGAGAGAAGCCTCAATGTGAGAGAGACACATTAATTGGTTGCCTCCTGCATGAGCCCCGATCAGGGCTTGGGCCAGGGATGAGCCTACAACCAAGGTACGTGCTCTTGACCAGAATCAAATCCAGACCCTTTGGGCCGCAGGCGGATGCTCTATCCACTGAGCCAAACCAGCCAGGGGTATGACTTCTTTTTAAAAGATTAGACCATCTTACTTGGCCTGAGTTTAGTGCTCTGGGCAAGATTTCAACTAAACTTTCCACAGAGCTTTTTCCTCTCTTGCCTCTTTAGTATAAAGCCAGGACTGCTATGTGACCCAGGCAGCTGATCAACGTGTGACCCTTAGTTTTGTTTGTATGTTTGTTTTTTAATATATTTTATTGATTTTAGAGAGAGAGAGAGAGAAAGAGAAAGAAATATCAGTGTGAGAGAAACATTGATCGGCTGCCTCCTGCATGGCCCCTACTAGGGATTGAGCTGCAACCTGGGCATGTGCCCTGACCAGGAATCTAACCTTGGACCTTTGAGTGCACAGGGGCTGATGCCCAACCAACTGAGCCACACCAGCCAGGGCAAGACTTAGTCTTTTACTTGGCAAGCTTACCCCACCATGAGGCTGCTCCCTGTGAAGTATTTTTGGAAAGGACTTCCTCAATTACAAAATTATTAACTTGTTTAGTTACAAATAAAATGGCTTAGAGTTGAAGTCACTTTTTTAAAAAATATTTTTAAAATGTCTTAAATCTTAAAAATCTTTAAGGAAGTGAAATCTTTCTTTAAAATCAAAAAGAGCCCTGGCCAGTTTCGCTCAGTGGATAGAGCGTCTGCCAGAGGACTGAGAAAGGTCCTGGGTTTAATTCTGGTCAAGGGCATGTACCTTGGTTTCAGACTTGATCCCCAGTAGGGGGCATGCAGGAGGCAACTCATCAATGTTTTTCTCATGGATGTTTCTAACTCTATCCCTCTTACTTTCTCTCTGTAAAATCAATACAAATATGTTTTAAAAAGAAAAAAAAGAATTGGTCTGGCTGGTGTGGCTCAGCGGTTGAGCGTTGACCCATGGACCAAGAGGTCGCTGGTTCGATTCCTGGTTGGGGCACATGCCTTGGCTGTGGGCTCAATCCCCATTGGGGGGTGGGAGGGAATGCAGGAGGCAGCCGATCGATGATGTTTCTCTCTCACTGATGTTTCTATTTCTCTCCTCTCCCTTCCTCTCTCTCTAAAAAGCAATAAAGGGAAATATTTTTTTAAAAAATAAAAAAGAATTGGAATGTTTTAGGCACCCTATTTGAGATGTTTCTATTATGAGCCATGGAAGATCAGAGGAAATTTATTTTGTCTTATCTCTAAGCCTCAGAAACTCTCACTTTTCATTTCAGACCCATCCAAATGTAGATAAAAAACTTTTCACCTCAGAATCTCTAATTGGCTTGAAGAATCCAGAGAAGTCATTTCCAGTCAATAGTGACGTAGGGGTACTAAAGTGGAGACTACAAACCACAGAGGAGTCCTTTATTCCACTGACAAGTAAGTGCCTCTGGCTAGTCCCACTAAGTTCGTCTGCATTGAGAACTAGAAATAGCCCTGGCTTACGCTCTTCTCTCCATTGTCGTAACAAAATCCTTTTTGAGAAAATGACCTGCTGCACTGTGTTTTTTTAATCATTAGCTTTATTTTTTTTAGTGGCTTTAATGTCAAAACTGTTATTTAAATAGTTTACATTCAGATGTTTAAGGTCCACAGCTGTCAGCTTTGATTTGCCATCTAAAATTTTCTCTGCCGTTTTTTAATGTTCTAGTATGCCTGCTCTGTTCTCTCCTCAGTTAATTGCTGGCCCTCCGAGAGTGGAAATGGCTGTGATGTCAACATAGAATACGAGCTACAAGAAGATAACTTAGAATTGAATGATGTGGTTATTACCATCCCACTCCCGTAAGTGGTGTCCCCCACATAATTATTTCCTGTATTGGGCTTATAGAGCTAGTCTTTTGGAACTTGTTTTGGAAGCAACAGTTAGCTGGCTGGTCATTCTAAGATACTTGCTTCTTCATAAGACCAGTTGTGAAAGAAGCCAGATATAAAAAAGGCTGCATGCTATATGGCTTCATTTATATGACATTCTGAAAAGGTAATAAATACTCTTGGGACAGAAATCAGGAGGTAAAGAAGAAGGTGTTTGTTTGTTTATTTGTTTGTGTTTTTTAGAAGAAGGCATTTGCCTGCAAAGGGGCACAAGGAACTTTGGGGGATGATGGAAATGCTTTATGACTTGATTGTGACGGTGCTTACAAGGTTACAGACCTTTGTCACAATGCATTGAGCTGTACACTTTATTTTATTTGTTTATTTTTTTTAATGTGGAACGCTTCACGAATTTGTGTGTCATCCTTGCACAGGGCCATGCTAATCTCTGTATCGTTCCAATTTCTAGTATATGTGCTGCCGAAGCAAGCACTGAGCTGTACATTTTAAAAGGAGTGTGGAGCTGCTAACTTGAAAACCAAACCATGCAAATAGCCGGTTGCCGTGCTAGAGCTCTTTCAATTTGTTCGGGTTGTAATTGAAGATTCCAGGATTAGCCACTGCGCACTTTCTGTTTTGTTTTGTAACTTTTTTTTTTTTTAATATATTTTTATTGATTTCAGAGAGGAAGGGAAAGGAAGGAAGAGATAGAAACATCAATGATGAGAAGGAATCATTGATTGGCTGCAACCTACACACCCCCTACTGGGGGTCGAGCCCACAACCCAGGCATGTGCCCTGACCAGAATCAAACCTGGGACCCTTCAGTCCACAGGCTGACGCTCTATCCACTGAGCCAAACCAGCCAGGGCTGTTTTGTAACTCTTAAAGAAATTTAGCCCTAACCTGTTTGGCTCAGTGGTTAGAGCGTCTGCCTGTGGACTCAAAGGTCCCAGGTTCGATTCCGGTCAAGGGCATGTACCTTGGTTGCGGGCACATCCCCAGTGGGGAGTGTGCAGGAGGCAGCTAATCAATGTTTCTAACTCTCTATCCCTCTCCCTTCCTCTCTGTAAAAAAAATATCAATAAAATATATTTTTAAAAAAAAGAAAGAAAGAAATTTAGTCCTAAGACTGAATTTTTCTTTTTCATTTTGCTCTCTAAACTTCCAGCTAAAGATGAGAGTGTTTTCAAGGGAGCTATTGATTCTTGCTGTAAAACCAAGTCTATGTTGATTTCAGTAAATTTCTTAACAGCTTTATTGAGGTCTGATTGACAT
This sequence comes from Myotis brandtii, assembly GCF_000412655.1. Classification (NCBI taxonomy): domain Eukaryota; kingdom Metazoa; phylum Chordata; class Mammalia; order Chiroptera; family Vespertilionidae; genus Myotis; species Myotis brandtii. Next base: position 1,263,695 of record NW_005353538.1, on the reverse strand, counting down.
GTAGACACACTACACATATTTAAATTGTATAGTTTATTAAGTTTTAACATGTATATACCTGTGAAACCATCACAACAGTTAAGCCAATGAAAATGTCCATCATCCCCAGAAGTTGTTCTTGTGCGCTTAAATGACCTACTGTCTAGGTCAGCCGTGGGCAAACTACGGCCCGCGGGCCGGATCTGGCCCATTTGAAATGAATAAAACTAAAAAAAAAAAAAGACCGTACCCTTTTATGTAATGATGTTTACTTTGAATTTATATTAGTTCACACAAACACTCCATCCATGCTTTTGTTCCGGCCCTCCGGTCCAGTTTAAGAACCCATTGTGGCCCTCGAGTCAAAAAGTTTGCCCACCCCTGGTCTAGGTTCATCTCCTCCCCGGCGTGTCCAGTGAGTGTATACTCTTACTACTTTACCAGTGAGTCCCAGCTCTGTCCTCTACCTCTCAGCCCCCTGTCCCCATGAGCACCTAGCAAATGTATTTTTAGTGCATCTTCACTGTTGTATTGCTTCGTTATTGTTGCAGAGAAAGTGGTACTTAGTTTTGTTCCCTTTTTGATAATTCAGGCCTTTACATGGCGAGGTCTGGTTTTAGTCATTCTTATTTCCATTTTTAAAAATATGCTTTATTACCAGTATCTCCTTTAATTGGGTAACCATCTTATTCTTCACAGCTTGGTTATTCTTTCAGAACAATAGATGGCTGCCTTGAACCATTGTAGGTCTTGGGCATGGGTAACAGGTGTGGGATTTGTTTTGTTAGGACTTACTTTACTAGACTATTTTTAGTCCTCTCCATCTACCCTATAATTGTGGTTATGGTGGTTTCCTGTGTCTTAGCTCAAGTTTTCAATAGTCTCCAACAGAGACCCTTAAACAACATTTTACCCTATTGTCTAGAACTGATCCAGTTAGAAATCAGTATCGGAATTGGAACAGAGCAAAGAGAAGACCATATATACAACTGGGGCCATAAAATTGATAGGGAAGAGTTCATTGTATTATATTATCCCTAAAGTTTTCTTTGTCTCTATTATTTACCCTGCCCCTAATAGAAGCATTGACTGTCCCTGGTGAGTTAAAAGATGGTAAATTTAGAATGTGTAGGGGTAGGTGACGCTGCCTGTCAGCCATGTGTGGGGATGCAAAGTACATTCTAACTAGTTCTTTTGCAGATTAGATAACTGTGTAGCTCTTTCTCCCATCCATTTGAATTTTGTCAGGGGGTAATCGTCTTTCACTTAACAACCAAAGTCCACTTACTGGATTGTAAATTAAATAAGTCACTGGCTTCAATTACAGTAAGTTCGGAAACATTCTAAAATATTTTGAAAACATTCTCTCAAAGGTTCACTCCATTCTAAACAACTACATAATGGTGTTTAAAGTTTCCCCCCACTATTACCAACCTGTTCTTTCCCCATTGTCACCTGTACAGAGAGCTGCCTTTATTAAAATTCCTTCTTGACACAGCAACAAACCATTGGTGCAGATTTGTTAGAAATACATCCCACTTCATACATTTGTCAGTGTCATCCCCTGTTAGCTCCAGATCTAGTCCACATGTTGCAGCAGCCCACAGGCATATTTGCCAATTACCTGTGGTTGCATATACCTGGATCTACAAAGGGAATGAACGAGAGCCTGGGTGCCAGGACTTTTGATTCTTGAAGTTATTAGGGAACCTAATTTTTTCTGGCACTGAATAAAAGTGGGTAGAATTTGAGGAGCATAATCAAATTTGGGACTGGTTTTCCTTGGCAGAGTTCTTCCAGCTCTGGACAACTAACTTGACATGGATGTTTCTCATGACAGATCTGGTGTTGGCGCACCGGTTATTGGTGAGCTTGATGGCGAGTATCGACACGACAGTCGACGAAATACCTTGGAGTGGTGCCTACCAGTGATTGATGCCAAAAATAAGAGTGGCAGCCTTGAGTTCAGCATTCCTGGGCAGCCCAATGACTTCTTTCCTGTTCAAGTCTCCTTCATCTCCAAAAAAAATTACTGTAACATACAGGTACCCCATTTTACTGGAGAGCCTATATGGGGAAAGTGGTAAGACAGATGCCATATATGTAGCATGGCTTCGTGGTCAGAGCAGAACACCAGAAAAGCTGGTGTCCCCGGCCCATTCCATTGCTGACTCTTTGTATGATCTTGGCCAGATTTCTCATCTCCTTTACCTCAGTTTTCCTCTCTAGATCAGACAAAGTAAAGACATTGAATATAAATACATATTTAAAAATTATGGTTTGTGCAAGTTTTATATCTCTTCGTTGCCTATTTTTTACATAATTCATATGTTTTTATTTTTATTTTTTTTAAATATATATTTTATTGATTTTTTACAGAGAGGAAGGGAGAGGGATAAAGAGTTAGAAACATTGATGAGAGAGAAACATCGATCAGCTGCCTCCTGCACACCCCCCACTGGGGATGTGCCTGCAACCAAGGTACATGCCCTTGATCGGAATCGAACCTGGGACCTTTAAGTCCGCAGGCCAACGCTCTATCCACTGAGCCAAACCGGTTAGGGCTAATTCATATATTTTTAAATCTTTTTTTTTAAAGTATATTTTTATTGATTTCAGAGAGGAAGGCAGAGAGAGATAGAAACATCAATGATGAGAGAGAATCATTGATTGGCTGCCTCCTGCATGCCCCACACTGGGGAATGAGCCCACAACCCCGAGCGTGTGTCCTGACTGGGAATTGAACTGTGACCTCCTGGTTCATAGGTCAATGCTCAGTCACTGAGCCACGTCAGCTGGGCTTAAAATCTATTTTTCAAAACACCCAACATGATTTTATAATGCCTTTGTATTGTAATTTGGTTTGCACCCAAGGAATGAAAAAGTTTTTTGTTTAGAAGACAAAATTACTAAAAGTGATTCTATAATACAAATGGATACAATTTTTGGATTTTTTATGTCACAACTTCCCTTTATTATCATGAGCAAGTTCTGTTGCAGATCTTGTCTTTTAGGTAGGCAAAGCAAAATTTGTGAACTGTTCTTTTGAGTTGTTTTTAACTCATTGTTCCTCCATTTTTTGAATTTGCATTACAGGGACCCAGTTTATATTATCGTGTTCCCCTCTGACTCATTGATTTGCTTATTATTCTGGCACTATCTTATCTTCCCAGATGGTCTCTGTCTCTCCTGTAAGAGCTCAGGAAGTTATAATTTCCTCTGTTGGATGATTCCAAGAGCAGTTCCCTCTCCCCTCTCAGTTATTGGCATAAGTACCTCAGTATTGGGAGCACATTGTTGAACCCAAGACATTAGATAGAAATGGGTACATTTTCCTGTTTGGGACCATTTGAAGAATAGGACAGAATAATAGGCCTCTCAAAACCTCATTAGAAAATATAAATCAACTAGAGGCCCAGTGCACAAAATTCATGCACGGGTGGAGTCCCTAGGCCTGACCAAGCGATCAGGGCCGATTGGGGCCAGGTCGATCAGGGCTGGACTGGAGAGGAGGTGATGGTAGCTGGGCCGGACGCCAATGCTGTCATCGTCGGCGCCTCACCACTGCATGGTTCCCCCCCTCCCCCCCTCCTCCTTCCCATGCTGCCGTGCCGCCACTGTGGATCAGGGCCTGCCGACAAGGGGGAGGGACGGGGCATGGGAGGTTGGCCGCTGGCCCCGAGGAGGGAGCTGGCCCTTGGTCCCCCCTGGGAAAGGGGCCACATCTGCCACCACCCACCCCTGGTTTCCCGTCCTAGCTCGGGGGCCAGCTGGGGGGGAGGGACCATGGGAGGTTGGCTGTGGGAGCGCATTGACGACCAGGGGGCAGCTCCTGCATTGAGTGTCTGCCCCCTGGTGGTCAGTGTGCATCATAGTGACCAGCCATTCCGGTTGCTTAGGCTTTTATATATCTAGTTCAAGTATTATGTTGGTGCCATTATAGGCACAGTTGTTACAGGTAATTCATTAAACTAGGCATTTTTTTATCACTAAAAAGAAAAGACTATCTCATTTGGAAGATTCACCTATATCTAGAAAATAAGTATGATAGAGCCAGCTTAGTTAGATTTTGAAAGCAAATCAAAGAAATAATTTCAGAGTTACATTATTTCATTTGGGGTCAAATGTTAATTGAGCATCCTGATAGAATGTCTTTGAACTTCATAGATTTTATGTGGCAGGGTCTGGGCAGTGGCCACTCTTGATTTCAGAGAGGACGGGAGAGAGTGAGAGATAGAAACATCAACGATGAGAGAGAATCATTGATCGGCTGCCTCCTGCACAACCACACTGGGGATCGAGCCCACATGTGCCCTGACTGGGAATCAAACTGTGACCTCCTGGTTCATAGGTTGACGCTCAACCACTGAGCCACGCCGGTCGGGCCAGGTTGAGCATGTTGATGGGGAAGAGTGATGCTGTAAGCTGCAGATGTGAAGTGTGTTTCTTGGCACTTCTGAGTCACTTTTAGTACTGCTTGGAGGAAATGTGATCTGTTGTAACTGAGAATTCAGTTAGCACCTTGGAGACTCCTCTTCCTGCTTTACCTTACTCTTTGTTTGTTTTCCTAGGTAACCAAAGTGACCCAGGTGGATGGGAACAGCCCAGTAAGGTTTTCCACAGAGACCACTTTCCTGGTGGATAAGTATGAAATCCTGTAATACCAAGAAGAGGAAACCGAAAAGGAAAACTTTCAAATTAATAAAGAAGAAGCCAACAGTGGCTGAAGAATTTTTTTTTTCCAAATCTACAAGCCATTGGAGACCCTTTTTTTCTAGTATAATGCACGGTTCTCAGCGCTCAAGGACCCTCAACTCATCCTCAGTGTTTCATGTCACAGACACATTCTTTGGCAAAGAAATGACACAAACAGAAAGGGAAAGGCTGCTAATTTCTTTGGCAGATTTTACTGGCCAGCAGGAAAGCAAGCTCCAGAGAATGCCCCCTGTTCAACCAACACCTTCTCTGCCTGGGCCTAAGCTGCTCCTTTATTTTAATCCCTAAATATAGATAGTTATATTTCATACTTACTTTGTTTTTTAAAAGTTTTCTCTGCAGAAAATTTTAATCTTTCATACTCCTTTTCTTTACCTTCAATTTTTTTCTTTCTATACATTCAAGCACTGGGATCATCTGTATATGTGTTGTATTTATTGGGTACTCCTAGACCAAGTTGATCTAATCCAGTCTTGATTTTTAGACTATACAGGTGACTTGTTTAAGGTGTTTGGAGTTTAGAAGTTAAAAGATGAGGGTATCTCATGTTCTTTTTCTATATCCATTTATTCTTCCACTCCTTTGACAAATTGTTTTCCTTTTAGGCTGGCCCCTGCAGTTTAGAGCAGTGCTGTGACTATTAAAGACAGCTGAGAATCGGTTTCAAATGGCCTACCTAGCCCCACTAAAAGACGTCTGGCAGGAGAGTGAGTGTGTCCAGCTGGGGGTTTCACACCCACAGGCAACATGTCTGCTTCGGGTGCTACCAAGGCTTTCCATTCTCCCCATTTTGGGTACTTCAGCTAAAACAATAGCTCATGGTCTTTGTAATCCATTCATATTCCTCCCATTCACCACCTCCCTCCTCCTGGCTGTTGTCTTGTGTCATCAGTCCTTTCTTTTCTAGCAGAGACATGGTTATGATTTTGGAGGCGTGGGTTCAGTGAGTCCTTGTGCCAGTTCCATTGGCCCTAAACTATCCAGGAGACTGCATTGCCACCAGGTTTATAGCATTTCAAAAGGCAGCTGATTATACTGGCATGTGTTAAGTTGCTGGCATCTACTCCCACTTCCTTCTGGCCTGCCCAGCCTTTTTTCTCCAGCCTATCTGTCCCTGTCTCTGAAATCCATCCATTTCCTCTTCCAAGTCTTTTCCAGTGAGTGTCATCATGTAGTAGTTTTTTCTTAGCCTCATCTTATCCATTTTTCAATTGAGAGGACTACACCAGCCAGCCCATCTTTGGCCTTTAGCTCAGTATTGCGCCCAGAAGGGTTGGTGTAGCTGCTGGGGGTGGCAGCCACAGGCGGGTGGAGGCAGGGGACTGGATGACTCTGCACTGTTCGCTGGTGGAGAGTACCACACCCACTCGGAGTGCGAAGAGTGTGCTGTACTTGAAGCAAAGCAGTCACTCACCAATGGTCATGGATGGAGTTGTTTGCCAAAGAAACATCTGGCCTTTCCCTTTCCCCTGACCGCATCAGGGAAGAACCTTATCTCCAGCTTGGTTTCCACCTGGGTTTTCTTGTTTGTGTGTTTTTTTGTTTTTAGGAAAGGGCCTGGGACAAGAAATTTGTCATGTAGTTAAATAGGCAAATCTTATTAATCTAGTTTTGTTTGAGAGTTGCTTGTCCATATGATTTTTTTAAAGTCAAGTTTAGTTTTACAAAAACTTTTTCTGAAATTACTTTTGGGGTATTATTTAAAATGAGAGATGTTTTGTAACCCTGTAAAATACATAGGGAATATAACATTCCAGTGTACACAGAAAAGGCAAATTCTTTAATCAAATAAATAGTATTATAAAATGAATTTGTTAGACTCTTATGCTTTGGTGTCTGCTTGTGGATTCAGGATAATGTAATGGAATCTAAGATTAAAAATTAATGATGTATATATTTTTTAAGAGGAATACTCTCAGAGTATTAATTGCCTTTTAATTTATTGTTGAAAGTATTACAGATGTCCCCTCCCCCCATTAACCCTCTCCACCTTGCACCTGCATCTCCTGCACTTGAGTTGCTTTTGAATGAATTTAATACTACTCATGGACTTTTGGTCTTAATTCTTTCGGCAGTTGTAGAATAAGGAAACTGAGGCTTCATCTGTAAAGATAAAGGTTCGTGATATGTGAAGCCTTCCCCTCCCCAGTAGACTGGTAAGAAGTAGCAGGGGTGAGAGGTGAACACCTTGGGCGGTGTTGATAATTCCCTCTGAAGAAGCTTCACTTATTTAACTTAAAAACGAACATCAGTACATTGGGAGGCAAATTATTCTAATGAACAGTAAGTGGAATGAAAAAGGTTTTATCTTAATGGTGAAAGCCAAGATTCTGAATTCTTTCCCCTTACAAAGTATCTGGTCTAATGTTGCTGAAATGTGGCTTGGCTCTGAGATTGTAACTTTAACCCAATGAAACGAAGCATACCAAAACCATGCCATACCCTGCCTGGCAGTTAGTCCCTCCATGGCATAAGCGCACTTTTTGGCCTCTTGTGAGGGAGACTGGCACAATAATTAGGTCTGACTGAGCATGATGTTTAATGGAGGAGGCTTGTGGTTCCCCCTCTGGTTTAATTCCACAAAGAGGTAAGGGGCACACCTCCATTGTGGTCAGGAGTTTCTTTTTAAATAGATCTGTTACTCAGTTGCTCACAGTAGTTTCAAACCCTAAATCTATTGGCTTGTGCATCTCACGGGAAACTTTGTCCTCCATTAATTTGAAATTGTTCATGGGGTATGATCTGAGAGATTTCCAGGGTTGAGATAGAATAGCCTTTCTTAAAAGTTCACCTTTTGCAGGCCTCATTGGAGGAAGACAGGAGAAAATACAAAAAGTCCCCACCCAAAAGGTAATTACAGACATTGTTTCTAGTTAGAATATAATAAATTCCAACTAGGAGCAATGTCTGTAATTACCTACACAGACTTTTTTCCTAAGGTAGACAAGTGTTAACGATAACTAGTGATAACTCCACATGGGTCTCAGGGCCGCTGAGGAATAGGGCTTGTCTTACAGGCTGTAGAAGAAAGCAAACATTCGGAATCCACTCCCTCTAGTCTGCACCTCTTTCACTGCAACCCTTTCCCCTGCTCGCTTTGGGGAATATATTTGCAGCTGTAGAGCTTTCAATCTGGCAGGTCCACAAGGAGGCCGATTGCTGTGCATTGCTCTCACCCAAGGGCAGACAGCATCTCTACAAGTGTCAGTTTCATTTACCCTGGGGAGTTAGTGATGTGGAGGCAAGCCTTTAGGGAAAAGACTACCTTTTTTAAAAGTTGATTTTTTATTATTATTTTTTTAGCGAGATAGTTTGTTGTTCCACTTATTCATTCACCAGAGGCCCAGCAGTCGTGTGAGGAGGGCGCCCCACCTCCCACCTTGCCGGCCAGGACCCTAGCCTGCTGTTTGGTCGTCTGTCTGGTCATTTAGGTCATGACAGCCCCTGGCTTTTTATATATTAGGATTGGACATTGCTCCAACTAACTGATCCACCGGCCAGGGGAAGACTCCATTTCTAAAGGAAGCTGTTGCCCCTCTCTCAAACACAAGAGATAAGCAACCAGACAGTTTTTAGACTCTTGGGTTACTTCTACTACCCCCACCTAAAAGGAAATTTTTGGCCTTGCTTTTCCTACACAGGGGCTACATGGTTATTGAGGGCTTAGTCCGTTCTGGAAAGCTTCTATAGGTGCAGTGCGATAAGGCTGTTTGAAAAAGGCATTACCAATTCCAGACAATGAGAGAAATGGAAATAGCTCTTGTTCCCCATTCTTTTGCCCAAATGAATGATTGTTAGGAAGGTCCTAACTTACAGGAGCCACGGAGGTAGGCAAGACCAGTTTCTGTCCGACCCAAATTTCCCACCCTGCTTGGATGTAGCTTCAGGTGGCAGTGGGCTGTGTAATTCTGAGGACAAGCTGAGTTGAGGGCTCCTTGCAGCTGCTGAAAAGGTTTGACTTTCCCCCCAACTTGGTTGTGGTGAGGAGTTACTGGGTGTCACACCTTCACTAATGATACCTGAGTTCAGGATCCAGAGGCCAGAAAAGACCTTTTGGGTAGGGTGTGTACTAGTATCACCAGGGGTTACTTGCTGTGACAAGCAATCCACTGTTCGGGCTGGAAGGTGAACCATCTGAGAGGAGGGACAGGGTGGGCCATGTGCCAAGCCACTGCTGAGTGAGGAGGGCCTAAAAAACCCTCTCCCTCCACACTCAGCTTGGCCCCACCCCGCCTCCACTTAGGAAAGTCTGAAGCATGCTTGGAAAGCTGCTTTCTGTTTTTCTCTCTTCCTCCCCCTCTGCTGAGCTCCCAGCTGCTCGACCTCTTGCATAACTGAGAGCACTGAGGTTTGATGCACTCCAGATGTGGGGAAGGGTGGGGTGGCCTGTGAGGCGTGGGCCTGAGTCCCCTGAGTGCTCTAACTGTGGGAACTTAGGGCCTTGACAACAGGAACTGGGACACACTGCACAGCCTTCAGCACGGGGTCCCTGGGCCGGGAGGACAGAAAAGCTGATGCTGTTTTAACTCCGTGCCTCAGCACCAGTTGCCTCTGTGGCAGGCGTGATGATTCCGAGATTCCTCCCCACCAAGACTGTCAAGAAGAGCTGGACACCGTGACTGACACGCAAAGCCTCTGAGGTTCCCAATCTGAGGTCCTCCCTGCAAATGCTGGGTCTTGGCACATAGGACACACAGTTTTGGTTTTTCTTTTTCTTTGACTAGAAGAGTCTGAAAATTACTGTTGTGATCTGTCTCATATAAGGTGGCCAGGGTCAAAATACTCTCATGAAGCTCCAACATGAAGAGGAATTGGAAGAGGCTCCCCCCGCATCCTAGGGGCGAGCTCTGGCCTCCTGTGTGGGGCCCCTGCTAAAGCTGGCCCTGCCAATAAGTGACCCGAGGTTCCTGCAGGTCAGCCTCCCCTTCTGCTCCTGGGTTAGGCAGAGAGGGCACAAACTAAAGCCTATCCCAAAAAAGACAAGTTACGTTCTGCTACCCGCCCAGCTGCCATTGCTGCCAGCCTTGGGTCTTTCTGCTCCCTCCCGCAGCGTGGGAGAGTCTCAGGGGTCCCTCTGGTGCTGCTAAAGGGGTTCAGTCCAGCTGAGTTCAGCTCCCCAGGGCCTCCCAGTCAGCCTCTTGGGGCAGGAGCTGGCCTCGCCAGGTAAGGATCCACTGTCAGTGTTGGGTTTCGGGGTGGGGGTTGAAGAATGACTTCAGGCTGTTTCTAGGCTACTCTTAGGTGCTTAGACCCCCCTTTTCTCCCTTATTTTCTCCCCTGCTCCTACAGAAACCCAAACTGCTCTAGGATAGCACGCGCAACTATTCTACAGATTGTCTCCCGATTGTCCCCGGGAGGTTGGGGCGAGGGAGCAACATGAAGCTTGTGTTTACAGCCTGCGTGGCCCTCGCACATGTTTCTTGTGCCGATCTCCAGAGAGACCGTGAAGCCTGATGCGCAGGGTTATCGACCCCACTTACAGCTCTTCACGGTGGGACTTGGAAGAGGGTGAGGATAAGGGGTGACAGGGTCCCGGCAGCAAATGTTCTGGAGAGGGTGCGGAGTACGCTGAAGGGGCTGAAGGGCCGGGACCGGGAGGTTCCCTGGGAGCCCATGGAGATCCAGGCAGCTAAGGTTAAAACGGGAAAAGAGGGGGCGCGGGGGAGAGAGAAACTGTCAAAAACACCCTCAGAAGAGCCTTGAAGCCTAGGGTTGGAGAGTGGTCAGAGGGGCGGGGAGGGGAGGGGAGAAGGGTGCGGGGTGGTGGAGAGCCCAGCTGCAGAAAGGAACAAAGCGGTCGCTGTGCAGGCGAGGGTGGGGGTGCTGCTATGGGAAAGGGGGGGTGGACCTTGGGCTCCGGACCCACAAGGGCGTCTTCTCCCGCTGGCC
>NW_005353538.1:1241673-1251241 GCF_000412655.1 Myotis brandtii | reverse complement strand
GGAGCTCGGATTCGCGGGCCCTGGGGTACCTTTCCTCCCTCCGCACCTGACCAGGTGTCCCGCGGGCCACAGCCGCGCACCCCCATGCGCCCATCTTCCTATGCGCCTCTCTCCCTACCGCTCCCTCTCCTCTCCTCTCCTCATTCCCTTCTCTTCTCTTCTCTTCTCGCCTCGCCTGGTTCCCTCAGCCTCAACCCTTCACAATCTTTATCTTCACTTGAAAAGAAATTTAAATCTATTTTTATTGATTTCAGAGAGCAAGGGAGAGGGAGAGAGAGAGAGAAACATCAACAATGAGAGAGAATCATGGATCGGCTGCCTCCTGCACGGAGAGCGAGCCATGAACCCGGGCACATGGGCTCGAACCCAGGACCCTTCAGTTCGCAGGCTTAGACATCACTGAGCCAAACCGCTAGGGCGTTCACTTGAAAATTTTTGGTTTAAATAAGCGAGCGTACCCACAGCTGCCTCGCAAGGTAATAGTGACACGTTGGACGGATGAAGAAACGGAGGCCCACGGAGGTGAAGGGACTTGTTCAAGGTCATGAAACACAGTAATAACTTTATATTTGTCTGTTGTTTATAGTGCTCTGCACTTCACAGCGTCTCATTTAATAAAAACCTGAATCTCCAGACAGTCTTTTTCTAAACTAACAGTTTTATGGAGGTGTGATGTATATACCATAAGATTCACTTAATTTAAGTGCACATTCGATTATTTTTAGTATATTTACAGAGTTGCGCAGCCATCATCACAATTTAATTTTAGAGTATTCCTATTGGGCAAGAAAGAAATCTTGTGTCCATTTATTTATTAGTCCCTCCCCATTCTAGGCAAGCACTAAATCCCTACCTTTTTAAAAATCATTATTCCAGTTTTATAGAGAATGACCTGACAGAGACAAGTTAAGTAACTTGTCCAAGATCTCACAGCTAATAAATGATAAAGAACAGGGTTAGCCCGGCCGGCGTGGCTCAAGATCTCACAGCTAATAAATGATAAAGAACAGGGTTAGCCCGGCCGGCGTGGCTCAGTGGTTGAGCATCGACCTATGAACCAGGAGGTCAGGGTTCGATTCCCAGTCAGGGCACATGCCCGGGTTTTGGGCTGGATCCCCAGTGTGGGACGTGCAGGAGGCAGCCGATCAATGATTCTCTCTCATCAATGATGTTTCTATCTCCCACTCCCTCTCCCTTCCTCTCTGAAATCAATAAAAAAATAAATATATATAAAAGAACAGGGTTAGATACTAAATGATGTGCCTTTCCTTCACCTTTATGTTTTGTTTTCCTTACCCCTGCTTTTATAGAAACTACCCATTCTCAACCCATGGTCTCTTGCCTCTCCTCCCGCCCAGAATGCCGACGGGTTTCCCTGAGTTGAGAGAAACAGTATGGTACCCTCTGTCCCTGGAAAGTGTTTCCTGTCACCAGATCCCCTGGGAGGTGCCATGCCAAGTTGGCCTTGGTGCGGGTTAACAGCCTTTGCCTTCCCTCTCCCCAGGCAGACTGGGGGTGTGCCCAGGTGCTGTTCTGGCCTGGCCTCTCTTCCCCCAGCTGGGGTGGAGATGGTGGCCGAGATGACACCTGGCAGGTGGATGCTGGGGGGGTGAAATTGGTAACTGCCCTCGGCCCACTGCCAGGGCAGACACTCCCTGGAATGTGGCTCCTGCCCGACTGACTTCTCTCTCAGCACCGGAGATGCTGGCAGAGGGTGGAGGGGATCCTGCTGGCAGCCACGTTCTCCTCAGCTTCCCAGGACGTGTCAGCAGCAAACACGTCCTCCCATCAGCAAGCTGGTCAAGGGATGGGCATGGGGCGCACATTAGTCCCCAGAGGTGCTCCTTCCTGCTCTCAGGTACCAGACATGTGACCAGAGAGGAAGAGAGGGTGGGCTCTGGAGGCTCTGGCTCTGGGTCTATTTCCCGCCTGGCCCTAAGGACCTACACTTCCTATGGCACCAACTCAGGTTCCGGTCCCGAGTCCTATATTCCCAATATTAGTCACCACTGAGGTTTGTGTGTGTTTTTCTGATTACGCTGGGGGGAGATTGCTTTCTGGAGAAGAGAGGGTGCAGGAGTTGAGACTTACAGAGATAGAAAGAATGCTTGAGTTTTCTTTTTTTCTTCTACTCATATCTTTCTTGATTTTAGAAAGGAAGGGAGAGGGAGAGAGAGATAGAAACATCATTGACGAGAGAGAATCACTGATCAGCTGCCTCCTGCACGCCCCACACTGGGGATCGAGCCCACAACCCGGACCTGTGCCCTGACTGAACCGTGACCTCCTGGTTCATAGGGTCAACGCTCAACCACTGAGCCACACCGGCTGGGGGAGTTTCCCAGCAAATATTTATTAACGTTCTGTTTGAATTTTCTTGTTTCCTTTAAAGATCCTGGCCTTCGCCGATAGCTCAGCTGGTTAGAGGGTTGTCCAGATACTTGAGGTTTCAGGTTCAATCCCAGGTCAGCACATACAAGAATCAACCAATGACTGCATAAGTGGGACAGCAAATCTCAATTTCTCTCTCTCTCTCTCTCTCTCTCTCTCTCTCTCTCTCTCTTTCTCTCCCTCTCTCTCTCCTTCCCTCCCTCCCTCCCTCTCTCTCTCTCTTTCTCTCTATTTCTCTTTCTCTCTCTCTTTATTTCTCTCTCTTCCTTCCTCTCCCTCAAATCAATAAATAAAAGTTAAAAAAAAAGAAAAAGAAAGAAAAGATCCTAATGAGGCCACCTGGGAAAAGAGACAAAAGGAGAAGAAAGCGGGGAGCTCCTAGCTCAGCCCTGCTGCCCACCTGGTGCCCTCTGGCTGCCAGTGTCCTGGGAGGGGCTCCTTGGGTTCCCCTGCTCCCACTCGGGTAGATTTTCCCACCCCACTTCAGCTCCGGTGTCTGAGGGTCCTCAGCGGCCACAACCTGGTGCTGGGTGTCCGCGGTAGGGAAGCACAGAAATGCAGGCTGGGCTTTCTAGGGCTTTCTGTGGTTCTGGGGGCAAGGGCCAGGCCTGGTGTGGGGCGGGAGCCCTGCTGTGGCTGGAGATGCACTGCCTCCCCCACGTCTCCTGCAGCATCAGGAGCTGGGAGTGACGATGGCAGTGCTGCCCGCCACAGAGCCCGCCCCAGAGCCTGCCCCTTCCCCTTTCCTGCCCTGCCTCCACCTCACCTGCTGTCTGCTGTGTCCCCAGGAGCTCGAGAGATCAAGACCATGGACACGTTCACCAGGAACCAGGTGGGCCCTGGATGCAAGACCCCAGCAATGGTGCAGGTGAGCTGGGTCGGCCCTGGGGCAAGAGGGCTGTTGGTGAAGATGAGTTCGGCTCCTCTGTCCACCCGTGGTCCCGGCCCAAGAATGAGAACAGCAGTTCCTCTCTCGCTTCCCACGCCCCGAGCCTATCAACAGCCAAGTCTTTATCTGAACCGGGTTAGTGGGTTTAGCCAGAAAATACCCTTTGAAAGCCAGGAAGGGTTTTCAGTTGGACTCTGAGCTGTATTTCCCTCCTTAATCCCGCCTCTGCCCTCTCGTGATTTAGTTTAACAGAGACAAGCGCTGGCCAAGTGGATTGCCACAGACGAGTCTGTGAACTTACCTTTTTTTTCCTGTTAATCCTCACCCAAGGATATTTTTCCATTGTTCTTTTAGAGAGAGTGAAAGAGAGAGGGAAAGACAGAGAGAAACATCGATGTGAGAGAAACACATCAATTGGTTGCCTCCTGCATGCACCCTGACCAGGGCCAGGGCTGGGGAGGAGACTGCAACCAAGGTATGTGTCCTTGATCAGAATCGAACCCAGGACTCTTTGGTCCGCAGGCTGATGCTCTAGCCACTGAGGCAGGGCATGCCGGACAAGCCCTGATTGGCCCTCCTCTCCAGTACCCCCTCCTCTCACCCGGGGCCTCCCCACTCCCCTTACTTTCTCCTTGTTTCTGTCTTAATAGACAAAAGGGGCAGTTAAGCCAAGACTTGAGATAAATCTGGTGGGATGAGCTAGTGGCCTAGATTCAGATCTAATGACACTTTGGTGGAATAGTGCTCTGTACAAGCTTGTGCGCTAACCCTCTCCCCGCCTCAGAGTCCTTTGGAGAGAGTGAGGCCAGCGAGGGTGCTGGAGGGAGTGTGGCTGGGCGGTGAGGTCTGGCCTGGGGTCTCTGCTGAGCTCACCTCCCGCCCGCCCTGCCCGCAGAAAGGCCCCTTGGACCTGATTGAGACGGGCAAAGGGCTGAAGGTGCAGACGGACAAGCCCCACCTAGTGAGCCTGGGCAGCGGGCGGCTCAGCACAGCGATCACCCTGGTGCCGCTGGAGGAAGGTAAGTCGGGCCCCTCTGTCCGTACATCTCTGCCCTGGGGCCCAGGCATGTGCTGGAGCCCTTCTGCTATCTGCTGGCAGTGGTCAGCTCCCCCAAATGGGAGGCGGTGCCACCCCCCAGTTTGCTTCCCTGGCCTCTGCCTCCCAGACGGCCTGCCCCCTCTGGTTGATAACCTGGCTCCATGAGGAGGATTAGAGATCCCTTTAGACACAAGGAGGAGCGCGCTGAAACAGGAGAGCACAGTGCTCTTGGCAACCAGGATGGCCCAGAAGCGAGGGGCCCGCTCCAGGACGGTGCCTGGCCTGGGAGCAGGTACCAGTGCAGAAGGGAGAGATGGAAGTAGGGGCAGAGCTCCCATGCAAGATAAGGCCCTGGCACAGCCCTGCACGTCTCGGCGTCCTCTTCCCTCCTGGTTGCACTGGTTGCCTGGGTGATGCGACATTCCCCACATTCTGCAAATACCAGGCCTGGGGGCTCTGCCAGGGGAGGGTCTGCGCAGGCAGAAGCAGTGAGGGGAGAGGCCACACTGGAGAGAGAGGGAGTGAGGGAGGGCAAGGGCTGCAGGTGGCAGAAGGAGGGAGAGAAGGAGAGAGGGAAACTTAGAAGAAAAGAGAGGGGAGGATGATGAAGGAGATGACCAGCTGGGTGGGGGGGGGGGTGCCTAAGGAGGGTGTGCAGGAAAGAAGTGCCCTTCTCTGCTCAGCGTGGGGTCTGGATCCTGCTGTGCCCTCTGGGTCCCATCTTTGGTCCAGACTTTTCTCTGCCTGAGAAGAGCTCCTACCACAGACTTTCCCCCAGGCAAAGGGGCCCAAAGGGGCAGCGGGGCAGGGATCCTTCCTGGAGTAGGAGGTGGAAGCCCATTTCCTTCTCAGTCCTCCTTGCCCTGTCTGCCTCCTGGGGCTGGGCAAACCCTCTGACTCAGTTTGCCTCCTGTCTTTAGGGAGAACAGTGATCGGCTCTGCGGCCAAGGACATTGCCCTGCAGGGGCCGGGCCTGGCTCCCGAGCACTGCTACATAGAGAACCTGCGGGGCACCCTCACCCTCTACCCGTGCGGCAATGCCTGTGCCATTGACGGGCTCCCTGTCCGGCAGCCCACCCGGCTCACTCAGGGTAAGTGACACCTCCTAGCAGAGGGGGTCCTGGTTTAAAAGCTTGTGCGTGATAGGTGCAGGGGAAGCCTGCAGGGTGGTTGCCATGGTAACTGCCCTGTTGGAGGTGGGGTGTTCAACTGCATCTGACGTGCCCGACCCAGACTCTGGCAGCCAGACTTGTCTTCATCCTGCTTTTCTTCTCTGGCCACCCTCATCCTTCCTCCCTCCGCCCTCGGGAGAGAAGCGAAGCCCGTCCCTGCGATCACAGGGCATGGGGAGCCTGGTGGTGGTCGCCGGTGGTTGTTAGGCGAGAGCCTTCGGGGCAGCGTGGGGGCACAATGGCACTGTCCCGGATGCCAGAGGGAGCTGTGCTCTGGAAAGCTGGAGAGGTGGGGAGAGGAGGACACCCCCCGACAGGGATGGGGAAGGGCGAAATCTGGGGACATGCCCACTCCTATTAAAAAATGTCGCCCTAGGCAGTCTGGCTTAGTGGACAGAGCATCAGCCTGCGGACTCAAGGGTCCCAGGTTCGATTCCCGTCAAGGGCACGTACTTCAGTTGCAGGCTCTAGCCCCAGTGGGGGCACGTGCAGGAGGCAGCCATTCAATGTGTCTCTCTCTCATTGACGTTTCTCTCTGTCTCTCCGTCTCCCTCCACTCTCTCTAAAAATCAATGAAAAAGTATCCTCAGCCCTAACTGGTTTGGCTCAGTGGATAGAGCGTCAGCCTGCGGACCCCAGGTTCGATTCCGGTCAAGGGCATGTACCTTGGTTGCGGGCATATCCCCAGTGGGGGGTGTGCAGGAGGCAGCTGATCGATGTTTCTCTCTCATCGATGTTTCTAACTATCCCTCTCCTTTCCTCTCTGTAAAAAATCAATAAAATATATTTTAAAAAAAGAAAAAGAAAAAGTATCCTCAGGTGAGGATTAACAACAATACCAAAAAAAGAAAAAAAAATGTTGACAGTAGCTTTGGGGTCATGAATATGGTTAGCACCCTGCTTCCCAAAGCAATAGGCCATTCTTTGTGTGAGCTGGCTTTGGAAACTGGGCCCCAGTTACTATGGTGACCAGCAGACCAGGAAGGGGTTGGCCCAGGTGGCACTTGGACAGAACCAGTGTGTTTGCCTGGGCATCAATGGAAGGGAATGAGAAAAGCAGGTGTGTAAGGGGTAGAGGTGGGGTTCGCAGGAGGCTGTGAGCTTCGGCTGACCTGGCTCTGAGCAGGACCGGTGTCCTGGAACCACTTTCTGGGGACTCTCCCCTCTGACCAGCTGGAAGCTCCTTTGCAGTGGAACCCCACTGTTCCCCTCTCTCCTTCTGTTCCCACTCCTCAGGGTCTCTAAATGCTCCTCCCCTCACAGCTGACCCAGGAGACCCAACCTGGCCCTCCTCCCTTCTTCCTGCCCTTGGGAGTGTGTTGCGGGGACAGTGACTTCGGGAGGCAGGCCCAGCAGCAGCAGCAGCAGCAGCAGGCAAGCCTTGTCTCCTTCGGGGCTTCCGCTGTCTGACTCTGGATGAGAGGAGGAGCCCCATGAATTGGGACATTGGCGGTGATGCCGTCTGATAGCCTTCTTCAGTCTCAAAGAGAGCATCTTCCCAAGACCTGGGTGCATGGAAGTGAGACCGAGCAGCAAGGGGAGGCAGGAGCAGAGCTCGGAGGAGGCGAGAGAAAGCCCAGCCCTTGCTCCCCAGCTCCCAACCCCTCACACTCATGGGCAAGAACATTCCCCTGTGTGGTGAGCAGGGTGGAGGAACGGAGGCCCCGTCTGGCCAGTGCCTCATTTAGTTTCCTGAGAGGAGGGAGGGCCTGGGCCAAGATGGAATTCTCAGGCATTTCCTGTGACCCCCATGACCCCCAACTCTAGTGTAGCCAAAAGCCTACCCTGCCAATTATATACCCTCCCACTCTCTTCTGACCCCAACCCCCTTCCCTTTTGCTCCCCCCATCCCTACAGCCTTCTTGTCCAGGCTTGCCTGTCCCAGGAGCTGGGCGGCCGGGGGAGGGGGGGGCAGAGGCACAAAGGAATGGGTGTTCTTCTCCCCAGCACCCCCTCCCCGGGCTCCAGGCGCTGAGGGTTTCCTTGTCTCATCTCTGGAGCAAGGCACCCAGCCCGCCCTGCCTGGCCCCACTCCGGACATTCTTGGGAGTGCGTTTCCCTGGAAACTGGGCGGCTCGGGGTGGACATGTTCTCTGTGTGTCTGTGTAACTGGGCTGTGTTTATGTATCTCCGGATGTTTGTGGCTCTGGGCTTATGTAGCTCTGTGTTTGTGTCTTTCCTTGTGTTTATAGATGAGGGTGTTCAAGTGGGGAGCAGGAGTGAACTTGGGACTGATGGCACCAAAGTGTCCATGTGTGTGTTCCTATGTGTACGTGAGGACCCACTGGCCACATGCCTATCTGGGTATATGTGCAAGAGGATCATTTTCCCTGTTTGTTCCCCGATCTAGCCTTGGTGAGGGTACCTTCATCTTTGAAAAAGAGAAGGCTACCCTAGAAATAACAAGGAGCCCGCTCTGGCTGGGCCAGGCCTGAGGTGCATCATTCCGGGCACTGTGCCCAGCTATTTAGGGTGGCACACACCATGCCTGGCAGACATGGCAGGGACAGGCTCTCCCAGCAGGAGTATGCCTGGGCCACGGGTGGGGGAGGTGAGCAGAAAGCAGATGCCAGCCTTTAGCCAGAGCTTCGGACATGGGAGCCTGGAGTGAGGAGCCAGGAAGATCCTGACTCCACTCCCATTCCCCGGGGAGTTGGGCACATCCTACACTGCCCTCTTCTCTACAGAGCAGGAGGTGGAGCTGGGAATAGGACCAGGAAACGAGGAGGGATCTCCATCTGGGGCTAGGCTGCCCTACCCTGGGACCCAGGGCCAGGCCACATGAAAGGTCTGTGAGGAGACAGAGGAGGGGAGCCCCTCGGAAGCCACACACTCAGGGCCCCAGCCACTCCCAGCTTTGCTGCAGCCCAGCCGCTCTCCCCGTCTCCTTCCCTCCCTACGGCCCTCATTGCTGGGCAGGGGCCTGTGTGAGGCCAGCCTGGGCGGCGCCCTGGGACATGGCTGGGGAGCCACACTCCTGGGTTATCTCGCCGCCTCCCTCTGGGACCCAGGACACTGAGCCTTTTCTCTCCCACCCAATGGTCAGTTATTCCTTCTGTGAAATGGGATTGAAGTCTCCAACTGATAAAGGTCTTGACTCATGAAGCTCAAAGGAAGAAGAGAAAAAGCAAAGGCTGGGAGCTCCCCCCTTCTTGTGCCTGCCGCCTCCCGCTTCCTCCCGCAGGGGCACCCTCCCAGTCGCCCGGTCTGCCCCTCTGGCCATCACCGTTTCCAGACGATGAGTCACTCTTCCTGAGGTTTTTAAAGGCTTCCCTTTCTGTGCATCTGACCCTACATGGTCCTTCCTTCTTCCTTCAGAAGGGGAATCAGACACATGTGCACATGTGAGCGTGTGAGCACATGCATGTGTGTGAGTGCGTGAGTGTAGTGTGTGTGTGTGAGTGCATGTGAGCGTGTGAGTGTAGTGTCAGCGTGTATGAGTGCGTGAGTGTAGTGTGTGAGTGTGAGCGTAGTGTGTGTGTATGTGAGTGTAGTGTGTGCGTGTGAGTGCATGCGAGTGTAGTGTGTGAGTGTGAGCGTAGTGTGTGCATGTGAGCGTGTGAGTGTAGTGTGAGCGCGTATGAGTGCGTGTGAGTGTAGTGTGAGCGTGTATGAGTGCGTGAGTGTAGTGTGTGTGTATGCGAGTGTAGTGTGTGAGTGTGAGCGTAGTGTGTGCATGTGAGCGTGTGAGTGTAGTGTGAGCGTGTATGAGTGCGTGAGTGTAGTGTGTGTGTATGCGAGTGTAGTGTGTGAGTGTGCGCGTGTGAGCGTGAGAGATGTGGCAGTGGGCAGGGCTCAGCAGGTGGAAACACTGCTTGGTGATCCTCGGAGGAGGTGACCTTTGGTTTCAGTGTCTCCAGGGGCTGAGCGCGCAGCTAAGAGGCGGTGGAGCGGAGTGCTGCGTGGCGCCGGGCCGGGCAGGTGTGGGTGTGCATCTGAGAGCCAGGATGCGGGGCTGTGAGCCTGACATGGCGCGCGTCTGAGAGACAGTGTGTCCCTGGAGCTCCTGCTGTCCAGAGGCCGGGTCTCTGGGACTCCGGCCGGAACCTCGGCCTCCAGGGGCTCCCCGGGGCGCCC
>NW_005353538.1:1240769-1241118 GCF_000412655.1 Myotis brandtii | reverse complement strand
CGGGGGACCCGCTGGGGAGGGGTCCTGGGGGCCCCGACGAAGTGTGAGCCCCGATGTTTCTGAGTGGGAATCTGGGGGCGACTTCACCTTCCCCAGCGCGAGGGCAGGGACCGCCTCTGGAGCTGAGGGTTAGGATGAGGGGCCAGCGCTGTGGCCAAGAGGGTCTCTGATGGGAAGGACGAGGGCCCTTCCTTCCATCTTCCCTGCGCCCAGCCTCCCTCTGGCCGGCCCTCCTATCCTATTCCTGTGGCCAGCAGGGCAGTGGCTGCCGCCTGGGAGTGAGTGTGAGCCTGTGTGAGAGTGTGTGTGAGATGTTTCCCTTCTGCATCGCTCAGAGATGGGACCCACC
>NW_005353538.1:1237103-1240713 GCF_000412655.1 Myotis brandtii | reverse complement strand
CCCCTCCGCTCTCCCCCCTGCACAGCACTGGGCCCTGAGCCTTTGGGGATGGGGGCCCCGGCCACAGCTTTGCCTGGATGTGTGGGTTTTTGGGCTTCCTGGGTGGGCTGGCCTTGGAGGTGCGGCCAGGAAGGCAGAGAGGAGGGTTCTCCCCAGACACAGGCTGGCCCAGCCCGGGCTTAGGACTGAAGTTGAGGCAACTACCGGGGCCCCTGAGTGCAAATAGAAAGTTAATTTGGGCAGGAGCTGGGCTGCCCTCAGTCCTGCTGCCCTCCTGCTCATCTATTAATACAGACCCAGCTCTGCTGCCTGGCATCGCCTATTTATAGTCCAGAGGCAGCACAGCCACACCCCCTGCATGGAGGAGGGTGCGGGGCAGAGGGGGCGGGGCTGAGGGTCCCTAGGTGCCCACAGCCTCCGTGGGTGGGCCGGGCACTGGTGGGCAGTCAGTCTAGGAGTGAGTGGGCCTGTAGACCCTGAGCACTGGCTGGCGGGGGGGCCTGGCAGGGCTGTTTCTGAAACAGCTGCGGTGTAAGTAGGTGGGTGGATAGCTGGCTGTTATATATTCCCGTTATGATTACTCTGGGGTCAGCTCCTCTGATTGGTGGCTTGGCAAGAAGGCTCCCCCTCGCCCTAACCGGTTTGGCTCAGTGAATGGAGCGTTGGCCTGCGGACTGAAGGGTCCCAGGTTCGATTCCGGTCAAGGGCATGTACCTTGGTTGCGGGCACATCCCCAGTGGGGAGTGTGCAGGAGACAGCTGATCGAGGTTTCTCTCTCATCGATGTTTCTAGCTCTCTGTCCTTCTCCCCTCCTCTCTGTAAAAAAAATCAATAAAATATATTTAAAAAAAAAAAAAAAAAAGAAGGCTCCCCCTCCAATCACCCATTAGCCTTGAGAATGGCTGGTGCCCATCTACCTGGAGGGCCTGTGGGTGTGCCAGAGAAGGGGGTGGCTTTGTCCACTATGGTTATCTGCTCTGGGCTTCTCAGTCTGCGAGGTCTCCCCATCCCCCAGGCAGTGCCCTGGGTTCCAGCAACATGCTTCTCAGTGGGGGGTCTGCTAAGGTGCTCCCGTGGCCTGGGATGCCCCATGACCTCATGGCCTGCACTGTCTCAACGTCTAGGAATGTCGATTTCCCTGCCATTCTCGGCTCAGAATGGCATGAAGCTTGGGGTGCCAAGTGGCACCAGATTGGACAGATAGGCGGCTGGGTCCAGGGCCAGGGGTGTGAACAAATTGGAAGGGTGGGTGATAGGAGCACCAGGTCCCTCTGGCACCTGCATGGCCAGGAGCAGGGCTCTGCCACAGGCTCAGGCACGGCAGGCACACCTGCTGCCGGGCACACACCCGGGCCCCTGGCGACGTTTTCTGGCTCCTGCGTGCCCTCCCCTTCCACGCACTCCCTTCCTGAGCAGGACTGGGCTTGTGCTTACCGCCTGGGGATGTGCGTGGGGAGGCTGGGCCCCTGGGCTGAGGCTGGGCTACGTTCCAGGAGGGTGTCAGGTCAGAGGGTGCATTGTCAGAGGGAAAGGGTGAGGCCACGCCCACTGGTTGAATCTCAGGCAAATTCTGGCCCCTGAGGGGGCATCACAGTTCCTCCCCGTCTCCTGCTCGGAGTTTTTTGTGATCCTGGAAGTGGCTGCCTCTCAGCCTACCCTTCCACCCAAGGGGCCTGGGTCACTGTTGGCCACGTCGGCTCGGGGGACACAGGTGCCCGTGTTCCCTGAGGAAGCCTCTTCGTTTACAGGGCACTTTCATGCGCACGCACTGTCCCTTCTGCAAGGTCAGCGTGGCCTCATTTCTCTAAAGAGAAAACCAGCCTCGGGGCGGGAAGTGACTTCACCTGTCAGAGGAAGAGTTAGGACTAGTCCTTGGGCCTGGGGACTCACAAACCAGTGCTCCTTCCACTCTGCCCTGTGCTCTGGGGCCCAGCCAGCGCCTTTCTCAGGCACAGCTGCGTCAGACGTGGATGGGGGACACTGAGTGCAGGCGGGTGGCTCCCTGGAGCCTGGGGTGCGCCTGCTAGTGGGTGAGGGTTGCCTCCCCGCTGCCAGCCGTTCAAGCATTTTCTTTCTCCGAAGGCTGCATGTTGTGCCTGGGCCAGTCCACCTTCCTCCGGTTCAACCACCCCGCTGAAGCCAAGTGGATGAAAAGCATGATCCCGGCAGGGGGGCGGGCCCCGGGCCCCCCCTACAGCCCCGGCCCAGGTAGGGCAGGAGGTTGGGCGGGTGGTCCCCCCTTGGATGGTCCTCCTCCTGGCCCCCCCAGCCCCTGGCAGAGTCAGGGCAGGACAACACCCATGGTCCGGGCTTGCTGCCACCTGCCATGGCCACTGGGAGAGATCCAAGAAGTGCCGCTTGGCTGGGACCAGGGAATCAGATGCCTGGGCTGCCAGTCGCTCCCTGGTTAGCTCTCTCCGGCCTCACCTAGCCTCGCCGCCCAGTCCCTCCGCCGTTGGGGGCAGTGGTTCCAGTCACTGGTGGGCTGAGCAGGGCTGGGGCAGGGCGCAGGTGGGCTCTCGCTGGCGTGGCTGCCTGGGCTCATCAGAGGGCCGAGCTGCACTAGCCGCTGGTCAGCCTGGCTTCTAGGAACCAGCCCGCAGTGTCAGCCCCTCCCTTGCCTCTGATTGGACCAAGGGGTGCAGCATACATCCCCCGTTCAGTACCCCCTGGCCCCCCCGTCCCGTTCAACACGGGAGGCATGGTGGGTGTTTTTTCCTGGGTCCTGGCTGCCGTGTCTGCAGCCCCTTAGGTCCTTACTGGACTGGGATCCCTCCTGGAACTGTCGGCAGCTCCATAGCGTGCCCCACCCCTGCTGCAGGGGGTCCCCCTGCCCTTCCTGCTGAGAGATTTAGGAGGTTGGGGAAACCAAGGCAGGGAGGAACCTAGACTTGGGGTGAGTAGACAGCGACCAGCCTAGAGTGCCTGGTGTCATTGCTGACTCTGTCCTAAGTGATAACGTGTTAGCCAGAAGCGTCCTACCGTCCTCCTCCTCACAGAAGGGGAACCGGGCAGGGACGGGTAAGGCGGCACAGCCGCCCGGAACCCAGACCTCCCAGCTTCTCCTCCCGAGTCTTGTCTTCGAGTCTTCGCAGCTCAGCTCTGCTCAGAGGAGGGGGATGCCTTGCTCTGGCGCTTAGGGACCTCCCAGAGCCCGAGGCCAGGCCTGAGGCACCCTTGCGTTTCCCTCTCACAGAGTCAGAAAGCCTAGTGAACGGGAACCACCCCCCGCAGCCTGCAGCCCAGGGCCCCGCGGCCTACGCCAGCCACAGTTCCCTGGTGAGCTCGATCGAGAAGGACCTGCAGGAGATCATGGACTCCCTGGTGCTCGAGGACCCCGGCGTCGGCGGCAAGAAGCCTGCTACCGCGTCCACACTGTCACCGATGGCTAACGGGGGTCGCTACCTGCTGTCGCCCCCGACCAGCCCCGGCGCCATGTCCGTGGGCTCCAGCTACGAGAACACCTCCCCGGCTTTCTCTCCACTCTCCTCACCAGCCAGCAGCGGGAGCTGTGCCAGCCACTCGCCCAGTGGGCAGGAGCCAGCCCCTCCCGTGCCCCCGCTGGTGCCTGTGCGCTCCTCCAGTTACCATCTGGCCTTGCAGCCCCCAC
>NW_005353538.1:1236696-1236950 GCF_000412655.1 Myotis brandtii | reverse complement strand
CTGTCCTGGCGGAGGCCCACAGAGCCACCGAGAGCCCCTGGCTGGGTGGGCAGCTGCCCGTGGTGGCCATCAGCCTGAGTGAATACCCAACTTCTGGTGCCCACAGCCAACCCACCAGCGTTCCTGGCAGTCCCAAGTTCCAGCCTCCGGTCCCTGCACCCCGAAACAAGATGGGTGTGCTCCAGGATCGCCCCCCTAGCCCTCTCCGAGAGCTGCCGGGCCCCGAGCGCGGTTTGGCAAGCAGCCCCTCTCCC
>NW_005353538.1:1236153-1236630 GCF_000412655.1 Myotis brandtii | reverse complement strand
TCCCCGCTGCCCTCGCGGTCTACCCCAGACCCCAAGCTGACCAGGGACGTGGCAGAGAGCCCTCGGCCCCGGCGCTGGGCAGCCCACGGCACTCCGCCAGAGGACTTCTCACTGACACTGGGGGTGCGGGGCCGTAGGACACGGAGCCCCTCGCCCACCCTCGGGGAGTCCCTGGCCCCCCGAAAGGGCAGCTTCAGTGGCCGGCTGAGCCCCGCCTACAGCCTGGGCTCCTTGCCGGGGGCTGTGACCCGACAGAGCCCCCGTGCCCGGAGGAAGCTCTCCAGCGGGGACTTGCAGGTGCTGGTCACCCGGGAGCGGAAAAACAGCATCACCGAGATCAGCGACAACGAGGACGACCTGCTGGAGTACCACCGGCGGCAGCGCCAGGAGCGGCTCCGGGAGCAGGAGATGGAGAGGCTGGTGAGCAGGGCAGGTGCCAGGGAGGCTGCTGACCTCCCTGCGGGGTCCCCCAGCACG
>NW_005353538.1:1233770-1235910 GCF_000412655.1 Myotis brandtii | reverse complement strand
AGCCTGGCCTCCAGGCGCTGGTGCCTGAAGAACTTTCTCTGACGCCTGTAAGGCTGTATTTTAAACTCAGGCTAATTTTGCACTTACTCCATCACACAGCTTTTGTGTTAATGCATAAACCTCCTCGTTTAGCTGAACAATGGAAACTCTAGGACAGCGGTTCTCAACCTGTGGGTCGCGACCCCTTTGGCGGTCGAACGACCCTTTCACAGGGGTCGCCTAAGACCATCCTGCATATCAGATATTTACATGACGATTCATAACAGTAGCAACATGACAGTTATGAAGTAGCAACGAAAATAATTTTATGGCTGGGTCACAACGTGAGAAACTGTATTTAAAGGGCCAGAAGGTTGAGAACCACTGCTCTAGGAAAACACACCACATGTATGGTTGAGGCCTCGGCCCTCCCAGTTTGAGAAGCAGGCCTAACGAGAAGGCAAGGCCAGGGGCAAATGGCTTTTTCTGGGTCGCACACTTCGTAGAGCTGGGAGTGGAACCCGAGGCTCCTGTCTTTCCAAGTCTTGTTCTTCTTTTTTAAATATATTTTTATTGATTTCAGAGAGGGATAGAAACATTAATGATGAGAGAGTCCTGGATCGGCTGCCTCCTGCACACCCCCACACTGGGGATCGAGCCTGCAAGCTGGGCATGTGCCCTGACCGGGAATCGAACCCTGACCTCCTGGTTCATAGGTCGATGCTCAACCACTGAGCCACACCGGCCGGGCCCAGGTCTTGTTCCTTAGAAAGGCATCTGGTCTTTCTTTCTTGCTGCCCTTTGACATCTAAATGTGTGGAGCGGCTCACCCTGGCCATGCAGGGTCCCCTGGGACGTGGGGGGCAGGTAGGAGGAGGAGAACGGGGTACAGCCTGTGTGATTGTGCTGTGTGTGTTGGGGTTCGGGTGTGGCTGTGGGCAGCTGTCCTAGAGAGAGCATCTAAGCCACTGGGTGCTGGGATCCCCCAGATGGCACCGGGCTCGAGGGGCTCTGGCTGGTGTGTGCACTCACTCACATGCACGGGACAGTGGATCTTGCCCTTTCTTGTGAGCACTAGAATAGGGTTCCTGCGGGAAGGGGGGCAAGGGCCCTGCATTTGGTTTGCGGAGGAAAATCAGAATTGAGGAGGTTTGCCCTGGCCAGTGTGGCTCAGTGGATAGAGCGTTGGCCTGGGTTCGACTCTGGTCAAGGGCAGGTACTTGCTTGCAGGCTCCTCCCTGGCCCGGGCCCTGATGGCGGCTTGTGCAGGAGGCAACCCATCAATGTGTTTCTCTCACATCGATGTTTCTCTCAGTCTCTCCCTCTCCCTTCCACGCTCCCTAAAAATCAGTGGAAACATAGCTTCGGGTGAGGATTCACAAAAAGAAATTGAGGAGGCTTGTCCGCAGTCCCTTTCAGAAGAGGTTGGGACAGCTGTGGATGAAGTGAGGGTGCTGGTGGGGAGAGGTGAGGCGGGATCCCCAGGCGGAGGCGGAACGCCTGACCCGTTCACACAAAGCTGTGTTCAGCATGTTCGCGCCAAGCCAGACAGACCCGGGACCCAGAGCCCCTCCCTCAGGCAGCTGGAGGCTCCTTCCGGGCAGATGGGCTTGAAGCCCTGGCCCAGGGAGTGTCCCCCCGGGGCTGCCCTGGGGGCAGTGAGCCTGGCCACACGCACGGAGGGGTGGCCCAGCCTCCCCCAGGAGCACACCTCCCCACCAGCCCTGACCTGCCACTTTAAATCTGGGAGGCCGCCCGCCTGCCCCTCCCACCTCCCCAGGCTGCTTATCAGGGTGCGGAGGCAGGGGCGAGGCCGCCAGCCTCCTGGTGCTGAGGCTCTGCCTGGCTGTCGGTGATTTCCTTTGCCATGGAGCTAGGCGAGCAGCAGCCGGGCAGCTGGGTGTGTCTGGTGGTTGTGGCCAAACTGGACACGGGAGAGGCACCTTAGGGGAGGGGGGGGCGGCGCCAGAACACGGGGGAGGCTGGAGGTTCTGAGTGGGAAAGGGGGTCCCAGACCTGGAGCGTGATTAGACCTTCCTTCAGATCCTAGGCGCTGAGAGGTATCTTGGGGGACAGTGAGGGGGGCGGGCTCAGTGTGGGCGCAGGGAGCACTCCCTGGGCCCGGCAGGAAGCAGCCCACCTGCCGGGGAGGAGCGTCCAG
>NW_005353538.1:1232693-1233574 GCF_000412655.1 Myotis brandtii | reverse complement strand
ATGCTGGCTGCGTGTCTGCGTGCGTGTGGGCCAGTGTGCGCGCGTGTGCGTGTCGGGGCTGGCCCAGGGCACTGCTGTGTCCTCCGTCAGGGCTGGGGTGTGGGGGTGTCTGTGCCCCTCGGGTCTGTCCTCCCCTTTGAGGGCTGGGGTGTGGGGGGGTCTCTGTGTCCCTCGGGTCTGTCCTCCCCTTTGAGGGCTGGGGTGTGGGGGTGTCTGTGCCCCTTGGGTCTGTCCTCCCCTTTGAGGGCTGGGGTGTGGGGGGGTCTCTGTGCCCCTCGGGTCTGTCCTCTCCTTTGAGGGCTGGGGTGTGGGGGTCTCTGTGCCCCTCGGGTCTGTCCTCCCCTTTGGGGGCTGGGGTGTGGGGGTCTCTGTGCCCCTCGGGTCGTGGATCTGCATGTATCCGTGCCAGCGTGAGCACCTTGGTGTTTATCTGTGTCTTGCTGTGGCCTTGTCTGCTCCCCAGTGTGTGTTCCCCTGTGTGTCTGGGTGCACCCCACTGGGGCAGTGAGAAGGGAAAGGGAGGGAAGACGAGGGGGGGCTGGCCATGTAGCCGTGACGCAGCAGCCAGCCTGCTCCTGCTCGCTTCTGGGGTCCCCTCGTTCCCTCTGCCTCCTCAGAGCTTGGCGGGGAGGGGGGGCGCTTTCCTGATTTGTCTGAGCCTCAAGCCCTAGAACCCTAGTTCTCTCTCCTGGGAGACCCTGCCTGCCCCAGCCCCACAGGACACGCCTCCTCCCCTCACGCCCGCTCTGTCCATCTTCCCAGGAGCGGCAGCGCCTGGAGACCATCCTGAACCTGTGTGCGGAGTACAGCCGGGCCGATGGGGGGCCTGAGGCCGGGGAGCTGCCCAGCATCGGGGAGGCCGCTGCTGCCTGGGCACTGGC
>NW_005353538.1:1231076-1231717 GCF_000412655.1 Myotis brandtii | reverse complement strand
CTTTCCAGGGGCCACTGGGGCCTCCGGGCGGAGCAGCGAGGAGCCTGGAGGTGCCCCTGCGCGGCTGTGGGAGAGCATAGACCGCTCGGAGGAGGAGAACCTCAAGGAGGAGTGCAGCAGCACCGAGAGCACCCAGCAGGAGGTGGGGTGCGGGGGGCCGGGAGCACCAGCAGGAGGTGGGGTGCAGGGTGGGCCAGCGGCAGAGCAGGCAGGCATTTGTGGTGGGTCCAAGGCCCAGGGAGGAGGAAGTAATTGAAGGATTCGGTTTGGGAAGGGATGGGGCTGGGAAGTGTAGAAAGGCGGCAGGGACGAGCGGGCGGTGCCCATGCGTTTGCCAGGCTATAAATATGCTCTGGGACCTGCCTTCCCTGGGCCCCACCCGGCTGGCACTCGGTGGTAAAGCTGATTCCGAGTACGTGCATCGGCATTGTCCCCTTGCAGGGAGGGAAGCTGCTTTCCGGTCCCCCTGCCCCGAGGGGTGGGGATCCGTCCTCCTACCCTCATCCTGGCTGACGCCTCCCTCCCCTCCAGCAGGAGGACGCGCCCAGCGCCAGGCTGCAGGGCGAGGTGCTGGCCCTGGAGGAGGAGCGGGCGCAGGTGCTCGGGCGCGTGGAGCAGCTCAAGGTCCACGTGAAGGAGCT
>NW_005353538.1:1227606-1230353 GCF_000412655.1 Myotis brandtii | reverse complement strand
GAGGCCGAGCGGGCGCTGCTGCAGCAGGAGCAGAGGGCGGCGGACCAGCTGCAGGAGAAGCTGCTGGCCTTGGAGACGGGCGTCCAGAAGGAGAGGGACAAGGTAACCACACCTGGCCGGGCTCGGGCCGGGCCGGGCCTGGGAGAGAAGGAGAAACGCCTCGGGTGGGGGGGGGGCCCTCGCCCCTCACTTCATCCTCTAACCTGCCCACCAGGTGGCCTCTGTGTCGCTTTGGGGAGGGGCCTTGTCCTCCGTGGAAGGTAGCAGCTCGGAGGTCCCCGCGGGCTGGGCTGGTTACCTCGGTCTGGGGTCTCCTCTGGCTGGGTCTCTGTGCTGTCCCGGGTGCCTGCCATTCTGGGCCCTGCTAGGAAGTACCCAAACCCCTTCTGGGACAGTGAGCACAGCCGAGGGCCTGGTGCTGGGAGTGATGCAGGCTGGGGTCCCCCACGCGTGCCTGGTGCGCAGGCGGTGGTCTCCGGGAGAGCCCTCAGGTCTCTGCTCCCCTGAGCCTCCAGGACCTACAGCTCGGCCCTGCCCCTCTCAGGTTTAGTGCCAGCCTGCAGGGACCATTCCGTCCCCGAGGGGCCGTGCCAGCCACACCCAGGATGGCCTACAATGTGCCAAAAGCTCTCAAGTGGAGAGGGGCTATTTATTTTTGGACTGACAGTATTTTTCTAAGAATTCATCTCCTCCTGCATTTTTTTTGAGAGTCTTTCTCCTTCCCCTCAATTTGGAAGCTCTTACAAATTCTTTGACAACCACCCCCCCTTTTTGAATTTCGGCTCTAGGCCCCAAAACCACACTCCCAGATTCTGTGCCAAGTTAACTCTATGCTTACCAGACAGGCCTGCACTAACGTGCCCCGTCCTCCCCCTCCCCCCCCTCCACTGTCCCAGGCACTGTCCTGGGCTCTGTGCATGCCCCTAACTCCAGTGCCACCCGGGCGGGGAAGAGCTATGAGCCATGCCACTTCTGCACTAACTCCACGGGCTTTGGGCCTCTCCCCTCTAACGCTGCCTTCTTCCTTTCTGGGTGTGGACCCCAGGGTTTTGATCAGAAAAGAATGGGCAAGGGGCACAGCTCAACCTGACTCCATGGGCACCGGCAGGAGGGTGCAAGGTTGGGGGAAATGCTTGATGAGGGCCTCTCAGCCTGCAGAGCCCTCCCCTTTGGAAGGCTGGTGCTGCCCCCGCAGACGGGTGAGGGAGGCCTGCTGCCCCCAGCACCTGCCCGCCTTCCTCCAAGCAGGGGGTCAGGAGGCCAGTGGTGTGGCATGGCTGTGGAGCTCCCTTGGGGGCTCCCCAAATGCAGACCTTCGGGCAGAGGGTGGGAATGGGGGCCTCTCCCTTCCTGCCCCGAGTCGTCCAGAACACAGGGTGCTGTAAAGGTCGAGTCCGAGGATGGGGAGGTGCTTGGACCCCGACTGAACTGACCAGGTCCTCCTCCCCAGGAGGGAGGTGGATTATAGGGTGTCGGGCCGGGCTCAGCATGGTCTTATTCCCGGAGAAGCTCACGGGTCCAGAGGAGCCTGCCCAGCCGCATTGCTCCTGTACCCGGTGTGGCCCGGAGGCCTGGCCTTGGCCTCTCTCAGAGCCCCGTTATGTGAGGCCCCACTCTCGCTTTGGGATCAGTAGTCAGTTTCTCCCCTGCCTGCCCGTCCTTCGGAGGTGACTCACCAGCGCCTCCCGTCCTGCCCTGCCCTCAGGGGTGTCATCTCGCCCCAGACAGAGCCACCCACCTCCTCTCTGTATCCACTGCTGGGGCACCGGTTACCAGGGCAACTCCTGAACTAATTGCAGCCCTCAGCCTGCTGAAGTTCAGCCTGTGGTGCCAGCACTCACCCCACCCCGGGCAGGAGGGAGGAGGCCACGGGGTTGGGCTGGGTCCCCTTTGCCGCTCACCGCTGCCATAGCGCTGCCATAGCTTCACGTCCTCAGCTCCCCATTCACTCCCATCCCCTGGATTTCCCTCACCACCCCCCCGCCCCCCCCACCCCGGGGGGAAATTTTGGTCTCAGGCAGGAAGGTGCAGGAGAGTGCAGGAGCTAGAACAGCGGTTCTCAACCTGTGGGGCGCACCCCCTTTGGGGGTCGAATGACCCTTTCGCAGGGGTCGCCTAAGACCATCGGAAAACGCATATATAATTATGTATTGTTTTTGTGATTAATCACTATGTTTTAATTACGTTCAATTTGTAACAATGAAATTGGGGGTCACCACAACACAAGGAACTGGATGAAAGGGTTGCGGCATCAGGAAGGTTGAGAACCACTGAGCTAGAAGCTCCCATTTGGGCTGTGGAGCCACCTTTGGCCTTGACTGGTTTGGAGAGAAAGCAGAAGGCTTTTTCTATCTTTTTTTTCTTAATATATTTTTATTGATTTCAGAGAGGAAGGGAGAGGGAGAGAGAAACATCAATGATGAGAGAGAATCATGGATCGGCTGCCTCCTGCACGCCCCACACTGGGGAGGAGCCCACAACCCAGGCATGTGCCCTGACCGGGAATTGAACCCGGGACCCTTCAGTCCGCAGGCTGACGCTCTCTCCACTGAGCCACACCAGCCAGGGCGTAGGGCTTTTCCTTAGGCCCTACCCCACGTATCTAGTTGAAGGGACTTGGAGAGACCAAAATTTCTGCCTGGGCCCACCCCTCCGCCTCAGCTCCTGCTCCTCCCACTCTCCCCCTTCCCTCCTGTTTCCCCCCTGCTCTTTCTCTCTCCTCCCCTGGTTATTCTCTTCTGTTACTT
>NW_005353538.1:1222419-1227522 GCF_000412655.1 Myotis brandtii | reverse complement strand
TGTGTGTTCTTTCTCCCCTGCCCGCCCGCGACCAGGAGAGGGCGGAGCTGGCCGCGGGACGCCGGCACCTGGAGGCCCGCCAGGCGCTCTACGCGCAGCTCCAGAGGCAGCTCGATAACTGCCCCGAGTCAGTGCGGGAGCAGTTGCAGGAGCAGCTGAGAAGGGTCAGTGTCATCAGCCCCCTCCCTGGCCCCGAGGGCCCCTGCCCGGAAGAGAGGAGAGCGTGGGACAGGACCACCTGGGCCCTGCGGTACCTGCCAGGACGCCAGGGTCGGTGCTTTGGTTTGGAGGGGACCGGAGGATGGGGGGATCTCTCTCCTTCCGCGGTTCCAGGTGGTGATGCCTGTGAAGGGGCCTAGCCAAGCCAAGGAAAGGGGGTGGATGGGGCAGAGCCTTTCCCCATTTCCCCGGGTCCAGCCCCCCAAACTCGAGTGGGATTTCAGGCACCACCCAACCCCCCGTGTCACTGTCGTTCAAGGAGGCTGAGGCCCTGGAGACAGAGACCAAGCTCTTTGAGGACCTGGAGTTCCAGCAGCTGGAGCAGCAGAGCCGCGTGGAGGAGGAGCGGGAGCTGGCCGGCCAGGGGCTGCTCCGGAACAAGGCCGAGCTGCTGCGCAGTGTCGCCCGGAGGAAGGTGGGCCCGCTGCTCCCGCCACTCCCT
Source organism: Myotis brandtii (assembly GCF_000412655.1). NCBI lineage: Eukaryota > Metazoa > Chordata > Mammalia > Chiroptera > Vespertilionidae > Myotis > Myotis brandtii. The sequence goes on along the minus strand of NW_005353538.1, from coordinate 1,226,861 downwards.
CCTGGGGGTGTGGTGCACAGCGCTGGGTGGGGCTAGAGGCCAGTGCCTGGGTTTGAATCCCAGTTGATGGCCTTATGAATGTTAACTTCACCTTTCTGAGCCTCAGTGTCCTCATCATCAAAGGAGAAGAATAATAGGCTGTTGTGAGAATTAAACCAAGATGCTGTGAAGACAGTATAGGATATGATCATAGTAAGCTCTCAGCGAACTATAGCTATTGTAGGTTTTTTAAATACATATTTTATTCATTTCTGAGAGGAAGGGAGAGGGAGAGAGAGAAAAACATCAATGATGAGAGAGAATCATTGATTGGCTGCCTCCTGCACACCCACTAGGGATCAAGCCCACAACCTGGGCGTGTGCCCTGATCAGGAATCAAACCAGCGGCCTCTTGTTCCTGGGTTGATGCTCAACTGCTGAGCCACACCCGCTGGGCAGTAGCGATCATTGTGAAGCCCTGGCTCCGGAGTCCTGTGTGGAAGGTCGATTGGGCTCCCTTCTGAGCTGGGCGCGGCGGGCAGTGAAAGGGAAGGAGAGAGGCAGGCGGGAGGAGGCTGAGCCTCCGGCTTCCTCCTGCCTGGGAGCGCCCTCTCTGATGGGAGTGCTGACTGGGATCTGGGTGTTAGGCCCCGCCCGAGGTCCTGGAGAGGGCACCCTGGGTCCCAGTTTGGCTCAGCCCTGGCTCACTGAGCCCTAAGGCAGGGGGATTGGCCCTGGCATCCCGGCTTGTCCCCGAGCTCCAGGGTCTGTGATCACTTCTGATCTCAGGGGAGATGGGGTGGAATGTGTGCGTGAGGGTGGGGAGTGCGTGAAGTTGGGAGGAGGCTCGTGTTAAGCCAAGGTTAGGAAGACGTCAGGGAGGAGAATGGGAAGATGGCTGGGGGGCTTCCGAGCCTGTGGCTGAGCCTTGCATCCTTTGCACACGCACATGCGTGTGCAGTTCGCCTGGCTGGGATGAGTGGGTGGGATGGGAGGGCAGTGAGGATGGGAGGGGTGTCGAAAAGTGGTGAGTTGGGACTTGACAGCTAGCCTGGGTTTGGTGTGAGTGGGGAGCCACTGGCCTTCCCCCGGCGTTCAGATCCCTTGGTTCTCTCCCACGCTGCTCTGCCTTACAACTGCATCCGCTTCCAATGTGAGGCAGGTGAAAGGCAGGAAAACAGTTCTCACTTCCCAAGCCCACGGGTGTGTGAGAAGGCCTCGTGTTAGCTCATTCTGACCTTAGCTTAGGGTGGTCTCAGCCCAGTACTCTCACCCGTTTTATTTTTATTTTTAAAAAATATTTTTATTGATTTCAGAGAGGAAGAGAGAGGGAGAGAGAAACATCAATGATGAGAGAGAATCATTAATCAGCTGCCTCCTGCATGCCCCCTACTGGGAATTGAGCTTGCAACCTGGGCATGTGCCCTTGACTGGAATCAAACCCGGGACCCTTCAGTCCACAGGCCGACACTGTATCCACTGAGCCAAACCAGCGAGGGCCTCTTATTCTATTTATATACAGAGTTGGGCAAAAGTAGGTTTACAGATGTTTGTATGGACAGTTATACAATAATCCTTCCTATAAAAGGCTAATATGCAAATTGACCGAACCTCTGAACGACTGGTCGCTATGACGTGCACTGACCACCAGGGGGCAGATGCGCAATGCAGGAGCTGACCCCTGGTGGTCAGTGTGCGCCTACAGGGGGAGCGCTGCTTAGCCAGAAGCCGGGCTCACAGCTGGCGAGTGTCAGTTGGACATCCCCCGAGGGCTCCCAGACTACAACAGGGGCAGGCTGAGCTGCGGGGGACCCCTCCCCCCGAGCGCATGAATTTCGTGCACTGGGCCTCTAGTTGATAAATAATACAGGAATAGACTCCGTTTCACGTACTCACAACTTTTGTACAGGTCTGTACACCTACGTTTGCCCCACCCCATACACGGAAACCAGGGTTCAGAGAAGCTCCAGATTTGCCCCAAGCCTCCCAGCTTATAAGCTTCAGAGTCAGGATTGGAACCCAGGCCTGCCTGGCCCCAAAGCCCTGTTCCTTCCCACGACGCTGCACGGGGCTAGGGGCTGGCGCTCCTCTGGCCTCTTTCCCTTTCCTGCTGGAGAGCACACTCCAGGGAGCCTTGGAGCGGCTAATCCAATGGATTCCAGGTCTGGGTGGGCATAAGCTCCAGGGAATTTGGGAGGGTGGGTAATATTAGACCCCTGGTCCCTCCCACTCATGCCCACCCAGGCCCCCAGGAAACGAGGGCTCTGCCACTGGGACCCAGGGTCATACTCTCCCCTGTGCTTCTCCTCGGGAGCCTTGCTCAGCTGTCTTCTTGGCTCCCAGTGTCCCCACCCCCACCCCCCGCCTGCCCCCAGCCTCCGTCTGCCCTGGTGCCCTGGGCTTCCCTGTCCTCTCCAGTGGGGATCAGAGTGGCTCAGAGGATGGCTTTGGAGTCCAACTGACCTGGTTCTCATCAGAATTCTACCATTTACTAAGTTACCTTACCTCCTAAGTACTCAGTGTTCTTATCAGTAAAATGGGCACAAAGGCACCTGCCTCAGAAGACAGTTAAAGGAGGTAATAGCCCAGTCGGCATGGCTCAGTGGTTGAGTGTTGACCTATGAACCAGGAGGTCAGGGTTTGATTCCCAGTCAGGGCACATGCCCAGCTTGCGGGCTTGATCCCCAGTATGGGGTGTGCAGGCGGCAGCCGATCAATTATTCTTGCTCATCATTGATGTTTCTATCTGTCTCTCCCTCTCCCTTCTTCTCAAATCAATAAAAAAATATTTTTTAAAAAAGGAGGTAACAAATGCAAGCATTTAGTAGAGTTCTTGGGCCCTTAATAGGTTCTCGGTAAACTGGAAACAGCAGATCTTGCTGTGAGGACCACCGCCTCCTCTGCTTCAGTCTTTTCTAGGCTGACCCCAGATTTAGGTCGGCTTCCTTCTTCTCTCCCCCTCCCATGTCTTGCTCTTCAGGGTTGTTAGTGGTTTAAGACCTCTCTTTCAGGAAGCCCTCTGGGATTAACCCAGCCATTTTCCCAGCCCCTGGCCTTTTCTCTCACTTATTATCCTTTTTTTTTTTTTTAGCTCATGCTTGTTGAGCCGGGCATTGTGCTAAGTACTACTGGGGATGTGGAGGTAGAAGAGATACTTGCCATGCTCTTGGATCTGACACCCTGGGTGGTGGTGATGGAGACCTATATTCACAAGTAATAGTCACACAGGCAAATGGTGATACAGAAGAGTGTGAGTCCTGAAGGAGCAAAGAAATTCAGTGGTGATCAAGGAAGATATTAGAGAAAAGATAGCACTTGGACCAGTCGTGGAGGATAAGTCAGCTCTCGATGGGCGAAGGAGGCAGGCATGGCTCTCTTGGGCTACAGGGACAGTGGGAGCAAGGCCCGAGGACACAGCTTTGCAGTGGAGGGTACAGCGGGCTGAACTGAGAACGCAGGGCTCAGGTGGGAGGGGCTGAAAAGTGTAGACCCCGGTCTGGGCGCCCTTGAGTGCTGGCTGAGGAGTTTGTGCTTCATCCTGAGAGTAACGAGGAGTCACTGAGAGTTTCAGGAGAGGAGTGATCTAACTTTACTCGTGGAATTAAAAAAAATTATTCAGCCCGGCCGGTGTGGCTCAGTGGTTGAGTGTAGACCTATGAACCAGGAGGTCACGGTTCAATTCCTGGTCAGGGCACATGCCCCGGTTGTGGGCTGGATCCCCAGTGTGGGGCCTGCAGGAGGCAGCCGATCAATGATTCTCTCTCATCATTGATGTTTCTATCCCTCTCTTGCTCCCTCTCCCTTCCTCTCGAAATCAATAAAAACGTATTTTAAAAATTTGTTCAAGTAATATATGTTCTCCTTAAGAGATTAGAAAATTCAGATAAGCAAGCAAGCAAAAACAAACCTCAGAGGCCACTTTAGACAGGTATTTGTGGCGTGTGGGACAGATCAGAAAGCTGAGAGCTGGCAGGAGGAGGCTGATGAAGCCCAGGCTGGGGAAGCGTGGGCCTGGGTGTGGGTGGTGGCGCGGAGGGGGGAGGGCGAACGTCCACATCTGTGAGGTTCTGCACGTGTTGACTGAGTGGGTGGAGGGAGGGGAGATTTGGGGACGTGGGTTCTGGCTGGTGTGCTTGGTGGCACAGGGTCACTCACTGGTCAAGGGAGGGGTGGGGGTAGCTGACCACAGCAGCCTGGGCTGTCCTGGGGTGAGCGGAGGCCCAGCAGAGAGCTGGTGGATTCTTCACTGAAGCCCAGGGTCTGGGGAGACAGCCGAGCCTCACCTTGGGCTCAGCCCTGCCTCCCCAGGGCCCGACTGACCACCTCGGTCCCCTCCAGGAGCGCCTGGCAGTGCTGGACAGTCAGGCCGGGCAGATCCGGGCTCAGGCCGTGCAGGAGTCCGAGCACCTGGCCCGGGACAAGAATGCCTCCCTGCAGCTGCTGCAGAAGGTAGCTGGGGGCGG
>NW_005353538.1:1213379-1222309 GCF_000412655.1 Myotis brandtii | reverse complement strand
GCGGGGGGGGAGGGGGCAGGGCTGCCCCTTTGCTCGCTGCGTCTCCTCCCTGCGTCACCCCCACTCCTTTCTGATTCTCTGCCGCTTTGGGTTTGCAGGAGAAGGAGAAGCTGACGATGTTGGAGAGAAGATACCACTCACTCACGGGAGGCAGGCCTTTCCCGAAGACCCCGTCGACCCTCAAAGAGGTAGTGGTGGGGTCAGCCCAGCTTCAGGCCGAGGGGTCTCCCTGGGAGGTTCTGGAGCAAGGTGGCACTTTCACCCCAATGGCTGAGACTGAGGATGGGGCCTGTTCCTGGACAGACATGGGAGTGGGAATGGTCCTGAGGCTGGGATTTGACTCTCGATGGCTGCCAGCTGCCGCTGCTGCTGTTACATCTTCTTTTTTTAAATGTGTTTTTAGCCCGACCAGCATGGCTCAGGGGTTGAGTGTCGACCTATGAACCAGGAGGTCAAGGTTTGATTCCTGGTCAGGCCACAGGCGCGGGTTGTGGGCTCGATCCCCAGTGTGGGGCGTGCAGGAGGCAGCTGATCAATGGTTCTCTCTCATCATTGATATTTCTATCTCTCCCTCTCCCTCTCCCTCTCCCTTACTCTCTGAAATCAATAAAAAGTATATATAAAAAATGAAATATATTTTTATTGATTTTATTTTTTTAAAAATATATTTTATTGATATTTTACAGAGAGGAAGGGAGAGGGATAGAGAGTTAGAAACATCAATGAGAGAGAAACATAGATCAGCTGCTTCCTGCACACCCCCTAATGGGGATGTGCCCGCAACCAAGGTACATGCCCTTGATGGGAATCGAACCTGGGACCCTTCAGTCCGCAGGCCAACACTCTATCCACTGAGCCAAACTGGTTGGGGCGTTTTTTTTATTGATTTTAGAGAGGAAGAGAGAAAGGGAGACAGAAACATCAGTGAGAGCCCGGCCAGCATGGCTCAGGGGTTGTGTGGACCTATGAACCAGGAGGGCTTGTTCGATCCTTGGTCAGGGCACATGCCGGGCTGCGGGCTTGACCCTCAGTGTCTGGGGCGTGCAGGAGGCGGCCGATCCATGGTTCTCTCATTCGGGCTGGGCTGGGGGCTGGGTGGAGTGTGAGGGGTGAGCACTCACCACTGCCCTCTCTGTAGGCTGACCTGCTCATCCCCGAGTCCTCAGGGCCTGTTCCCGGGGTCATCTCGGGCGGGCGCCTCCTCTGTCCCCTTCTCCCCACCCGTGTCCACTCAGCTCTGCTCCAGGGCACAGGAGGTCATCTCAGCTACTGCCTGCTCTGCCTGGGCTTCTCCCTGGCCCCGCGGAAGGGCGTGTGGCAAATCCCCTGGCCAGAGTTTGCAAGTTTGAGTGAGTGCGATGTGCAGCCCGTAAAAAAACCAGAGCACTCATTTGCATATTAATTTGCATGTATTCTGTATGCCATTGGTCAGTTCTCACAGACACTGGGCCCTCTAGCGTCTGTTCTGCCTGTTCGTTTTCTATGACCCTGGAGGCAGTCAGCCTCCGAGCTAGGCCCGGCCTCCCTGCTGTGCCCCCAACACCTGGGCTTCTAAGGAGATGCTCAGGGAGTATGACAGTCCCGCCCCCCCACCCCCCAGTCTGTGTGCTGGCATCTTTCCAAGCCCTGACCCCGGCAGGGAGTCCCCTGTGCTTTTAGCTGCTTCCGCCCAGCTCTCCTCCTCGCTCAGCCCCTAGAGGAATCTCCCCTCCCCTCCAGCCCCTGCCCCAGCGGGTGGGGCGAGCAGGCCCTTGGGTGCTGTGTGTGAGCCCCATGGGGGACGCCCAGTGTCGGGGACAGCGCATGCCCTGGGCACTCTGTGCCCTGGAAGCCCAGCCTGGGGCCTGAAGGAAGGTCCCCAGGCTTCCTCGCAAGCCCCTGCCCAGGACAAACACAGGGCTGGGCCTTCAGGGCCGCTGGGGAGTGAGGTCCAGAGGAGCCCACAGACAGCTGGTTCTGCTGCCCTTTCCTGCCCCCGCCCTTCGGTGCTTACAGTGGGCAGGTGAGAGCCCCGCCCATACTCGGGGTGTTGTCTGGAATGGAGTGGCGGCCCTGAGGTGTGACGTTTGGGTATCTGGTGCCTCCCCTCTGCCCCCCCACCCCCCGCACCGAGGGGTCTGGCCTGGCAGAGGCTCCCGCGTGGACCTGTGCTTCTGCCGCCTCCCCCGGCTCCTGCCTGACAGTGAGGTGCCAGCCCCTGACAGGCCCACCTGTGCCCCGGGGCCGCCTGTGGGTCCCTGGATGCCCCTCGTGCCTGGGCTGGGAGCGGGTTTGTCGTCAGGTCAGCTGTCAGGGTAGCCGTGAGGGAGAGGGGCCCCTGGATAAAGGGGTGGGGTGGCTCCCTCTGGCCCAGGCCTGGGGGCTTCCTGCAGTCCTGGCAGCTCGCAGAGGGCAGGCTCTGCCCTGGCAGGAGGACATGTGTCCAGAGGGCTCTGAGCCGCCTCTGCTTCTGCACGTGCCATCCCTTGCCCGTGGGCAGGACCGTCTCTGGGGTCCCAGTCCCATTAGCCTCTTGTATTCCCTCCTGCGCCCCGGCCTTCCCCCAGCGCACGACGCTCAAGCAGCTAAAGGGGATGGGGGCACCTCGCCCGTGCCCACAGCCCTGTGCCAGCCCCGCCTTTGCAGCCTCTGCCTCCCAGGACCGGTTCCCACCTGCTGCCTTCCTGCTGGCTGCTCTCCTCCTCCACTTCCCTCCCACCTTCCCCAGGCGGGTGGCGTGTCCCTCCGCCCTCAGCCCACCGCGTGGCTCTGTCTGCTCGCCCGCTCCCAGCTCAGGGCCAGCCCCGGGCGTGGTCAGTGCTGTGGGCCTGGTTGGCTGGCCTCCCGGCTGGGATAGACTCGTGTGTGTCCTGGAGTGGCGCCCTGTTTCTCTGCCCTCAGCACTTTCACAACAACCCTTTCCTTCTCTTTCTGCTCTTTTTTCTCCCTTCCTTCCTCACCTTCTTCCCGCGCCTCCTGTCTGTTTCTCTGAAATGGCCTTCCCTCCCGCTCGCTCCCACCCTCCCTCGCTTTCCTAGCCGGAGAGGCCGCTGCCCCCCACTGTGCACTTAGAGCAATGGTACCAGGAGCTGATGGCCGGGCTGGGGACCCCCGTGGCCGCCTCCCCTCGCTCCTCCCCCCCACCTCTGCCCACCAAAGCCTTTCGTCAGCTGCAGGTAACCCCCTCTTCACTGCCTGTCCCTCCTCATCCTGTGCCTCTGCTCCGAGTCCTCCTGCCACACATGCCACCGTAGACGGTGCCACCGTAGACGGTGGGGTCAGTCCAGCCAGGGCGGCCGGGGCCCCTGGACCTGAGGGGCAGTGAGGGCTTCCTCACGGCAGCCATCCTGGCATTTCTCTAAGCTGGCGGGCCAGCTTCGTGAGGCCAGAGGTGGCGGTGGGACTGCCTGCCCAGCGGGAGGGTGGGGCTGGCCTGGGGCTCTGCTCCGAGCTGCCATGGGGGAGGGGCCGCTGGAGCCCCCTGAGCTGCCATGGGGGAGGGGCCGCTGGAGCCCCCTGAGCTGCCATGGGGGAGGGGCCGCTGGAGCCCCCTGAGCTGCCATGGGGGAGGGGCCGCTGGAGCCCCCTGAGCTGCCATGGGGGAGGGGCCGCTGGAGCCCCCTGAGCTGCCATGGGGGAGGGGCCGCTGGAGCCCCCTGAGCTGCCATGGGGGAGGGGCCGCTGGAGCCCCCTGAGCTGCCATGGGGGAGGGGCCGCTGGAGCCCCCTGAGCTGCCATGGGGGAGGGGCCGCTGGAGCCCCCTGAGCTGCCATGGGGGAGGGGCCGCTGGAGCCCCCTGAGCTGCCATGGGGGAGGGGCCGCTGGAGCCCCCTGAGCTGCCATGGGGGAGGGGCCGCTGGAGCCCCCTGAGCTGCCATGGGGGAGGGGCCGCTGGAGCCCCCTGAGCTGCCATGGGGGAGGGGCCGCTGGAGCCCCCTGAGCTGCCATGGGGGAGGGGCCGCTGGAGCCCCCTGAGCTGCCATGGGGGAGGGGCCGCTGGAGCCCCCTGAGCTGCCATGGGGGAGGGGCCGCTGGAGCCCCCTGAGCTGCCATGGGGGAGGGGCCGCTGGAGCCCCCTGAGCTGCCATGGGGGAGGGGCCGCTGGAGCTGGCCGCGTGCTGCTGGCCTCTGGGGGGGAGTGTTTGGATAGGCTCTTCCCAGCCCCCCGCTGGCCTGCCGTGGTGCCCAGGCCCCACCATTCGATTGGGCCCTGGTGGAGGCCCTGTGGCCCTCGGGCTGACCTGAGCTAAAGCTCCATGTCCCCTGGGGAGAGTTGGGTTCGGGGATGTGGGGCGCCTCTCCAGACACTGGGCTCCGAGGAGATGAGTAACCTCCCCACGGCCCCAGGCTGGGAAGGAGCGGAGCCTGAGGATCAGGGTTCTTGACTCCGAGGCCTTGCTCCCCCCATGGATGCTGTGAGCGAGCGTGGCAGCCCCGTAGCCTGGCCGCCCGTCCTTAGTGAGGAACCCGAGGCCCAGGCCACACGGCTGGTAGTGGCCGAGCTGGACCACAGGGAACCCCGGCCACCCATTGGCCTTCTGCACAACTCTGCCCAGCGGGTGTGAACTCCTCGCACGGGTCCATTTACCAGGTTCTTCTAAGACACAGGGTTGGCCGGGGACTGGCCCCAGGAGGCACAGCCTGGCAGGAGGCTTGGCCGCTGCCAGCACCTGCCTGTTAGGCTGCCCAGGAGGCTCCCTGCTGTTGTCATCTGGAGGCTGGCCTTGGTCACCGCCGCCTCGGGGCCTGGGGTGGAACAGTGGGGGTGCCTGGGGTGGAACTGTGGGGGCGCCTGGGGTGGAACTGTGGGGGCGCCTGGGGTGGGGTGGAACTGTGGGGGCGCCTGGGGTGGGGTGGAACTGTGGGGGCGCCTGGGGTGGGGTGGAACTGTGGGGGCGCCTGGGGTGGGGTGGAACTGTGGGGGCGCCTGGGGTGGGGTGGAACTGTGGGGGCGCCTGGGGTGGGGTGGAACTGTGGGGGCGCCTGGGGTGGGGTGGAACTGTGGGGGCGCCTGGGGTGGGGTGGAACTGTGGGGGCGCCTGGGGTGGGGTGGAACTGTGGGGGCGCCTGGGGTGGGGTGGAACTGTGGGGGCGCCTGGGGTGGGGTGGAACTGTGGGGGCGCCTGGGGTGGGGTGGAACTGTGGGGGCGCCTGGGGTGGGGTGGAACTGTGGGGGCGCCTGGGGTGGGGTGGAACTGTGGGGGCGCCTGGGGTGGGGTGGAACTGTGGGGGCGCCTGGGGTGGGGTGGAACTGTGGGGGCGCCTGGGGTGGGGTGGAACTGTGGGGGCGCCTGGGGTGGGGTGGAACTGTGGGGGCGCCTGGGGTGGGGTGGAACTGTGGGGGCGCCTGGGGTGGGGTGGAACTGTGGGGGCGCCTGGGGTGGGGTGGAACTGTGGGGGCGCCTGGGGTGGGGTGGAACTGTGGGGGCGCCTGGGGTGGGGTGGAACTGTGGGGGCGCCTGGGGTGGGGTGGAACTGTGGGGGCGCCTGGGGTGGGGTGGAACTGTGGGGGCTGTGGGGGCCAGGAGCCTGGGGTGGGGTGGAACTGTGGGGGCCAGGGGCCTGGGGTGGGGTGGAACTGTGGGGGCCAGGGGCCTGGGGTGGGGTGGAACTGTGGGGGCCAGGGGCCTGGGATGAGGTGGAACTGTAGGGGTGCCTGGGGGGTGGGTGGAACAGTGGGAGCCAGGTCACTAGGCAGCATCTCTCCTCCCCAGGTGTTCCGCTCCAAGATGGATGGGGAAGCCCCCAGCCCCCCTGCCCACACCTGCGGCCCCCTGCCCTCATCCTCGGGCTCCTCCTCCTCCTCCTCTCAGCTCAGCGTGGCTGCCTTGGGCCGCAGCCCTTCCCCAAAGGTCTGAGGCTGGTGCGCAAGCAGGATGGGAGGGTGGGTGCTGGAGACCCCATACTGGGGAGAGGCCAAGGCCATCGTGGAAGCCTTTGGGGGTCTCCTGAGCCTCCGGTCCCAATGCCCCGAATCCCTCCAGAGTGCGCCCCTCGCCCAGAACGGCCCGGGCAGCCTCCCCCGCACCCTGGCGGCCACGCTGCAGGACATCGAAACCAAGCGCCAGCTGGCCCTGCAGCAGAAGGGTGAGCGCCCGGGTCTGCCTCCCCCTCCCCCGCACCTTCCACAGGAGGTTTTCTGTAATGGGGACCCCGACAGCAGAAAGGACTTAGACACCTACGGGGAGCCACCCTGGGTGCTTCTCAGGGGCAGAGACCCTAGGGGGTGGGGGGCCCCACAACAAGGGAGTGGGTTTTGACCGAGTGGGGGCTGCATCACCCTGTCTGGAGGCAGGGGGTGGACTTGACCCTGGAAATCTCCTGAAGATACTGCTCTGCGGCCCGGGAGGCTTGTTGCTTGAGGGCATTTTGGTTGGTTAGAAAGCCCACATCTGCCCCTCTCTCCTCCCATCCCCTCTGTCTCCACCTCCCTCTGCCGGGTCCCCCGCAGTCCAGCCGCTTCCCGCCGAGCCCCTCCCAGCTGCGGGCCCAGCAGGTAGACGTGGTCACTGGGGACGGTGCTCTGGCTGGGCAGCCTCCGCCCAGGTGTCTGCATGGTGCACTCTGTCCAGCCCCAGTGCCCGGCGGCAGCTCCCGGCTGAGCTGGGCTGGGTGTCCGGCTGCCTCCCCCCTCAAGCTGAGCTCTCTCCGGCCTCAGCTGTGCTCCCAGTTCCCCTCCGTTCCTGCTGCTGTTGCTCCTGCGTCTGCGTTGTGGCTGGTTCTGCACTGACTCCCTGGTGCCCTCTCTTCCTCTCCCTTCCCCAGCGCATGTGTCCCCATCTGCAGGCCTTGCTGCCAGGGCACCACCTGGGCAGGCTCAGTGCCCTGTGGGCTCAGGATGCAGAGAGCTGACGCCAGGCGGTGCAGCTGGGCCAGATGGGCCTGAGCATGGGCAGGGCAGCTGCACCCGGTGCCGGGGGCCTCAGGGGGGCTGGCTGGGGCCAATGTGGGTGCCCTGTGCTACCCTCTCCTGCTTGCTCCTTCCGTCTGGCTGCAATGCTGCCAGCGTCCTCCGTGGGTGGTGGGCTGCCCCCTGTGACCCCACCTGTCCCTCCTGCAGGGCAGCAGGTGATTGAGGAGCAGCGGCGGAGACTGGCCGAGCTGAAACAGAGAGCGGCGGCTGAGGCTCAGTGCCAGTGGGATGCCCTGCACGGGGCACCCCCCTTCCTGGCAGGCCCCTCGGGCTTCCCCCCTCTCATGCACTCTATCCTGCACCACCTGCCGGCGGGGCGGGAGCGCGGGGAGGAGGGCGAGCACGCCTACGACACGCTGAGCCTGGAGAGCTCCGACAGCATGGAGACCAGCGTCTCCGCGGGCGGCAACTCCGCCTGCTCCCCGGACAACATGTCCAGGTACCCGCCCCACCCCATCGAGCCCGCGGTGCCGGCTCTGCGTCCCCCACACGGGACTCCTCAGCCCCCCTTCCTTCCCCAGTGTGAGCGGCCGGGAGGTGGGGAAGCTCGAGGAGATGGAGAAGATGCTGAAGGAAGCTCATGCGGAGAAGAGCCGCCTCATGGAGTCCAGGGTGAGGCAGATCTGGACACGCAGCCCGAGCCGGGGTGGGGGGTCCCTGCATCGCCGCCGCCTGCCGAGGGCCAGCGCTTTCAGCCGTGTCACCCACATGATCCTGGCAAAATTCCCTGAGGAAAAGAGTTGAGGGACAGGGAGCCTTGGTGAGATTCATGTTCACAGCTCGTAGGAAAAGAGGGGCAGCCCAGGACCCGCCCACCATGGCTTTCTTGGGTGGGAATTCCATCTGTGTGCTGACTTCTGTGGACGCTGTGGCCACCATGGGACTTTTTTTTTTTAAAATATATTTTATTGATCTCAGAGAGGAAGGGAGAGGGAGAGAGAGAGAGAAACATCAGTGATGAGAGAATCATTGATTGGCTGCCTCCTGCACGCCCCCTATTGGGGATGGAGCCCGCAACCCCAGGCATATGCCCTGACCCTGACTGGGAACTGAACCATGACCTTCTGGTTCATAGCTCGACCACTGAGCCACACCGGCCGGGCAGGGACTTTTGATTCCTGTCTACCTGAGTGGCTGTCCTTCCTCCTGGGATGTTAGGAAAAGCAGCAGGTGGGGGTGAGGAAGCGGGAAGGGAGAAGGCAGATGTCCCAGGCAGAGCAGAGGTGTTGGCGGGGGTGGGGGTGGGGACCTTGGGGTGTAGTGGGGGCTGAGGGGAGCCGTGTATCCTTCAAGTTGGCCTGGAGCTGGGACCACACCAGAGAGGGACCGTAATTCACCCTGCACACAGCCAGGCGGAGGAGCCCAGGCCTGGAGGGAGTTAGACACGGGAGCTGCAGAAGCTGCCCCCAGAGCGGGCGAGTTCACAGCGCCTGTGGCAATGGAGAGAAGGGAGATTTTGCTGAGGTTTAGGCAAGAAATGGCAGAGGGGTTAATGGTATAAAAGTCATGATCGTGATTCAGACATAGAACATCACGGGCGTGCTCTGTGGTTCACTATTGGTGTTAGTGACTTAAAGTCTTTCCCGGTGGCTCTCATAGGTTCGTTCCCTCCTAGGGAATGTGGTTGGAGTGCAGATGTTCCTCTCGCGGAGTTTCCAAGAGCCTTGGCGGTTAGGGAAGGACCCCTGAGTGTATTCACTGTCAGAAGTTGTTGAGATTCTCCGTGTTTTAGGAATTCAGCTAAAACGACAGGAGCCCATGGATTTATCGAGTGCGTCCCTCCTGCTGGAGCCAGTGCTGGGCATTTACATAATGAGCTGGTTTAACTTTCACTAGCGTCACAGGAGCAGGCACTCTGGCCCCATTTTACAGATGAGGCAGCCAAGGCTTAGGGTTGACATCATCTTGTCAGGGTCGCCTGGTTTGCAGTGGTGGCCAAGCCAGGCTTTGAAGCAGAGCACGTGCCTCAGCAGCACGGGCGTGGAGGCGTGGGCGTGAGGACCAGGCTCCTCAGGCCAGGCTGCCCTCTGCGCGGGTG
>NW_005353538.1:1197083-1203952 GCF_000412655.1 Myotis brandtii | reverse complement strand
CGGCAGGCCCTGGAGGAGGAGCGGCGGCGGCGGGAGCACGTGGAGCGGAGGCTGCAGAGCGAGAGCAGCCGGAGGCAGCAGCTGGTGGAGAAGGAGGTCAAGCTGCGGGAGAAGCAGTTTACTCAGGTGCGTGGCTGGGCTGTGGCGGGTGATGGGCTGAGGTGGGGCAGGAGGGGCAGGGACAGGCCAGGCACCTGCTGGCGGGAGCACCGCTGCTCTGGAGGAAGCTGCTGTTGGCTCAGCGCAGGCAGGTTCCCCAGGAGCAGAGACCCAGGGGCTGGAACCAGCCAATGTGATGTGTGTGCTTGAGCGGGCATGTGCGCATGCGTGTGTTCATGTGTGCAGGCATGTGGGGGAGCAGCGGGGGGTTGTGGGGACATCGCAGCCCCCTTGCGGACATCCAGGGTCAGAGAAGATGGTCTGAATAGGCCTCTCAGAGGTGGGAGCGGAGAGTTGAACCAGAGCGGCTCCCGTGGCCTCTCTCGGGGCCTGGTCTCTGCTCCCCAAATCTGTGCTGTCCCTCCTTCCCGCTCCCCTGACGACCTCCTGTCCCTGCAGCTTCATGGCTCCAGGCCCCACAGTGGACGGCCTGGCTGTGCTGATGGTTTCCGTCTCCAAGATCCTAGTCTCTCCTCGGGACAGGAGTCTGTCCTCGTACAGACACCAGCTCTGGGCTCTTTCCTTGCTCAGGAGATGAGCAGAACATTTAATTAATTGATTAATGTGCTAGCTCGAAAGGCAAGTCCAAGTGCTTTTTAAAAATATGTATGGGGGGAACCAAGATGGCGGCGTAAGGTACAGATCTGTGCGTGCTGCCTCCCACAACAACATCGAGACTACCAACTATAAGACAAACAGTTGTCATTCAGAACCATGGGAAAGCTGGCCCAGTGGAAGCTCTACAACTGGAAGGAAAGAAAGAAGAGCATTGAGACTGAGTAGGATGTGCAGAGGCTCCAAGAATGGAGGTACGGAGTCGCGTGCCAGGCGGGCTGCAACTGGATGCGTGGTTTTTTTCAATCAGAAGGGGATGCAGACTCTCAAATCCACTGAGCGTGTTTGGGGCGGGATCCTTAGGTCCCAGACCCCTACGGGGGGAGGCGGGACGGCCTTGCAACGGGCCGGAGAGCGAGAGTGACTGTCTCGCGGAGCTGCTGGCCGGCACTCGGGGACGCGAGTCGTTGAGTCGTGGAGAGGCGAGGAGACGCCCGTTGCCCCTTGCTCTGCCCTGGTGATTCCCGGGGACCCCGCCCTACTCAATTTACATCCCCGCCCAAGCTGTGCCAGTGGCACAAAACGAACCACCTGCGCTTTTGCAGCCTAACCCAACAAACTGCAGGTTTCAACTCCTCACATACATAAGGGACACACTCAAGAAGCAGAATCAGGTTCGGAGGAAGCAAGAGCCGGACCCGGCTGGGCTGGCGACGTGGAACCGCTGTACCAGCAAACGCACAGGCAGTTCCACCAGATCCAGTCTCACGTGGGACGCTGGGAGACGGCAGACAGGCAGTCTGTGCACTTGGTAGAAAACGAAATCCAGGCAAGCATACCAGATATTCAGCCACCAGGAACGCCTGGAGATTTTGTCCAGCAAGGAGCCGCCCAACAAAAGACAGAATGCCAAACTTCGTGTTGCTGAGACGGCCCCCGTGAGGCTGAGACAGCCCCCGTAGGGCCGAGGCGGCCCCTGTGGGGCTGGGACGGCCCCCGAGAGGCTGGGACGGCCCCGGTGAGGTTGAGACGACCCCGGTGAGGTTGCAACTGCCCTGGTGAGGTCGAGACGGCCCCTGTGAAGTTGAGACGGCCCTGGTGAGGCTGGGATGGCCCCGGTGAGGTTGAATTGGCCCTGGTGAGGTTGAATCGGCCGTGGTGAGGCTGTAACGGCCCCAGTGAGGTTGAATTGGCCCTGGTGAAGTCGAGACAGCACCGGTGAGGTCAAAATTGCCCCAGTGAGGTTGAATCAGCCCCAGTGAGGTTGAAACAGCCCCGGTGAGGCTGAAACGCCCTCGGTGAGGTTGAAACGGCCCATGTGAGGTTGAGATGGCCCATGTGAGGTTGAGACGGCCCTTTGAGACTGAGACGGCCCCGGTGAGGCTGAGACGGCCCCGGTGAAGTTGAATCAGCCCCTGTGTGGTTGAAACGGCCCCGGTGAGGTTAAATCGGCCCCGGTGAGGTTGAAACGGCCACAGTGAGGCTGTAATGGCCGCAGTAAGGCTGTAACGGCCCCAGTGAGGTTGAGACGGCCCTGGTGAGGTTGAGACGGCCCCGGTGAGCTTGCGATGGCCCCGGTGAGGTTGAACTGGCCCTGGTGAGGCTGAGACGGCCCCTGTGAGGCTGGGAAGGCCCCGGTGAGGCTGGGACGGCCCCTGTGAGGCTGAGATGGCCCCTGTGAGACTGAGACGGCCCTGGGAAGCTGAGAAAAATACCACATGAACTCACTCATTTATGGATAATAAGGACCGTTATAGACTGATGAACAAAAATAGATACAGAGGCAGAGCAGCATTGAGCAGAATGTCAAACTACAGTGAGAACCCTGGGGAGGATTGGAGGGGTAGGAGATCAACCGAAGGACTTATATGCATGCATATGAGAATAACTAATGGACACAAGACACTGGGGGGTGGGGGTGGGGGAAGGAGACATGTGTAATACTCTTTGTAATACTTTAAGAAATAAAAAAAAATGTATATATTTTTATTGATTTCAGAGAGGAAGGGAGAGGGAGAGATAGAAACATCAATGATGAGCGAGAACCATTGATCGGCTGCCTCCTGCATGCCTCCTACTGGGGATTGAGCCCGCAACCCGGGCATGTGTCCTGCCCGGGAATCGAACCCTGACCTGGTTCATAGGTCGATGTTGAGCAGAGCATTGGCAGGCAGAAGGAGGAATGAGGTTGGGAGGGAAATGTCCCCATGTCTCTGGTCCCGGTCCTTGCCCTGTGGGGGCCGGGGACTCAGGCTGGGTGTGCACAGGCCTCCCGGGTGGGGCCTGGGACCTGCCCTGTGGTGACAGCAGCCACAGCTCCTGATTCCCTGACCCCAGGGGTAGGCTGCTCAGGTTGGATCTGAGAAGTGAGAAAAAATAATCAGGCCATGGCCGGCCAGTGCGGCTCAGTGGTTGAGCGTCGACCAATGAACCAGGAGGTCACAGTTCGATTCCCAGTCAGAGCACATGCCCGGGTTGTGGGCTTGATCCCCAGTGGAGGGTGTGCAGGAGGCAGCTGATCAATGATTCTCTCTCATCATTGATGTTTTTATCTCTTTGCCTTTCCCTTCCTCTCTGAAATCAATAAAAATACATTAAAAAAAGAAAAATAATCAGAACTGTGAGTTTCACCTCTGTGTTTGGGATCTTTGGCCAGGGCCTAATTCCCCTCCTGCTGGTCCGCGGCCACTGTGGGCTCTCTAGCCCCTGCCGTGGGCTGAGTGCGCTGGGGGCGGTGGGCCCAGGGAACCCCATTTTGGGGTGCCTCCTGGAAGGTGTGCATTTGTTTTTTCTTTAAACAATCTGTGATGTTTCCTTTCGTGCCATTCTAATGTTCTTCCCAGAAAGGACGAGCAGAGAGGAAGCAGGTACAGACTGGAGTTAGTCTTGGAGTTTCTGAGGTGGAACAGACCTCGGGATTAGATCGTTCAAAGCCATGTTGTCCACCTAAGGACACTGAGGCCCAGAGAGGGGGCGTGACCCCGACCAGGTGCCCTGGGACGTCAGAGACCAGCTTTCTGTCGGCTTCTCTTCCCAGAGCCTGCTCACAGCGGCCTCTTGCTTTATTCCACTCAGCCCCGGAGGGAGAGGAGCAGGGCGGGGGCAGGGAGGGGGGACAAGACAAGGATGGCTGCCCGCTGGGCCACTGCAGAGCCACGGCCGTGGGCGAGGGAGGGAGGGTGGCAGGCTGTGGGGTGCAGGACTGAAGCTCGGGTAAGGAACAATGGGGCAGCAAGGAGACTGTGGACCCTGCCCTCTGCTCCCAGGCGCGACCCCTGACCCGCTACCTGCCCATCCGGAAGGAGGACTTTGACTTGAAGACCCACATCGAGTCCTCGGGCCACGGCGTGGACACCTGTCTGCACGTGGTGCTCAGCAGCAAGGTGGGCGTGGCCTGGGTGCTGGGCGTCGCCTGTGTGCGGGGAGGGGACCAGGGTCGGAGGCCCTCCTGGGCTTGGTCCTGCCCTGACTTCGAGGTCTGGCTCAGGACCGGTGTTCTAGCTTGAAGAGAGGGTCCCCCCCCCCCCCCCCCCAATACAGGCATAGGTGCTGGCACTTCTGTGAAGGTTAGGGTTCGAGGTTCAGGGAAGGAAGGTTCAGGGCCGGGCATTGGGTCCTTCCTCATTCCTGCCTCCCACCAGGTCTGTCGTGGCTACTTGGTCAAGATGGGCGGCAAGATCAAGTCGTGGAAGAAGCGCTGGTTCGTCTTCGACCGGCTCAAGCGCACCCTCTCCTATTATGTGGGTGAGTTCCCACACGGCTTCCCCGAAGCAGGCCTGGGCTCACCCGGACAGCTGGTCTTCCGGAAGAGGCCAAGGCCCAGCGGGGGCACAGGCTCACTGGGTCTGTCCTCTCCTCCACCCCTGGCAAATGTGCAGAGTGTCCCTGGGTCACCTCCATGGATTGGTTCATTCATTTACTTATTAAAACAATTTTTTTTATTGATTTCAGAGAGAAAGGGAGAGGGAGAGAAACATCAATGATGAGAGAAAATCATTGATTGGCTGCCTCCTGCACGCCCCCTACTGGGGATTGAGCCTGCAACCGGTCATGTACCCTGACCAGGAATCGAACTGGCCACCTCTTAGTTCCTGGGTCGATGCTCAACCACTGAGCCACCCAGTCCAGGCTCATCCATTTATTTACTCGGCAACTGCTAAGCATCTGAAAAGTTCCAGGCACTGTTCTCGGTGCTGGTGATACGCAAGGTGGCCGCAGCCCCTCTCATGGAGCTTGTCAGGGAGGCAGCTACTGAACAAAGCGCTAGAGCCTGATGGCTGGGCACTGGATCCTGGCGCCTGGGACTCATTCATTTAACTCATGAGCACCTACTGTGTGCTGGGCACATAGTTGGTCTCTGGATTTGAAGGAGGGTTCAGTTCAGCCTAATCTCCATACAGAGGAGATGCACACAGTGGCGACCCTGGCAGTGGGTCTCCCACATTCCTTAGCAGTTTGCCAAGGGAACAGGCTGGAGGCCATCCCAATGTGTGTGCAGAGCGCACTTTACAGGAACATGAGCAGCTCAGCCTGGCCAGGGAGAGCTTGGGGTTGGAGCAGGGGAGGGTGTGAGACAGGGCCAGAGGGACCTGTCGGCACCAGCCTGTACGTGGCCTTGGCCAAGCCAAGGAGGCAGCGGTGCCCGGGCGGAGCCGGCAGAGACGCTGTGAGCTGTGAGCCCAGGCAGCGGATTGGAGTCGCCTCAGCATCAGGGGCAGAGGGTGTGCGGGGCCCAGGAGGGGCTGCAGCGGGACCGGGTCGATGACTTGGGCCGGAAAGGAGACGGGTGGGGAGGGGGCACACTGCCAGCCACCGCCACCTGAGCAGTGATTGCCCGGATGCCGCCTTTGTGCTTGTCTGTGGTCTCTCCTTTACGTCCGGGCTCGCTGTCCAGGATGTCGCTGTAGGGCCTGGGCAGTGCGGGCCCCCAGCCACCTCCACTGAAGCGAGCCTCCTCCTTCCTGCCACCTGCCCCAGATGCTCAGCACTTCCTCCCACTTTGTAATATTAGAGTCGAATAGGTGAATGCGTTCATATAGTTCAAGATCAAAACACAGAAAAGGTTTAAATTGGGAATTATGCCCCCACTCTCGAGAATTGATTTCTTCTGAATCCATCTAGTGTTCCTCTTGTTTTTTGTTCATTCTCACCTGAGGATATTTTCCTATTGATTTTTAGAGAGAGTGGAAGGGGGGAGGGGGGGGGAGAGAGACACACCCGACCAGGGCCTGGGATGGAGCCTACAACTGAGGTACATGCCCTTGACTAGAATCGAACCCAGGACCTTCGGTCCATGGGCTGATGCTCTGTCCGCTGAGCCACACCAGGTAGGGCTGTCAAGTGTTGCTTTAAGGGAAGGGGAACAAGCAGACGTGCACAGAGGGGAGCGCACCCCTTGTTTTCCTGAGAGTGCGCCTTAGAGGCCTTCTGCACCCGGAGCGTCCATGTCCGTGTCCGTGTCTGTGTCCGTGTTTATGTCCGGCTGCAGGTTAGAGCTCCTTCTGTCTGCAGAGCAGACGTCTGGCCGCCCTCACAGCTGCGGGGCCCGCACACGTGGGCTGGTTCACCAGCCCTCACAGCTGCGGGGCCCGCACACGTGTGCTGGTTTGCCAGCCCTCCCACGGGGGCACCTGGGCGGTTTGCAGTCTTCTGTGAGTACAGACATGCTGCGGGGAGCGGTATAAGCGTGTTACTCTGCACACGTGTGAGGTGCATTTTCCTAAGTGTGCTTATTGGCTCAAAGGACAAACAGGCCGATACGGCCAAACCACCTAGCCTCCCAGTTCAGACTCGCCCCTGCCTTCTCCAGACTTGACCAGAGCGGCTGTGTGACTTTCGTGTACTTCTGACTTCCGATAGGGGGTGGTGGTGTCTCCGTGGAGTTCTAACCCACCGTCCTGTGGCTGTGCGTGAGCCTACGCCCCCGCCCTGGGGCCTGGGCACCACCACTCCACGCCCCCCTCACCCCCAGCCTTTTCAGCGGGCCCTTGTTTCCTTTGCAGACAAGCATGAGACGAAACTGAAGGGGGTGATCTACTTCCAGGCCATCGAGGAGGTGTACTACGACCACCTGCGCAGCGCGGCCAAGGTGCGGGCGCCCAGGGACTGCGGGCACTGGGCAGGCTGGGAGCGAAGGCCTCCACCGGCCCTGCTGT
>NW_005353538.1:1181947-1196945 GCF_000412655.1 Myotis brandtii | reverse complement strand
CTGCAGTCTCGGGCCGCCCCTCGCTCCCACTGTAAACTTTCCCTTCCTTCCTCCTCCTCCCCTTCTCCAAAGAGGTTTCAGCTTCACTCTGGTGACCGAGGTACCCTCCCTATAGACCAGTGATGGCGAACCTATGACACGCAAACTCATTTTTTGGGTTGATTTTTCTTTGTTAAATGGCATTTAAATATATAAAATAAATATCAAAAATATAAGTCTTTGTTTTACTATGGTTGCAAATATCAAAAAAACTTCTATATGTGACACGGCACCAGAGTTAAGTTAGGGTTTTTCAAAATGCTGATATGCCGAGCTCAAAAGGTTCGCCATCACTGCTATAGACAGTAACTACAATTACCGCATTTTAAAATATATTTTTTTATTGATTTAAGAGAGGAAGGAAGAGAGAGAGAAACATCAATGATGAGAGAGAATCATTGATCGGCTGCCTCCTGCACGCCCCACACTGGGGATCGAGCAAGCAACCCGGGCCTGTGCCCTGACCGGGAATCGAACCATGACCTCCTGGTTCATAGGTCACTGCTCAACCCCTGAGCCAGGCTGGCCGGGCCGCCTGCACCACTTTTGCAGAGAGGAGAACGCATGAGATGGAACAGCCCTCACAGGAATGGCCCTTGGTGTCTGATCTGTGAAATGCTTTTGTGCCTGGGGTTGCTGAGGACCAGGGCCCCACCTGGAGGAACCTGACTGACAGGTCCCAGGACTGCCGGGGCGAGGAGGGGACATCTCAGCTTGGACCACAGTCAAACCAGTGGCCCAGGAGCATCAGCTGGTGGGGGCTAGGCTTCGGGTCCATGTAGGGCTCAGCCCCGAGCTCCAGGTCGTCATGGGGACAGGGCGGGGCAGGGCGGATGGGAGGCGGGCCGGAGAAAGCTGCACGTCTGGGTGGGTGGCTCTGTCTTAGACGCTCCCCTTTCCCTCCGCAGAGCCCGAACCCGGCCCTCACCTTCTGTGTGAAGACGCACGACCGGCTGTACTACATGGTGGCCCCGTCTGCAGAGGCCATGCGCATCTGGATGGACGTCATTGTCACCGGGGCCGAGGGCTACACTCAGTTCATGAACTAACGGGTGGGCTCAGGGCCCAGGCCCGACCTCCTGCTCTCTGCTGGCCCTGGACACAGTCACCCCCTGGCCCAGGCTGCCTCCCGGCGGCGTGTCCTGAGGCCCTGGGAGGGCCCAGCGGAGCCAGGGCTTTGGGAGCAGAGGCCTTTGTCCTGTGAGGGCTCCGGCTGGGAGGTGCTGAGCTCGGGCCTCCTGCAGAAGCAGAACCAGCCAGGGCTGGGGGCGGGGCGGGGCGGGGGTGTTTTGCAGCCCAGGAGCCCGGAACTTGCAATAACCCTGCAGGGTCCTGCCCTATGTGTTCTGTGTCAAGGACAATTACGGTACCAGAATCTGCCAAAGATCCCCTCTTGCCTCAGCCTCCTTTGCAGGGGCCGTGGGGGCCCGAGCAGAGCCGCCTCCAGAGTGGGGTGCAGCTCAGGCCCTGCTCTCACCCCATCGTCCGCCCGCATTTGTACTTTTATTACTTTGCTCAAGGGCCAGAGGCCTCATGTTTTATCTTTGAGGGGTCAGCCCCACCCCCTTTTTGCAGAACCATCACCATGGTCACCATAGTAACCGTTTCATTGCCATGGTTACATACTAATTGCCGTGGCTGTGTGGCTCTGCCCACTGCTGAAGCTGTGGGCCCATCTGAGGGTACGTGCCATCATCTCTCCAGCCCAGGCCCTTAGGCATCTCATGTTGGGGAAATGGGACCTCACACCTCCCTCCCCAGCCCGTCCCCAGGCCGACGCACAGCTGCTGGCCCCGGCCAGCCCTCTCCCGTCCACTCGTGCCTTGCTTAGAGCCAGAGGGGATGAAGTCAGGGTATCTCGGTCCCGAGGAGGAGGAAGCTGGAAGGGCCTTCCTCGGGTTCTGTGCGGGGCTCCCTGAGGAAGCCTGAGCCGGAGAGGAGCTCAGAGGAGGGGACCCTGAAGTCCCACCTCCGAAGGGGATGACCATGGAGCAGAGGACGAGGCCTCCGGCGGCCTGGCTGCAGTCCTTCCGCCTTAACACTAAGCCCACCGCCCCGCCCCCTCCAGTGCTGGGCCTGGGTGCGGGTCCAGGCTGGGTGATTCTCAGTATTTGTAAGCATCTCAGCAGAACAATAAAGTATTTGGCGTGTGATTCTGGGAGGCTGAGTTGTGTGGGGCACTGGGCTGAGATTCACGGGGTAGGAGGGTTAGTTCTGCCCCACAAAGCAGGATTTCCGCCTGGTGGAAAGTTCCAGGAGGGACCCAGGGGCCAACCCATGACCTCCAGAGCCCTCCCCTGCCCCCCTCCACTCTGACGACTGGCGGGAGGCCCAGGAGGGCATGGGGTCCCCAGGAATGGAGAAGGAGAGGCCGAAGGCAGGGACGCCTGCACGCGTTTAATGAGGCGGGAGCTAGAGCGGAGGAGGAGCTGAGGCCGACGGGGCAGGGTCGTCACCGCAGCAGGAGGCTGAGCAGAAGGGCAGCTGCGAGGCAGAGGGGCTCCAGGAAAGCTGTCTGGGCCGCAGAGCTCAGCCGGTCGCCGTAGTGGTCCAGGAGCATCAAGACCACGCCATTGGTCCAGCCGAACCCCTCCTGGAGAGAGGGTGGCCAGTGGCGAGGCCTCAGGGGAAGGCCCCCACGTCCTTCCAGGCAGGTGTGGGGTCCCCTGACCTAAACCCGGAAGGTCTAGCCCAGGGGTGCCAGGCTCCTCCCTGGGGACCCTCCCCCATGGGAGAACAGGCCTAGAGCGGAAGGTCAAGGTCAGTTGTGGGGAGAGCAGAGCCCCATCATTCCCTGTAGGGTGTGGGCCCACTCACCTGGACTTCATACTCCCCTCCGCCACCTGGCTGTCCACCCCTGCTGATGTCATACTGGGGACAAGAGGACAAGCTGTCTCTCACCACTGCAGTGCCCATGAGTAGCCACTGGGGGCCGCCACTGGGCCTGGGGTTTGCAGAGCCTGACAATCCCCCCTCTCACCACGGGAGGCGCACTGGCGGGTCTGGCTCAGGGCCAGCTCACCTCTGAGTCTCCCACCCCGGCAGTGCCCGGGAATGGCCACTGGGGGCCGCCACGGGGCCGGGGCCTGGGCTTTGCAGAGCCTGATGGGGCGGCGCAGGGCCGGCTCACCTTCTCGTACATGGCTGACGTCTGGGAGTAGACACGGAAGTTGGTTTGGATCCAATTCTGCGCCAGCTGGAAAGCCACCTCCTGGGTCCTGGGTGAAGGAGACCTGGCCAGACCTAGGACACCCCGAGGAGGGCCTGAGGATGCAGAGCCCATCCCAGGGGCGCAGAGGGGGACAGGGCCGGCCTGTGCCCTCCTTCCAGGGACCGCGGGCCACTGGCTCTGACCGGGCCTGCGGCTGGAGAGAGAGGACCCTGGGACACGCCTCCCTGCTCCTACCTCTGATGACCAGGTCCTGCAGGGGAGCCCAGGCGTTGGGGAAGTCCCACTGCTGGCCCGTCTTCCGGAGCGAGGTCGGGACTCCGTGCTGGTAGGTAAGGATCTGGCTGTCCTGGAAGGTTCCAGAAGGCACTGTGACTGCGGGTGGGGCTGGCGGGGAGCCAGGAGGCAGGGCCCCCCTAAAGCAGAGGTTCCTCTCCTGGGCCTTCCCGTCTGGGCTCACAGCTGCCCCTTGAGGCCGCAGTGGGCCCCGCAGCTGAGACCCAGGAGGGCGTGGCGGCCCCTGGCCAGAGCTCCCTGCTGGCTCCTCACCTCCAGGTACTTGAGGGCCTGGTCCGCCATGGTGGGGTCAGAGAAGCAGCCGGCCCAGAGAGGAGCCAGGTTGGTCGGGTAAAACTCGTGGTTCTTCTTTCCATGTTCGAGGTCATAGTCAAACCAGGCCCCTTCCTCCTGGTCCCACAGGACGGCCTCCAGGGCGGCCAGGCGCCGGGCCCGCAGGTTTCTGTACTTTGTGGCTTCAGCCTCATTCCCTGGGGGACACGTGATTTAGATGGAGTAACGGGCCTGCCCTTGGCCTCCTGCTGTGACCCTCAAGGGCCAAGAGGCCATGCCCACCTGGAGCCCGCCCCACCTCAGGCTCCAGGACCCGGAACTCCCTGAGCAAAGGGGCCCTACGGCTCCCGGCCAGTGTGGCCCTGTCCCGGGCTCATCCTCCGAAGGGCACTGGCTCCGGCTCAAAGGGCCGCCTCAGGGAGAGGGGAAGGGTTTGGCACGACCTGCCCCGTGAGAAAATGGGGGAGTGGAGATGCACGTAGGCCCCCTGTGCACTCCCACCCGGGCTGCACGAGGGGGCAGGTACCATCGGGCTGCAAAGCGGGAGGCCCTTCACCCAGGTCCTCCTTCCAGCTCCACCGCCAAGGCTGAGGCGAGGCAGGGCCCAGCAAGACGCGCCCAGCCTCCTCCCGCCCGGCCCCTCCAGCCTGGCCGGCTGCTCACCCAGCTCCTCCCACCCGGCCGCTCACCCAGGCTGGCGTGGAAGCTGCTCATCAGCCCCTCCGCCTGGCACAGGAAGGCGTTGAGGTCCACAGGCACCAGCTTGCTGGTCCGGATGCTGCTGAGCGAGCTGGGGTCCCGGCCCCCGATGAGCCAGCGTGAAGAGAAGTCCCAGCCAGACTCGGCCCCTGCCTTGAGCTCAGCCCACAGAGCCTCCCGGGCCTCTGTGAGGGGGGACAGAGGACAGAGGATGGGCCTGACCCAGCGGCAGGCCCCCAGGCCCCAGCCCCCCGCCCTCCCTCCGCCGCTCACCTTCGGGCACCATGCCCGCCAGCTCTGCGTCCTTGCTGTAGGACTCTGGTCTGCGAGAGGAGAGTGGGCAGCCTGGCACGGGCGGCTCTGAGCCCTTGGTGCCCAAGCTGGGGGCTGAGCCCTGGTGACTCAGCGGACCTGGGCCCACAGCCCTGATGGCCCACAGCGACCAGTCTCGCTTCTGAGAGGGGAGCCCGAGCCACCTGCCCTCCTGCCAGGGGCCTGATGACACTCGCACAGGAGTGAAGGCATGGGGGTGGAGAGACCTTCCCGCAGGGCCTCACCTGGGTCCCCCGTAAGGGACGTGGTAGCGATTCAGGACGTAGCTCTTCCCCCCCAAGCTCACAGAGACATTCTTCTTCTCAGCCCAGAAGTCCAACTCCAAGGCCAGGGTCCCGATGTTGTCCCTGGAGCAGAGCCGGGCACCCTTCAGGCCGGGCGCACCTCCCATCCCACCTGGGGAGGCCTCGGGGACGGGAGCCCGCGGGCAGCCCGAGGGGGTGCCCACCGGAGGAAGGCGGTGTCGCTGGTGTGAGCCACATAGCGGGCCATCATGAGCGTCAGGAGCGGCGGCTGGCTGCGCTGCAGGTAGTACACGCGGGCCCCGTTGGGAACGTGCCCGTAGCTGCCAAGGAGGAGGTTGCTGACTGCTCCTGCCCGACCGACCACCAGAGCCAGGCACACCCAGCCCCCCTCTGCCTGTGGGTGCCAGCGCCTGGCACTGCTGGTCCTCCCGCACCCCCGCCTGCAGGGCAGCCCCTCTTACGTCTGCACCAGGTCCAGGAAGTTCTGCAGCATGCCCCGCACCGTCCCCGCCATCTCCGACAGGAGCAGCCCCTCCATCACCCAGTAGGAATCCCTGGGGAGGGACGGCTCCGTCATCCCAACCAGACCTCACCCGCCTCTGCCCTGCACGCTCAGGACACCCCCGGCTCGGGGCTCCCCACCACCTGGGTACTCACCAGTAGTAGAACTCGCGGAAGCGCCCGCCGGGCACGATGAAGGGGTGTTGCGAGTAGATCAGAGAGAAGCGCTCGGGCTGGCGGAGGACCTCTGGCCTCACCTGGAGCAGGAGAGAGGGTGCAGGGAGCCTGGACCCCACGCCTGCCCCAGGGCCTGGGCTGGAGGAGCTGCTGGGGGCTCGGAGCCAGGCCGCCCGGGCGTGGGCTCTGCTTCCCTGCTGCTCGGCCTGCTGGGGCCTCTGCCCAGGCCTGGCTGCCGGGAGCCTGGTCTGCCCCACGTGCTGTGCTTGGTGGAGTGGAGGAGCCTGGCACCGGCACGTGCTCGCCAAGCAGTGGCCACTCTTAGGTCTCCTCCAGCTCCTTCGCCCCCGAGTCTCTGCTCCCACCACCACGCCAGGCCCAGAGACTCAGGGCCCCCCATTCTCTGGCCGTGACCCTCTCCCCAGTGGGTGGGTGTGCATGGGCGTGGCCGAGGAGCAAGTGGGACCCGGTGGGGCCTGCTGGTGTCTGTCAGGCATTGGCGCTGCTTCTTTCCTGCTCGTTCTGCATGTGAGCGTGGTTTTAGGGGGCGGGGTTTCGAGGGGAGCAGTGCTTGAGGCTCAGCTCCCGTGGGTGCTGGCTGAGGGAGCAGCACACGCCAACGAAGGAGCCCAGAGCCCCCCTCTGCCTGTGGGTGCCAGGGCCTGGGGCTAGGGGCTGTGCATTTTGGGCCAATCACTGCCCTCTCTGAGCCTCAGACAAAGGAGAGAAAGTGCCAACAGGCTGTGCCAATCGCAGGGCAGCAGCTACGGTCATTCCTGCGCAGGGCGTGGCCTGAGGGCCTCTGGAAGAGTCCGGCAGGAGAGGGAATAGCCACCCCGTGGGTTAGAGGCAGGACTGGGCAGCCTGGGAGGGCAGGGCAGGCTGGGTGTGCCTGGGGGCGGCGGGGGACTTCAGGGAGAGGTCAGGGGTTAGAAGGACATGTCCCCCTGACCCCTCTCAGAGATTCTTTATACAATTCTAATCGCTCTAGAAAGCTGCTGTTCTGGGACCCGGGCCTGGAGGCTGTGTTCTCGGGGACTGCATCCGGATCTGGGCTCTAGGGCGGGCGGCCTCCCAGCTGGGCACCCCTCTCAGCGCCAACCCCTGGGCCCTGGGCCCTGATACCTTCTTTCCCAGCTTCTTCCAGAGCTGGTGCAGCTGCCTGGCCCAGGAGCGCAGCTTGGAGTCCGAGATCTTCTCTAGGATTCGGGGGCTGGAAAGACAGGGGCCGGCAGGGGTCAGGGGCAGCCCCGTTGGAGGGCCCACTCTGCTCCTCGTCTGGGTTGTACCTGTCTTTCCAGTCCTCAGGGACCCAGGGCTGCAGCTCCTGCCCCGCGGCCTGGAAGTGCTCTTGGAGGAAGGCCTGCAGCTGCGGCCTGGGGATGCTGTGGTTGTGGGCGCTGGCCAGCGTGCGGAAGTGCTGCAGGACCTGGTCTGGGGCAGAGACGCAGGGGGGATTCGTGGGACCCGTGACCCCCTCCCTGATGGAGGGTCTGGCCCCTGCTGTCTTTGGTGGGAAATTCAGGAGCAGGTGGGGTCCCGGGCGCCTTACCTGGAGCGTTGGACAGCGGCATGTCCACGAACTGCTTGTCGTCCTGGTAGAGCTTGGCCATCTGCACCTGGTGCAGGAGCTCCCCGTGGCAGTAAATCTGGCTGCAGAGAGAGTCGGGGAGGGGCGGGTCAGGCCACGTCATCTGGGGAGAAGAACGGCCAGATAGCTCTGGGCACAGTCCCCCACGGACACGGGCACGGGCTGTGTGCGCCTGAGCACAGGTGTGGGAGGGCTTCGCGGGTGCTGGTGACATACAGGCTAAGAGAAGTAGGAGGGTCTTTGTGCAGCGAAGGACCCAAACCATTTCCCGAGCCCACAGTGGTTGTTGATTTGGAACAGTAGAGCACTCGGTGGATGAAAGATGAGCACTTTTTAAAAAAAATATTTTTATTGATTTCAGAGAGAGAGGGAGAGGGAGAGAGAGATAGAAACATCAACGATGAGAGAGAATCATTGATTGGCTGCCTCCTGCACGCCCCCCACTGGGGATTGAGCCTGCAACCCAGGCATGTGCCCTTGACTGGAATTGAATCTGGGACCTTCCAGTCTGCAGGCCGATGCTCTATCCACTGAGCCAAACTGGCCAGGGCTATCATTGCTGTTTCTACCTCTCTCTCCCTCTCCCTTCCTCTCTGAAATCAATAAAAACATAGTTAAACCAATAAAAATAAAGAGGGCTATCAGAACTGGGAAGATCCCCCTGAGGAGCTGGGAGTTCCAGCTCCACAGCAGGACCCACAGCCCAGGGTCCCATTGTCAGGAAGAGAAGTCCCCATGACTTCTGGCTGTGAACCAGCTCAGGGGGTGGCCCAGTGAGACGAAGGGCTGCTGGAGTCCCAGGCACTCCTTTTAAAGGGCCAGAACATGGACTTACTTGCTCTGAGTTCCAGCACTGGGCACCAGAGACATATGGGGAGGAACTGAGTTGTCTGGCATTAGGGTGAGAGCTGGAAGGGCAGGTTTCTCGCAGACAGAAGTGCTGGCAGAGGCCATTGTTCCTTCTCTGAGCCCTCCCAAAGCTGGCAGGCAGGCGTCACATCTGAGTCTCCATCATCCTGGCTCACACTGTTAGCCACACCCTGGTGACTCTCTGAGTCCCTGCCCACCCAGCTTTTGGGCCCAATACAAGCCATTTCTAGTGACTCTTCCATACAAATAGCCTGTCTTGGCTCATGCTTTGCACTTCCTAAAACCTCTCAAACAAGCAGCATCTAGCCTAAGCATGCCCCATCCCTCTCACTAAGAGGCCCCAGGCCCAGCACTAGCAGCAGCCGACTCTGGTTGGCAGCTTGGCCTCTCTTGGGCACCTCCAAGCCCAGCACAAGTAGCAGCCATCTGCAGGTTTCTTATAGCTCATGCCAGGGGGCCCTGGGACACAGAGAGTGGCTGACCTTTCTTGGCTCGCACCTTCCAGGAGGCCCCAGAGCCAGTGCACTGGGATAGCTTCAGACCATGTCAAAACACTACCCAACCTCCTCCACAAGGGGCACACTCAAGAGGCAGACTCAGCAGGCACCAGAGCACTGAAGTAAATCCTGCTCAGTGGTGTGGGCCCTGCACAGCTGAGGGTAAATTCCTCCCATTGACATGCCAATAGCAGTCAAGACTCAACTACAACAGGAGGGTGTACACCGATAACATGGGGGTCACAGCTGAAGGGCCCAGCTGGGGTGAACAGGGAGATTGCTCCACTGGACTCTATAGGACACCAACTACTAAGCAAACTCTACCAAGCCCAGGAGACGTAGCAGCTCCACCTGACCCATAGGAATAAACACAGGGAGGCAGCCAAAATGAGGAGGTAAAGAAGCATGTCCCAAACGAAAGAACAGAAGAAATCTCCAGAAAAAGAACTAGACAAAATGGAGACAATCTACCAGATGCAGAGTTCAAAACACTGGTTTAAAAAATGTCCAATGAATGTAGGGTAAGAGTAGAGGAACTTAGAGCTTCAACAAAGAGATAGGAAACATAAAAATGGAACTAGAAAACAAAGAAGAACCAGTCAGGAGTCAGAACCAAGATAGGTAAACACCGGTACTCGCTGCCTCCCACAACCACATCAAAATGCAGAACAACCGTCATTCAGAACCACCTGAAACTGGGCTGAATGGAAGTCTCATAACTAGAGAAGTAAAGAAGAAAGCACATTGAGACGAATAGGAGAGGTGGAGGTGCAGAATGGGCTGGTCCAACACCCGTCTGTGGCAGCTTTTTAGTCGGGAGGGATATGCAGACTGCAGAGGTCTCCCATGAGGTGCAAGGAGTCCTAGCCCCACACCAGACCCCTCAGCACAGGTTTCCAGAGCTGGGAAGAGAAGTCCCTGTACCTTCGGGCTGTAAAAACCAGCAGGGATTGTGGCTGAGTGACGTGGAGGCTACTGGAGACCCAGACTGTTCTTCTTAAAGGGCCCGTGCACAGACTTAGTTGGACTCGCACTCTCTCCCTCTTAGCTCCAGCACTAGGGCAGTGGCTTGGGGAGGGAGGGGGGATCCAGGGACATATGGGGAGGAACTGGATTGTCTGGCATCAGAGCAAGAACTCAGGGACAGCTTTCTCCCAGATGGGGGTGCTTGCAGGGGCCATTGTTCTTACACTGGGACCTCTCCTGTCATAGAGCTGACTGGTAGCCATATCTGAGTTTCCACCAGCCTGGCTCACAATGTTTGATCCGTCCTGCTGATTTCCCTGACTCCACTCAATTTTCAGCCCCACCCAAGCTGTTTGCAGTGGCTTTTCCATAGAAATGGCCTGTCCTGGCTCAGGCTTTAGACTTTCCTAAAATCTCTCAAACTAGCAGCAGCTGGCATTAGCATGCCCCATTCCTCTCAATAAGAGGCGCCCGGGGACCCAGCACTAGTAGCAGCCTGCCTTGCTTCACAGCTTGGCCTCTCCTGGGCACTTCCAAGCCCAACACAAGTAGCAGCCATCTGCAGATCGCTCTGTAGCTTCTGACAGGTGGCCCCAGAGCCAGTGGCTGACTTCACACCTCCAGTGGGGGCCCTGAGCCAGTGCACCCTGTGGACAACTTCAGATCACACAAGATCACAACTTCACACATCCAAGGGGCAGACTCAGTGAACAGCAAATCCCCACTGAAGCAGGGAGGCAGCCCCCCAAAGGGTGTCTCCTGCACAGCAGCTCTTCCACTGTAGTCACAGCTGGTCCTCACAGCCAATTGGCCTGGGGGTCAGTTCCTCCCAGTGACACCAACAGCAATCAAGGCTCGACTACAGCAAGACAGTGTACACAGCCACACAGGGTGCACCTAGAGTGCCCAGCTTAGGTGACAGGGGAGGCTGAGCCACTGGGTCCTACGGGACACCTACTATACAAGGCCACTCTACAAATTCCAGGACACATAGCAGCTCTACTTAATACATAGAAACAAACACAAAGAAGCAGTTAAAATGTGGAGACAAAGAAACATGTCACAAATGAAAAAAAGAAGAAATCTCCAGAAAAAAAACCCTAAATGAAATAGAAGCAAGCAAACTACTAGATACAGAGTTCAAAACAATGGTTATTAAAGATGCTCAAGGATCTTAATGAGAGCGTCAGGGGCTAAGTGAGAATTTCAAGGAAATTAGCGAGAACATCAAAGATATGAAAAAGGACCAGTCAGAAATTAAGGATACACTAACTGAAATAACAAATAATTTACAGGGATTCAGCAGTAGAGTAGAGGATGCTGAGAATCAAATCACCGATTTGGAATATGAGGAAGCAAAAAAACACTCACTTACAAGAGCAAAAAGAAAAAAAGAATTAGAAAATGAAGAGAGTGTAAGAAGCCTCTGGGAAAACTTCAAGTGCACCAACATTCACATCATGGGGTGCCAGAAGGAAAAGAGAGAGAACAAGATCTTGAAAAGCTATTTGAAGAAATAATGACAGAAAGGTTCCATAACCTGGTGAAGTAAATGGACATACAAGTCCAGGAAGTGCAGAGAATCTCAAACAAGATAAACCCAAAGAGGCCCACACCAACACACATCATAATTAAAGTTAAAAACAAAGAGAGAATCTTTAAAAAATTAAAGAGAGAATCATAAAAGCAGCAAGAGAAAAGCAGTTAGTTACCTACAAAGGAGCACCCATATGACTGTCAGCTAAGCCCAGCTGGTGTGGCTCAATGGTTGATCATCAACCTAAGAACCAGGAGGTCACATTTGATTTCCAGTCAGGGCATATGCCCGGGTTGCAGGCTCGATCCCTGATGTAGGGTGTGCAGGAGGCAGCCGGTCAGTGATTCTCTCTCATCATGGATGTTTCTATCTCTCTCTCCCTCTCCCTTCCTCTCTGAAATACATATAAATATATTTTTTATAAACTGTCAGCTGATTTCTCAACAGAAACTTTGCAGGCCAGAAGGAATTGTCAAGAAATATTCAGTGATGAAATGTAAGACTTTCTACCCAGTAAAATCAAGATTACTCTACCCAGCAAAGCTATCATTTAGAGATGAAGGACAGATAAATAACTTCCCAGACCAAGACAGGCTAAAGGAGTTCATCACCACTAAACCAGTATTACAAAAAATGTTAAAGGGTCTTCTTTAAAAAGAAGAATAAGGAAGATAAAAAATATGAATAATAAAATGGCAATAAATAAATATCTATCAATAATTACTTTAAATGCAAATGGATTAAATGCTCCAGTCAAAAGACGTAGGGTAGCTGAATGGATAGTAAAATATGACCCTACATATGCTGTCTACAAGGGACCCACGTCAGATGGAAAGGCACACACACATTGAAAGTAAAGGGATGGAAAGAGATTTCATGAAAATGGAAACAAAAAAAAGCTGTGGTAGCAATGCATTAAAAAAAATAGATTGCCAAAACTGGTTTGGCTCAGTGGATAGTGCGTTGGCCTGCGGACTGAAAGGTCCCAGGTTCGATTCCGGTCAAGGGCATGTACCTGGGTTGCGGGCACATCCCCAGTAGGAGATGTGCAGGAGGCAGCTGATCGATGTTTCTCTCTCATCGATGTTTCTAACTCTCTATCTCTCTCCCTTCCTCTCTGTAAAAAATCAATAAAATATAATAAAAAAAAAATAGATTGAAAAGCAAAATAAATGGACAAGCAGAACAGAAACAGACTCATAGATACAGAGAACATTTTGACAGCTGCCAGATGGGAGGGAGGTTGGAGGGTGAATGGGTGAAAAAGGTGGAGAGATTAAGAAGTACAAATTTGTAGTTACAGAATAGTCATGGGGATGTTAAAGTACAACATAGGGAATATAGTCAATAATATTCTAAAAGCTATGTATGGTGTCAGATGGGTAATAGATTTTTTGGGGTGATCACTTACTAAGTTATGTAATGTCTCATCACTGGCTTGTACACCTCAAATGAATATAATATTGTATGTCAACTGTAATTGAAAAATAATTTAACCAACAACATTGGTTAGTGTTTACCGTATTGCATGGAAAGGAGTCAGGAGTGTTGGCACGTTACTGGGGTCCCACACTCAGTAGGAAAAGTACGTCAGGGAGGAAAAGTAAAGTCGAAGTGATGTGGGAAGAAAGAAAAAAGTGTAGTTATACCATCCTCTTCCTCTCGTGGGAAGAATTGTGGAGTTATGCCCACACCCTCTCCACGCTGTGTCCCAGGTTCCCTCGTTAACTGAGCAGAGGGATCTGTTTGGTTAGGGCCCTCCCCTGACCCCTCGTGCTGAGTGACTCACACTTGTGAAGGTGGTGAGCCAGTCCTTGAGACCTACATTCTCCCTGCTTTAGACAACCTTTGTTTTAGTTGCTCATTCCAAATGTCTATCAAATCATTGTGCGGAGAATGAAAGTGTGTTCCTTGGTCTGAAGAAATGTAACTCTGGGGTCCAAATCGTTGCACTATCTCTTGTTCTGGTCCTTTTAGAATATTTTGAGCATCTGTATCTACCACTGGGCATTTGAGGCCAGTCCGGAGGAGGTGTCGTTCCTGTCGGGCCCTGTTTGTGGCTTCTGAGTCTCCCACATCAGTCCGTTGCCGACTGTACGCATGTCCTTCCCCCAGGAGTCTGCTGACAGCGTCTGCAGGCGTCCCTCTTGTTGGCAGACAGACCATTCTTGTTAGCATTTGGTGCTTCAGCGAGTGCACGTGGAATCTTCTAGATCCAGCCACCTCTGCATTGCTGTAGCCTCCCAGTGTCCATTGGTTTAGGAACCCAAGTGGCCATCTCACACGAGGACTCTGATACCGACTGGCTGGCGCCGGTACCTTCTGATGAAGGAAGGGGCTCTTCTGATGGGCATCCATGTCTTCTGCTTTAATGCAGCCCTCAGGTCCCATGACGATTCCATGGGACTGTGCCACATGGGGCGTTGCTTTTATAGACCAAGTTTCCATTGACCTTCTGCCGGACCCTGTGGCCAGGCCATAGCCACTGACTAAGGTCAGTCAAACCCAACACAGTGGCCACCAGGATGTCATTCAGCTCCCTAAGCAGATTGGGTTTTATCATCTTTAACCAGCGTGGCAGCCTCGCAAGCAGTGAGCTCGCTGCTCCCCTGGCCACTGCCGTCCACAGCCAGCAGCTCCCGGCTCCCCTGGCCACTGCCGTCCACAGCCAGCAGCTCCCTGCTCCCCTGGTCACTGCTGTCCACAGCCAGCAGCTCCCAGCTCCCCTGGCCACTGCTGTCCACAGCCAGCAGCTCCTTGCTCCCCTGGCCACTGCCGTCCACAGCCAGCAGCTCTGCCAGCCCGCTGAGAGCTGGGAGAGGGCACACTATTCAAGTGAAGGGCAGTGGGGTCCGGCAGCCCCTGGTGGTTCCACAGTCAGGCCCAGGGGAAGAGCACCTGCTGCTGAAGGGACCGCGATGCTCCCCACCCCCTAGGAGCTCGCCCCTGCACGACCATGCATCTCATTACGGTCTCTTCCGGGCCCCTCCCTATGGAGCAGGTCGCCCGAGGTATTATGGGCATTTCAGGTTTCAAGGTGACCTTACGTCTTTCAGTCGCAGGGGTGGTTTCCATTGTCTGATAGCAGGCTAGCCACGGCCTCTCCGGTAGCCATTTTCTAGTCCAAAGTCTCAGCAGCCAGGCGGGGGGTGCCCCAGGCGTCTGCTCCGTGCCAGCCTGTGCGCCCGAGGCTGGCTGCGTGGACTCGGGCGGCGTTAGGTTAGCACCTGTGATGTCCAGTTAACGTGGCCTGACGGCAGATCTGTCAGCCTTTTA
Organism: Myotis brandtii; assembly: GCF_000412655.1. Lineage (NCBI taxonomy): Eukaryota > Metazoa > Chordata > Mammalia > Chiroptera > Vespertilionidae > Myotis > Myotis brandtii. The sequence goes on along the minus strand of NW_005353538.1, from coordinate 1,182,475 downwards.
CTTCACGGCACTTGTTTTACTTTTTAATTTTTTAAAATATATTTTTGTTGATTTCAGAGAGGAAGGGAGAGGGAGAGAGAGATAGAAACATCAATGGTGAGCGACTGTCTCCTGCATGCCCTCCACTGGGGATCAAGCCCGCAACCCAGGCATGTGCCCTTGACCGGAATCGAACCTGGGACCCTTCAGTCCACAGGCCGACGCTCTCTACTGAGTCAAACCAGCGAGGGCAACACAGCCTGCTTAAACACTCCAGCTTTCATCTGCACTTCCACCTTAACCTCATCAACTCTTGCCTCCCGCCACCTCTCCATCGGACTGTCGCCCCTTCAGGGTGGCCCCAGTGGCCCTGGTGGCCTTTGTCACCACAGCGCATGGGGGTCTTGCATCACGGAGTCCAAGACGCTTCTCCACGCTCTGACCATCTTGCCCACTCACATGCAGAAGGCTCTGAGTGCCCAGCAGGGGGCAAACCTAAGGGACTGGACCCTCTCAATATATTTTTAAAAAATATATTTGTATTTAAAA
>NW_005353538.1:1175635-1181585 GCF_000412655.1 Myotis brandtii | reverse complement strand
TATATATATATATATTTGTATTGATTTCCAAGAGGAAGGGAGAGGGAGGGAGAGATAGAAACATCAATGATGAGAGGCAATCATTAATTGACTGCCTCCTGCATGCCCCACACTGGGGATCAAGCCCACAACCCGGGCATGTGCCCTGAGTGGGAATCAAACCGTGACCTCCACACTCAACCACTGAGCCACAATCAATCATCAGCAAGTCCGATCAGCTCAACCTTCCAAGTAGATCCCATACTGAGCCACTGCTCGCCTTTCTGGTCCTACCACGGAGGCCCCAGCCCTGGCCCCTCTCCCGGGAGCCCCCATCACCTCCCGCGATTCCCACGTCTGCCCAGCCACACAGGCCTCTTCCTGTCCCTGCGTACCTGCACGATTCTTCTCTGCATCGCATCCTCAGACACCCCTCCTGAATGAAACGCTCTCCACCCAACCCCACGAGCGAGCGGTTCCCTGACTTCATTTTACTTTTAATTGTGCTTCTAGCACCGTTGTGCTCCTGTTATTCCTTTCCTTGCTGGTGAGGTGGGGCTGGTGAGGTGGGGCTGGTGAGGTGGGGCTGGTGAGGTGGGGCTCGTTTTTCTTGTTCACGGAGCAGCCCCAGGGCAAGTGAGAGCTCAGCAAACCTTGTCCGATGGTAGCGGACCTGCGGGCTGGGGAAGGGACAGGGCCGCTCACCCCCAGGAGTTGCAGGTGGAAGCCATGGCCCCGGAAGGTTTAACTTGTCCTTTGTCATAGGGGTCAGAGGTCAAACCCAGGAGCTGTTTCCAGTCTCTGACGCCCCCTCCCACATCCAGGCTCGGGAAGTTAGGCAGAACACTTTCTAGAACAATCCTGAGGACAGCCCTGTGCGGTTCAAGGAGCAGCTTGGAGGGAGGGTGGGGAGGAGGCTTGGACGGGTGCACAGGTGACCTCGACCAGCGCTCCCCATGGGCGGGTGGCGCTCCCCACACTGGGGCCATGCCCAGCACAGCCTGCTCCACAAGGAAGACAACCTCCTCTCCTGCCCTGCCCTCAGGCCCCCATCCCATCCCAACCCTTGACCCTCAGCCTCCCCCACCAGCCCCAGCGGCCATCCCCACTCCTACCTCTCGCAGGAGGCAGGGAAGCAGGTCCCCACTCCTACCTCTCAAGGGGGGGGGCAGGTCCCACTCCTACCTCTCACAGGGCGGGGGCAGGTGCCCACTCCTACCTCTCACAGGGCGGGGGCAGGTGCCCACTCCTACCTCTCACAGGGCGGGGGCAGGTGCCCACTCCTACCTCTCACAGGGCGGGGGCAGGTGCCCACTCCTACCTCTCACAGGGCGGGGGCAGGTGCCCACTCCTACCTCTCACAGGGCGGGGGCAGGTGCCCACTCCTACCTCTCACAGGGCGGGGGCAGGTGCCCACTCCTACCTCTCACAGGGCGGGGGCAGGTGCCCACTCCTACCTCTCACAGGGCGGGGGCAGGTGCCCACTCCTACCTCTCACAGGGCGGGGGCAGGTGCCCACTCCTACCTCTCACAGGGCGGGGGCAGGTGCCCACTCCTACCTCTCACAGGGCGGGGGCAGGTGCCCACTCCTACCTCTCACAGGGCGGGGGCAGGTGCCCACTCCTACCTCTCACAGGGCGGGGGCAGGTGCCCACTCCTACCTCTCACAGGGCGGGGGCAGGTGCCCACTCCTACCTCTCACAGGGCGGGGGCAGGTGCCCACTCCTACCTCTCACAGGGCGGGGGCAGGTGCCCACTCCTACCTCTCACAGGGCGGGGGCAGGTGCCCACTCCTACCTCTCACAGGGCGGGGGCAGGTGCCCACTCCTACCTCTCACAGGGCGGGGGCAGGTGCCCACTCCTACCTCTCACAGGGCGGGGGCAGGTGCCCACTCCTACCTCTCACAGGGCGGGGGCAGGTGCCCACTCCTACCTCTCACAGGGCGGGGGCAGGTGCCCACTCCTACCTCTCACAGGGCGGGGGCAGGTGCCCACTCCTACCTCTCACAGGGCGGGGGCAGGTGCCCACTCCTACCTCTCACAGGGCGGGGGCAGGTGCCCACTCCTACCTCTCACAGGGCGGGGGCAGGTGCCCACTCCTACCTCTCACAGGGCGGGGGCAGGTGCCCACTCCTACCTCTCACAGGGCGGGGGCAGGTGCCCACTCCTACCTCTCACAGGGCGGGGGCAGGTGCCCACTCCTACCTCTCACAGGGCGGGGGCAGGTGCCCACTCCTACCTCTCACAGGGCGGGGGCAGCGCCTCCTGGGACCCCAGACCCAGGCCCAGCAGCAGCAGCAGGCACAGCTCGCAGGCGCTCTCGGGCATGGTGGCTGCAGCCAGTGGGCGAGCTCAGGCAGCTGCTGCCGCTGGGGCACTGCCAGGCCCACCTGCCAAGGCAGCAAAGTCCACGTCTGAGGCGTGGCCACCAGAGGGGTAGCCAAGGAGGCAGCGGTGCCCGGGCGGAGCCGGCAGAGACGCTGTGAGCTGTGAGCCCAGGCAGCGGATTAGAGTCGCCTCAGCATCAGGGGCAGAGGGTGTGCGGGGCCCAGGAGGGGCTGCAGTGGGACCGGGTCGATGACTTGGGCCGGAAAGGAGACGGGTGGGGAGGGGGCACACTGCCAGCCACCGCCACCTGAGCAGTGATTGCCCGGATGCCGCCTTTGTGCTTGTCTGTGGTCTCTCCTTTACGTCCGGGCTCGCTGTCCAGGATGTCGCTGTAGGGCCTGGGCAGTGCGGGCCCCCAGCCACCTCCACTGAAGCGAGCCTCCTCCTTCCTGCCACCTGCCCCAGATGCTCAGCACTTCCTTCCTTCCCTTTTGAAAATTTTTATTGTGGTTTAAGTACATGTAACACAAAATTTGCCATTTCAACCTGTTTTTGTTGTTGTTAATACTCACCCAAGTATATCTTTTCCATTGGTTTTTAGAGAGAGTGGAAGGGAGTGAGGGAGAGAGAAGAGATAGAAACATCGACATGAGAGAGAAACATCGATTGGTTGCCTCCTACATGAGCTCCAACCGGGCCGGGGATCTAACCTGCAACCCAGGTACGTGCCCTTGACCATAATCGAACCCATGACTCTTCGGTGCCTGGCAGACACTCTAACCATTGGGAACACTGGTCAAGGCTCACCATTTTTATCATAAGTGCACAATTCAATTCAATTCATGCCTCATTCACAATGTTGTGCAATTATCACCATCATCTATTTCCAAACGTTTATTTTTATTTATTTTATTTTTAATTGTTTTATTGCTCAAAGTATTACAAAGAGTGTTATATATGTCTCCTTTTTTTTTCTCCCCTTGACCCTCCCCTAGCCTCCCATGCCCCCCAGTGTCTTGTGTCCATTGGTTATGCTCGTATGCATGCATTCAAGTCCTTCGGTTTCCAAACGTTTTTAATGATCCCACACAAACATGCTATAACTATTAAGCAATAACTAACTCCTCAGGCCCCCTCTCCACCGCCCTTAGAAGCCATTATTCTGCTTTAGGTCTCGACACATTTGCCTGTTCTACGTCTGTCACGTAAGTGGCATCATACAATGTTTGTCCTTTGTGTCTGGCTGAGTTCACTTAGCAGAGTAAAGACTATTCCATTGCATGCACATCTCTCCAGCTGTCGTTGGACCCTGGGTTGCCTTCGCCTTTTAGTGGTTTGGATCATGCTGCTATGAACATGGGTGTAAACGATCTTAGAGACCCGCGTTCAGTTCTTTTGAGTGTGTGCCTAGATGTAGGATTGTTGGGTCGAATGGTAATTCAATGTTTAATGTTTGAGGAGCCATCAGACAGTGCTCCACAGTAGCTGTAGCATCTTACATTCTCCCAACAGAGCACAATGGCTCCAGTCTCATTCTCCCCAACACTTGTTCTGTTCTGTGTATGTGTTTGTGTTTTAATGTTTTGCTTTTGTTTTGTTTTTTAATCCTCACCCGAAGATATTTTTCTATTGATTTTTAGAGAAAGGGAAAGACAGAGAGAAACATTAGTGTGATAGAAACACATCAATTGGTTGCCTCCTGCACGTGCCCGGCCAGAGCCCTGGCCGGGGAGGAGCCTGCAACCAAGGTATGTGCCCTTGACCAGAATTGAACCTGAGATCCTTTGGTCCGCAGGCCAACGCTCTGTCCACTGAGCCAAACTGGCTAGGACTATGGTTATTTTTTTTAAATAATAGACATCCTAATCGGGTAGGAAGTGATGTCTCATTGTGGTTTTGATGTGCATTTCCCTAATATTAATGATGTTGAGCATCTTTTGTATTGCTTATTGGCTGTTTGTCTATTTTCTTTGGAGAAATGTTTATTTGAGTTTTTTACCCATTTAAAATTTGTAGTAAGTTTTGAAATTGGGAAGTGTGAGTTCTCAGACTTTGTTCTTATATATTTTTAAAAATATATTTTATTGATTTTTTACAGAGAGGAAGGGAGAGAGATAGAGAGTTAGAAACATCGATGAGAGAGAAACATCGATCAGCTGCCTCCTGCACACCCCACACTGGGGATGGAGCCCACAACCCGGGCATGTGCCCTGACTGGGAATCGAACCATGACCTCCTGGTTCATAGCTCGAAGCTCAACCGCTGAGCCACGCTGGCTGGGCGTTCTTAATATTCTTTTTTTTTTTTAATGGCATCTTTTTTAAAAATATATTTTATTGATTTTTTACAGAGAGGAAGGGAGAGAGATAGAGAGTTAGAAACATCGATGAGAGAGAAACATCGATCAGCTGCCTCCTGCACATCTCCTACTGGGGATGTGCCCGCAACCCAGGTACATGCCCTTGACCGGAATCGAACCTGGGACCTTTCAGTCCGCAGGCCGACGCTCTATCCACTGAGCCAAACCGGTTTTGGCTCTTAATATTCTTTAAAAATTTGATTTGAGAAAGAAAGAACATTGATGTGAGAGAGAAACATCAACCAGGAACTGAACAACCTGGGCATGTCCCCTGACCAGGCATCCAACCAGCGACCTTTCCATGCACAGGACAGGACGACGGGCCAACTGAGCCCCACTGGCCAGGACCCGCTCTTCCTGTTAAAGACGGTTTTCGCTACTTCGGGCATCTCACATTCCCACAGGGATTAGGCGAGGGCCATTTTCATTTCTGCAAAAAAGGCTGTTGGAGTTTTGATAGGGATTGTGTTGAATCTGTAGATCACTGTAGATATTAGTGTCATCCTAACAATAATTAGCCTTCTTACCCATGAACTTTAGAAGTCTTCCCCTTTATTTTGATCTTCTTTCATTTCTTTCAGCAATATTTTGTAGAGTTCAGTGTACAAGTCTTTCATCTTTTTGAATAAATTTATTCCTAGGTATCTTATTGTTTTAGATGCTATTGTAAAAATGAAATTGCTTTAAAGTTTTTTCTTTTTAGACTGTTCTGATTGCATAGAAACTCAAATGATTTTTGTGTGTTGATCTTGTACTACAGCTTTGCTGAATCTGTTTTTTTGTTTTTTTAAAAATATATTTTATTGACTTTTTACAGAGAGGAAGGGAGAGGAATAGAGAGTTAGAAACATCGATGAGAGAGAAACATCGATCAGCTGCCTCCTGCACACCCCCTACTGGGGATGTGCCCGAAACCAAGGTACATGCCCTTGACTGGAATCGAACCTGGGACCTTTCAGTCCATAGGCCGATGCTCTATCCACTGAGCCAAACCAGTTAGGGCGCTGAATCTGTTTATTAGATCTAGTTGCTTTTCCTGTGGGTCCTTTAGGATTTCCTATCTATAGAATCATGTCATCTGTGAATAGATATATTCTGCCTTTCCAATTTGAGTGTCTTCTATTTCTTTTTCCTTTTCTTTTTTTAAATTTAATTTTATTTTTTAATCTTTAAATTCTTTATTAGTTAAGGAATTACAAATGTGTCCTCATTCCTCCCCATTAACCCCCATCCTCCCCCCCCGGATAAGTAACATTTAATAAATGCAACCATAATAAAAAATGA
>NW_005353538.1:1169896-1175555 GCF_000412655.1 Myotis brandtii | reverse complement strand
TTTATTTTTTAAATCTTTATTGTTCAGATTACATTTGTTCCTCTTTTTTTTTTCCCCCATAACTCCCCTCCTCCCAGTTCCCGCCCCACCCTCCGCCCTCACTCCCCACCCACTGTCCTCATCCATAGGTGCACGATTTTTGTCCAGTTTCTTCCCGCATCTCCCATTCCCCTTTCCCCCCCAAGAATAGTCAGTCCATTCCCTTTCTATGTCCCTGATTCATTATAATCACCAGTTCATTCTGTACATCAGATTATTTATTCACTTGATTCTTAGATTCACTTGTTGATAGATGCATGTTTGTTGTTCACAATTTGTATCTTTACCTTTTTCTTCTTCCTCCTCTTAAAGGATACCTTTCAGCATTTCGTATAATACTGGTTTAGTGGTGATGAACTCCTTTAGCTTTTCCTTATCTGTGAAGCTCTTTATCTGACCTTCAATTCTGAATGATAGCTTTGCTGGATAAAGTAATCTTGGTTGTAGGTTCTTGGTATTCATCACTTTGAATATTTCTTGCCATTCCCTTCTGGCCTGCCAAGTTTCTGTTGAGAAATCAGCTGACAGTCGTATGGGTATTCCCTTGTAGGTAATTGAGTCTCTTTCTCTTGCTGCTTTTAAGATTCTCTCTTTGTCTTTTGCTCTTGGCATTTTAATTATGATGTGTCTTGGTGTGGTCCTCTTTGGATTCCTTTTGTTTGGGGTTCTCTGCGCTTCTTGGACCTGTAAGTCCATTTCTTTCACCAGGTGGGGGAAGTTTTCTGCCATTATTTCTTCAAATAGGTTTTCAATATCTTGCTGTCTCTCATCTTCTGGCACCCCTATTATTCTGATGTTGGTACGCTTGAAGCTGTCCCAGAGGCTCCTTACACTATCTTCGTATTTTCGGATTCTTTTTTCATTTTGCTTTTCCGGTTGGGTGTTTTTTGCTTCTTCGCATTTCAAATCTTTGACTTGATTCTTGCGCTCCTCTGGTCTGCTATTGGGTGTCTGTATAATATTCTTTATTTCAGTCCGTGTATGCTTAATTTCTAGTTGGTTCTTTATCATAGCATCGAGGGTCTCATTAGTTTTCGTGACTCTCTCCTCAAGTTTATTGACAGCTTCTAGCACATTTTTGCAAGCCCTCAAAATTGCGATTTTTAGCTCTATATCCTCCATTTCTGTCATGTTTTTTTGTCTCCGCATTTTTTATGCTTTCTTGGTGCACCCTCTAGTGGTCTTTGTGCGCAGTCTTGTTCTAGTTGAGCCTTGATTGTTGTAGTTAATACTAGAGGGATTTGACCACCAGGCCGACTGGCTGTGTGAATCAGCTGTGTCTGCCGCGGAAAACTTCTGTCCTCTGGGGAGGTGCTAATCTAGCCTTTGCCTGAGGCGATCCGGCAAATGGCTCTGCGCAGGGCTTGGGCGGGGCGGGCTCAACAGGGCGGGCGGAGGGAGCCGTTATGGTGCCCTCAGTCCTGTTCCCAGAGGCTCTGCTTCTCAGAACCCCCGGAACCGCTGCAAACCTCGGAGGGAAAGCTGCCTTCCAACTGATGCCAGACACTCCCGCTTCTCCCGTTTGGGTCCGAGTCCCCAGCGATTCGCCCGTATCTGGAGCTCAGAGTCTGAGACTCCCCCCTGACCGAAAACGACAACCGCGCTCTCAGCCACCAGCCCGCTTTGCGCGCGCACCTCCGCACCTGAGTTTTTTCCACACTGCGCCTCCTCTGAGCCTCGGTGTGCTGTTATTTTTCCTTCTAGTTGAAGAGTCTCTCCTCAGCCAGCCTTCCTGTGGTTCTGGGTGATGTCCGTTCCGTCTTTTAGTTGTATTTTTGAAGTGGTTGTTTGCGGCAGCAGTCTCCAGTGTTTACCTATGCCGCCATCTTGCTTGGAATCTGTTTCTCTGTCTTTGGATCTGTCCCTGTTCATCAGTCTATGTTCTCTATCTATTTCTTTTTCTTGTCCTGTTGCTCTGGCTAGAACTTCCAGCACAGCGTTGAAGAGCAGTGGTGATAGTAGACATCCTTGTCTTGTTCTTGATTTTAGGGGGAAAGCTTTCAGTCTTTCATCATTGAGTATGGTGCTAGATATGGGCTTTTAATAAATGCCTTATATTGTTCCAAGGAAGTCCCCTTCTATTCCTACTTTTTAAAATGTTTTTATTATGGAATGGTATTGGATTTGGTCTAATGCCTTTTCTGCATCAATTAACAATCCTGTGGGGTTTTTCTTCATTGTTCTATTAATAGGGTATATTTAGTTGATTAATTTTTTCATATGGAGCCAACCTTGCATTCTTGGGATAAATCTCCCTGGCATGGTGCAGACTCTTTTTTATTTATTTATTTAATTATATTTTATTGATTTTTTACAGAGAGAAAGGGTTAGGGATAGAGAGTTAACATCGATGATGAGAAAGAAACATCGATCAGCTGCTTTCTGCACACTCCCCACTGTGTACGTGCCCGCAACCAAGGTACATGCCCTCGACTGGAATCAAACCTGGGACCCTTGAGTCTGCAGGCCGACGCTCTATCCACTGAGCCAAACCAGTCGGGGCCAGACTCTTTTTTATATGCTGTTGGATTTGGTTTGCTGGTGTTTAGTTGAGGATTTTCACATCATATGCGTAAAGGATATTCGGCTGTAATGTTCTTTTCTTGTGATGTCTTTATCTGGCTTAGGCATTAGGTAATGCTGGTCTCATAGAATTAGTTAGAAACTGTTTTTTCCTCTTCTACTTTTGGAAGAGTTTGAGAGAGTTTGAGAAGGATTGGTGTTCATTCTTCTTTAAATGTATGGTAGAGTTTGCCAACAAAGCCATTGGTCTTAGACTATATTATGGTTTTCCGGTTTGCAGATAAATTGAAATAATATAGTGTGTGTGTGTGTGTGTGTGTGTGTGTGTGTGTGAGAGAGAGAGGAGACAGAGAGAGAGAGAGAGAGAGAGAGAGAGAGAGAGAGGAGAGACCAATTTTAAGGAGTTTGCTTACAAGTCCAAAATCTGCAGGATAGGCCCACAGGCCAGAGATCAGGAGGAGCTGCATTTTAGCCAATGGGCAATTGCTGGCAGAACCCCCTCTCCTCCTGAGGTTGGTCTTCTCTTCTAAGGCCTTCAAATAATTAAATGAGGCGCACTCACACTGCAGAGAGCAATATACTCAGGTCTATCAATTTAAAAGTTAATCTCATCTAAAAATACCTTCATAGCCCTGGCCAGTGCTGTTCAATGGTTAGCGTGCTATCAACTGATCGATGTTTTGTTCTCACATTGATGTTTCTCTCTCTCTACCTCTCCCTTCCTCTCTCTCTGAAATCAATGAAAAACATATCCTTCAGTGAGGATTAAAATTAAAGTAAATAAACAAATAATACCTTTGCAGAAACATCTAGATTCTAGAATAATCTTTGACTAAATACCAGGGTACCTTGGTCTAGATAAGTTGGCACATTAATATATTCATCAAATGGAATTTTTTTTTGTTAGGAGATTTATGGGTTTTTGTGTGTGTGTGTATAGTTTATTCATTTATTATTATTATTTTAAAATATATTTTTATTGATTTCAGAGAGGAAGGTAGAGAGAGAGAGAAATAGAAACATCAATGATCGAACCTGTAACCCTGGCATGTGCCCTTGACTGGAATCAAACCCAGGACCCTTTAGTCTGCAGGCCAACACTCTATCCACTGAGCCAAACCGGCTAGGGCTGGAGTTTATTTATTTTTATTTTTAAAATTTTCAATTACAGTTTGCATTCAAAATTATTTTGTATTAGTTTCAGGTGTATAGCATAGTGATTAGACAATCATATACTTTAAAAAGGGTACCCCAATATTTCCAGTATCCACCTGGCACCATACAAAATTATTACAATATTATTGAAATATTATTGACTATATTCCCTATGCTATATTTTATATCCCCAGGACTACTTTGTAATTACCAATGTGTACTTTTTTTTTTAACTCCTTAATCTCTTTACCTTTTTTATCCAGTCCCTAATCCCTTTCCCCTCTGGCAACCACCAGTCTGTGCTCTGTTTCTATGAGTCTGTTTCTATATTGTTTGTTAGTATATTTTGTTCTTTAGATTCCACATATAAGTGAAATCACATGGAATTTATCCTTCTCTGACTGGCTTATTTTACTTAGCATAATGTCCTCAAGGTCCATCCATGTTGTCACAAATGCTAAGATTTCATTCTTTTTTATGGCTGAGTAATATTCCATTGTATATATGTGCCACTGCTTTTTTATCCACTCTTCTACTGATGAACCCTTGGGTTGCTTTCATATCTTGGCTAATGTAAATAATGCTGCAATGAACATAGGGGTGCATATATTTTTTCAAAGTAGTGTTCTAGGTTTCTTCAAATATATACCCAGAAGTGGAATTGCTGGGCCAGAAAGCAGTTCCATATTTAATTTTTTTGAGGAACTGCCATACTGTTTTCCATAGTGGCTGCACCAATCAGCATTCCCACCAGCAGTGCACAAGGGTTTTTTTCCCTCCACATCCTCACCACACTTGTTGATGTATTGATGTGAAGTGACATCTCATTGTGGCTTTAATTTGCATCTCTCTGATAAGTAGTGACATCAAAAATCTTTTCATGTGTCTACTGACCATCTGCATGTTCTCTTTGGAGAAGTGTCTATTCAGGTCCTCTGCTCATTTTAAAATTTGAGTGTTTGTTTTTGTGGTGTTGAGTTGTATGAATTATTTATAATTTTTGGATATTAACCCCTTATCAGATGTCTCATTGGAAAATATAAGGTGCCCCCTGTAGAGAGCACCTGGGAAGGCACATGAGCTGATTGTCAGCTGAGTCCAGTGGTATCGGCATGTCCTGGAAACATACCTTGCCAGAGGCAGGTGTGTTGTCAGCCTGACCCTTAGCTTAGGCGTCAGGGGGTGGGTGTCATTATCTAAGTTCAGCCAGGCGCCAGGAATGGACACAATTATCCAGACTCAGCCAGGAGTTACAATTAAAAAGAAGCCACAAGAATGAAGAATTGCAGCTTGATCTCTAAGCATGATTTCACATAATTCCCTTTGTCTGAAACTCTAGTAAAACTTCCTGGTATCATGCTGTTTATAATAAACACGCTGCACTAGCTCTGGGTCACTGTCTCTCCATCTGAGAACAGTGTCCCACCTGGTCCCAGCTTTCCCTACTGTCTCTGTGTTTGTCTCTTTCTTTTTCTCAATCCCCCATCCCCGCTACTAGGACCCATCTGCTCTCTAGCCGTGTTGATCGCAGTAAAGAGAGAAAACTTATAGCCCCCCTCCCAAATGTATATACACACTCTGAATAATTATAAAGGCGATGTTATTAAAATGCATTTCATTTTCAAAACTGAACTATCAGTTGTTAAGTGTATACACATTTTGGGGGGCACCCTTATCTTCTCCCATTCAGTAGGTTGTCTTTTCATTTTGTTGATGGTTTCTTTTGCTGTGGAAAAACTTTTAGTTTGATGTCATCTCATTTGTTTATTTTTTTATTGTTTCACTAGTCTCAGGAGATACATCAGAAAAAATATTGCTAAAAAATTATCAAAGATTTAACAACAAGAAAGCCCACTGCATGGGAGAACATATTTGCCAATGATATCACCGATAAGGGTTTAATCTCCAACATTTACAGGGAACTCATGCAACTTAACAAAAG
>NW_005353538.1:1167182-1169201 GCF_000412655.1 Myotis brandtii | reverse complement strand
ATGCATGCATATAAGCCAAACCAATGGACACGGACAACAGGGGGATGAGAGCATGAGTGGGGGGGAGAGGGGTGGGGAGTTTGGGGGTTAATGGGAAGTGAGGACACATTTGTAATACCTTAACCAATAAAGAAATTTTAAAAAATTATCAAAGATTTTACTGCCTATGTTTTCTAAGTCTTATACTTAAGTCTTTAATCCATTTTGAGTTTATTCTTATATGTGGTGTAAGAAACTAGTTTAATTCCATTTTTTGTATGTATCTGTCCAGCTTTAACAACACCATTTATTAAATAGCCCGTCTTTTCCCCATTGTATGCTCTTGCCTCCTTTGTCAAACATTAATTGACCACAGAGGCATGGGTTCATTTCTGGGCTCTCTGTTTTCTTCCACTGATCTATGTCTATTCTTATGCCAGTTCTATACTGTCTGGATTATGATAGCCCAGGAGGATAGTTTAATATCAAGTAATGTGATACCTCCAACTTTGTTCTTCTTTCTCAAGATTGCTGTGGCTATTTGGGGTCTTCTGTGGTTCCATACACATTTTTGAATTACTTGTCTAGTTCTGTGAAATCCACCATTTGTATTTTGGTAGGAATTGCATTGAATCTACAGATTGCTTTGGGTAGTATGAACATTTTAATGATGGTAATTCTTCCTATCCATGAGCAAAGCATATGCTTCCATTTATTTGTATCTTCAGTTTCTTCCTCCAGTGTCTTAGAATTTTCCTAGAACAGGTCTTTTCCCTCCTGGTTAAACTTATTCCCAGATTTTTAAATTTTTTTTAGGCAACTGTAAATGGGATTGTTTTCTTAGCTTCCCTTTCTAGTAGTTCATTGTTGGTGTATAAAAATGCAACAATATTTATTTTGTATCCTGCTCCTTTGCTGAGGCTTCCGTCCCCGAGGCCTCCCCAGGTGGGATGGGAGGTGCGCCAGGGCTGAGGGGTGCCCGGCTCTGCCCCAGGGACAACATCGGGACCCTGGCCTTGGAGTTGGACTTCTGGGCTGAGAAGAGGAATGTCTCTGTGAGCTTGGGGGGGAAGAGCTACGTCCTGAATCGCTACCATGTCCCTTACGGGGGACCCAGGTGAGGCCCTGCGGGAAGGTCTCTCCACCCCCATGCCTTCACTCCTGTGCGAGTGTCATCAGGCCCCTGGCACGAGGGCAGGTGGCTCGGGCTCCCCTCTCAGATGGTGAGACTGCGGATGGGGCTGTGTCTTAGGAAAGGAGTCCTGGGCTGTGCTCTGAAGCTAGTGTGGCCTGCACCACCTTCCCCCTACTCCATGCCACTGGCCTGGCTTTTGAAGACCCAACAGAGTCTGCAGCAGTGAGTGCCAACGTGGGACAGTGGGTGGCTGAGAGACCAGTCAGGAGCCGAAAACCAGGATTACAGGCTTTATTAGGGGAAAGAGACCTGCTAGGCTGTCTCTCAAGGGGAGAACAGCAACCCGAGCAGAGGTGAGCACGTCTTTTGAGGGGAGGAATGGGAAGGAATGGGGACTTAGTGTACTCGGCGCACGCTGATTGGTGGCTAACTGTATGGTCCATATAGGACAAGGGCTTAGGGTATTAGGCAGGTGTGGATTGATAGTTCAATGCATGGTCCATATAAGGTACATGGTTAGTCACTCAGGTATTTCCGGGCTGCAGGTTACGTCATACTCCGCCCACCAGTTGGGGGAAGGGAGGATCTATCATTCTAGGCTTTTGGTAATAGTAAAAAAAATTGAGAGTCCGGGAAAGGTCAGGGGGCGAGGGTCCGTCTTCCGTAGCTACTTCCTGCTGAGAGGGGATGTCATCAGGGGCATCTACCCGGGGTCTCAAAGATTCCGGTGACATAGGTGTCTCCAGGTTCTGAATTCAAGGCCAGATAGATCTCTCCCACCTTCTGGTTGGCGAACGCCTGCATTCTGTTCTGCAAAAAACTAGTAAAACAGTGCATGAGACAGGGCCAAAGAGCAAGATTAAAAGAATAAACACCAGTGGGCCTAATAGTGGGAGGAGCCATGG
>NW_005353538.1:1150576-1167120 GCF_000412655.1 Myotis brandtii | reverse complement strand
GTCCCGGAGGGATTTAATGTGATCTTTGACAATTCCTGATTCATTTACAAAGTAGCAGCATTCTTCCCCAAGAAAGACACAGGTACCCCCTTTTTCTGCTGTCAAGAGATCTAAAGTGCGCTGGTTCTGTAAGGCTACCGCTGCTAAGGAGTCTACCTGCCTTTGAAGGGATTCAAGGGAATTGCGAATGATGGAGATATCTTCTGAAAATTCAGCAGACAATTTGTGGTAGAAATGAACAGAGGAGGAAATGCCTCCTACGCCTGTCCCTACTGCAGTGAGGACTCCCGTACCCACTAAGAGGGGAACAAGGACCGCCCTTTTGTGGCGAGACCTGAGAAGACCAAGAGAGGATTCGAGTTCTCCCTCTGTTCTGATAGAAAGATTGGGGGTTAGGAAGCCATAAAGGCAGAGCGAGTGTGACAGGTCCTGGGGGACACAGGTGTAGGCTGTAGTCCCACAGAGGAGAAAAATGCCTGGTGGAGGGCAGGCTAAGGGAGGGAGTAAATTTATAGATTGTGCACAGTAGTAAGGTGCAGGAGTCGTTGAGGTAATGGTTTGGGACAACTGGGCTTTATGAGGGGATACATGGTAGCCCTGGCCGGGCACCAAGGTAGAACGAGAAAAGAGTGAATGGGGGAATTTAGTAAGATGCAGTGTAGAGGTGACGTGGCTAATGGCTGAGACTAATCCGTCAGCCCCCACAATAGAGACTGAGGAGTGGACAAGGGTCCCAGCGAATTCGAAGAGGGCAGAATGAGTGGCCCCCAGTGTCGATTAAAAAGGAGATCGGCTTATCCCCCACCACAGTCATTCCCCGAGGCTCTGTCCTGGTGATGTACGTCTGTGGGGCCCTGTCAGGGCCTGGGCAGCTTCAGTCTTCGGTGGCCAGTCCCAGGAGGTCTGGGAGCTCCAAACCGGATCCAGAGGGCGGCCGTGCTTCACTGGCTGAGGCCTGACCCGGAGGGGCCAGACTACAGTCTGCTTTCCAGTGGCTTTCCTTCCACACCTTGGGCAGGGCCCAGGCGGGGGTCTCGGGTTTGAGCAGGACTTGACTCAGTGTCTTTCCCTGCTGCATTTGAAGCATTGGCCTGGAGGAGGCTTAGCCCTGACTTACCCTGGGTTGGTAGGAGCTGGAAGGCCTCCCACTGGGCCTCAACCTTGGCCTGATCTCGCCTTTATATTTGGATATGTGTCTCCTCGTCTCTATTATTAAAGACCTTAAAGGTCAGGTTAACGAGGTCTTTTTGAGGGGTTTGTGGACCTGTATCTATTTTTTGAAGTTTGTGGCGTATGTCGGGGGAGTAAAGGTGGTCAGGTCAGTGGAAAAAGACCTGAGATGCCTCTCAATCTGTGAGGCTGGACACAGAGAATGGGGCATGGACTCAGACTACGCCCTCAGTTCCTGCCGCCTCCCTCAGGGGTGGAATGGACGCGGGAATAGAAGAGGCTGTTGAGGAAGGCAGTCCCCGGGTGGCCTGAGAATGAGTGTTAGATGGGAAAGCTTGTCTTGGAGCTCACGTTCTCAGGATTTGGGCTCTCAGGGACTGGGGAGAAGGCGGCTGCTGGTTAAGAGGGTCTGAAGAGAAAGAGCCAAGGCGTTTTTTGATTTGAGAAAGATCATGGAGTGAGAGGGGAATGGCTACTGGGATAATACCCTCCCTCTGCAACCTTGTGCAAAGGGAACTGGCCAGCCACCTGTGAATCAGGTTGCTGGAGGTCAGGGGGCAGAGATCTGGTGGAGAGCGCACAGGGGAAGGCGGGCGGTTAGAGTTCTCAGAGGGTAGAGCGTGGGGTACAGGTTTCATGGCCGGGTTGTAAGGGGGTGGCGGGGGCTGGCGAGGTGGAGAGGGATGATCAGCTGGGTCTGTGGGGGGCCACTGGCAAGCACATCGGGCGTTTTTAGATATGTTGGCTGAACCCAGGGCGCAGGCAGAGCCACGCCCTGGGGGCAGTCCTAGCCAAGAGGCAAGGACACCACTCAGTCTGCCCTTTCCAGCCCAGGTGCTGGGAGGTGGATCCCATTATGTCGCCAGGAACTCAAGGCCCGCCCAGATGTGATGTCACTTCCTGTTACTTTGTGGGAGGCGCTCTGTTCATGGATCAGAGGGCAGACGCCACACCCAGGCCCAGCTTTTCCCTCTATTTCTGTCTCAGTCTCGTTTTTCATTTTTCCTTAGCCCTCGTCACGTTCTACTCAAGATTCATGACCCCCCGAGTTCTCTCTTTCGGTGCTGGTCTCGGGAAGAGAGAACGTACCCCCATAGGGTCGAAGGAGTCAGAAGACAGAGAAAGGGGCTGAGGAGCGGTTTGAGGGGATGAAGAGGACTTTGAGAGGAGGATCTGATGGGTGGAACATGAGGAGTAAAGTGAGGGGCGGGAGTGAAGGGAAAAGAAAGCCTGTTCGTAGGGATCTCTGAGGCCTCCCTGTCCGGTGGCAAAAATCTCGAAGGATATGGGAATTGAAAGTGCTATTTTCGGGCCACTGAGAGCCATTGTTGAGTTTACATTGTGGCCAGCCAGTGTTACAGAAAAAAACGAGCTTCTTTGGTCTGATGTAGCCAGAAAGACCAAGGGTCGAGAGATTGGCGAGGAGACACCCTAAGGGTGTGTTTCGAGGGGGCCTGGATTGAGAGGTCCCCATGACTGGAGGGAAGGGCTACTGGAAGTTGGGGAAGGAACAAGGAGTGTCCTCCTGTTCCCTCAACCAACCTATAGAGAGAGGGGGCTGAGAAAAGGTTCCGAGATCGTCACCCAAGACACCTTTCCCGTGGAGTAGAAAATTCCCGGCCAGGCACCTGGGCTTTCGTAGAACGAGAAGCCGAGTAGCCGAGAAACTCTGAGACCCTAATGCCCCTCCAGGTTACAGGGAGCGAGAAAAAAAGAGGGTGGGCGGTAAGTTGGATCCGAAGGCCTACCAGAGGGCAGGAGGTGAAGAGATCCCCACGTGTCCTGGTCCGGCAGGGTTCGAGAGAGGGTCCAGGGTGGGCCAATCAACTCAGAACAGTACCACCAAGCAGAGCCAGAGAAGCTCGGGGCTAGGTCTGAGGATCGTCCATGCTCCTGTTCACCTCTCCCGGGTTTCGGCACCAGAATGAGAGACCAGTCGGGAACCGAAAACCAGGATTACAGGCTTTATTAGGGGAAAGAGACCTGCTAGGCTGTCTCTCAAGGGGAGAACAGCAACCCGAGCAGAGGTGAGCACGTCTTTTGAGGGGAGGAATGGGAAGGAATGGGGACTTAGTGTACTCGGCGCACGCTGATTGGTGGCTAACTGTATGGTCCATATAGGACAAGGGCTTAGGGTATTAGGCAGGTGTGGATTGATAGTTCAATGCATGGTCCATATAAGGTACATGGTTAGTCATGCAGGTATTTCCGGGCTGCAGGTTACGTCATACTCCGCCCACCAGTTGGGGGAAGGGAGGATCTATCAGTGGCCCATGGGCAGGATGCCCTGGGTTGTGTCCCGCTCTGGGCTTTCCTTGAGGCGGGAGAGACCCCAAAGGACAAAGGGGGCAGGCAGGACACATAGGAGACTGGGGACCCGGGCCTGCAGAGGCGAGCGGGGATCTGTCCTGGCAGGGAGCGGAGGAGCCCACGATGGGAGGACATGGCGGAGGGCAGGCCGCCCTGGGCTTGTTTCCTGCACTTGGCACCAGCCTGGGCACCACAGCCATCCGCCTCGCAGGGCACCCCTTGGCCTGGGCCTGGAGCTGGAAAAGGGCGCCTCAAGTCCTCTCCCCCTGCTCCCGCTCCAACCACATCCACCTGCGGACCAAACCACTTTTTTGTTGCCCTCAGTTGTGCACGGCTGGGGCTTGGTCACGAGGACGCCTGCACCCACGGAGTGGGGACGCCTGCACCCACGGAGTGGGGACGCCTGCACCCACGGAGTGGGGGCGCCTGCGCACTCGCTCTGAGTTTGCAGTTGCTGCATCTGTGCACATGGCAGCAGGTTGGCAGAAAGGGTGAAGGTGCCTCTGGGCCGGGCACCAGCGGTCGCTGCTGCCTGTGGTCGGCTCTGCCCAACCTCTGTTCGCACCTCAACCACTGTGACTTCCCTCCATGGGGCCCAGGGTGGGGGCCCGCCTCACTCACACTACTAGGCCTCTCCCTGCGGCCGCACGCCGCTGCGCCCGCCCGTGTCAGCACCGCACAGGTGCTCCCTGCCGCCCCTCCAGTCTCTCTCTCTCTCTCTCTCTCTCTCTCTCTCTCTCTCCCTCTCTCTCCCTGGAATCTAGGGACTAGCAACGTTCGCTCCCTGAGAGACTTTTTTTTTTCCAATTTATGTACAATTTATGTTCATCACAGAATTTTAAAAAATACATATTTTTTATTAATTTCAGAAAGGAAGGAAGAGGGAGAGAGAGATAGAAACATCAGTGATGAGAGAGAATCATTGATCAGCTGCCTCCTGCACGCCCCACACTGGGGATCGAGCCAGCAACCTGACCTCCTGGTTCATAGGTCGATGCTCAACCACTGAGCCACACCTGCCGGGCTCCCTGAAAGACTTTTAAAACAGAGCTGGTTCCAGGAGCCCCTGCGGGACCGGGGAGAGCTGGAGCGCATTCCCAGGTAAAGGTCTCGGTGGCAGGAGGGGTTTGATGCAGGGGATGTGGGACCCTTCGTTGCCAGACCTCCCAATCTTTCAAAGTAAAGGGGAAATACATCTTTTTACTTAAAATGTCCCAAATTTTAAGTGTCCCAATGTCCCAGATTGTAACTGGAAACCTGGGGGTGAGTCCTGCGTGCACAGGTGGAGTGGTAAGGAGAGGGGGCCCACCACAGGGCCGCCCCTGCCCCCCGAAGTTTCAGGCCCCGCCCGTGAACGAAGCCTCAGCCTGGTGCCCCTTTGCACGGAGATACTCTGCTCATAGTGAAACCCTTCATATGTAGACATCGCTCACAAAGCCACGCGTGGAAAAGGCGGCCACGCGGATCCGCGCGGCCACACGGGCGGCCCCTGACCTGCTGGGAGGGCCTCTTCCAGGTCTCAGCACTGAGCTTGGTGCTGACTTTCTCAGCACCTACGAGCAGGCGCCTCATCAGTGGGGAAAGCCACGCTTTGAAATATTCTTTCAGCTTTGATTTTGCAGCGAAGCCGCACGCTGTGGGGAAGGACTGAGCAGGGACGGAGAGGCGCTCAGCCGTTCTAAGCGCTCACTCAGCAAGCGCCCTGCCGCTTCCCAGGCCCCCGCCCCCCTCGGAGGGTGGCCGCTGGGGCTGTGCTGCTCAGGCCCTGACCCAGGTATTTCTTGGAAGAAGAATGACTCGTTTCCTTCTCAGTTCTCAGGGTAGCACTGTGAGCAGCGCTAACACAGGTTTATTTCCCAGGCTCCCCGGAAGTTCGAGGTGGCCGGGGACCCACGTTTGACAAATGAGATGTTAAAGGAAGTCACAGGAAGGGACTCCTGGGGGAGCCCCTCCCAGGGAAGAGTTCGCTGGAGCTGCTCAGTTGGTTGCCATTCAATCCCTGGTCTGGACACACAAGGAAGACAAGCGATTGATGTTTCTCTCCCTCTCCCTTCCTCTCTGTAGGCATGTCCTCGGGTGAGGAATGAATGAATGAATGAATAAGTGGGAAAGACTCAGCTGGCTTTGCACGTTGCCCTCTGCCCTCCCCACTCCTTCCTGCCTTGGGCACAGGTGACATGCTTGGAATGCAGAGGCCACCTTGCACCACCAGGCAATGAGCCTGAGGATGGAGACCACATGCTTAAGGTGGCAGAGCCGAGAGATGGAGAGAGACACGCTCCACTGCCCCTTTGAGCCATGACTCTGTGCTCTGGGCTCTGGTTATATGAGAAAAACAAACCCCAAGCCACTGGCTTTCAGGTTCCTGTCACTTTTGACTGAAAGTCTCTAACAGGCCGTGTGAACATCAAAGCCAGGCCCCAGATTTCCGCTCGGTGGCGGTGCAGACTGTTCCTGGAGCCTCCCTGGGCAGCGAGGCCGGTGCTGGAGGGAAGGTAGCGCTTGCAGCTTCCGAGGTGCTGGCGATGTCCTGCCTCCTGACCTGACACATGCGTTGCTTACAGCGACCTGTGCCGCACACTTCCCTGTATTGTGCTGTAGTTCATAATACACATATTTGAAATTTAAAAAATAGTCCATCTGCCAGGCCCGCGTGGCTCAGTAGTTGAGCGTGGACCTATGAACCAGGAGGTCAGGGTTCGATTCCGGTCAAGGGCACATGCCCGGGTTGTGGGCTGGATTCTAGTGTGGGGCTTGCAGGAGGCAGCCGACCAATGATTCTCTCTCATCACTGATGTTTCTCTCTCGCGCTCCTCCCTTCCTCTGAAATCAATAAAATAATAATAATAAAAGAGCCCGTCGCCTGCTTGGTTTGGCTCCCTGGGGCATGGTCTGCGACTGCAGGCAGACAGGGGCCAGCCCGAGGAGCCCTCTCGGACGCAGGTCCAGGTCCGCAGGGCAGGGGGCCTGCGGTCTGACTGGTCCCTGGGGCCCCAGCACCGAGCTGCGCTGCTCCTCCTCTTAGATCAGCTGCAACCTGCAGACCAGCAGCTTCCTTGTGAGAACTAAACAGGTGGGGAGCGAGCTCGTCTTTTCCACGACAGCCAGGAACTGCTGCGCAGGCGCCGTTGCAGCCCACCACCTGCACCTGCTCTCCTCCTCAGTGCGCAGGCGCGGCCTCACCTGGGCGCTGCGCCCCACCAGGCACCCTGCACCTGCAGCCCTACCCCGCCCACTGGGACCACCTGCCTGTGACCGCGGAGGCCAGGGCTGCTCTGAGTGGGGTTTCAGACACCTGCCCTTGTTCTGCCACATTTGGGCTCCATGAGCGCAGGCAAGTCATGTGATCTTTTTGAGCGTCAATTTCCTCATTGAAGAATTGGGGATGGCAGTATCTTAGGTTGCTGTAAGAACGAGATGGTGTGTTTTATGTACGCAGATCGTCAACCAGGGGTAGCACCTGTGTTATGAATGGGTAGAGGTGCCCCAGGTACCTCCATTCCAGCAGCTCAGGGGCCGGGAGGACTGTTTCACTCCTCTGTGCAGACCTCAGGGCACAGCTGACAAACTTTCCAAGGGGCCGACAGAAGGTGCATTTAAGGTACCAACCACCAGGCCTTACCTGGGAGGACCCCCTTGCCAGCCAGTCACCGCAGGGCTGCTTCTTCAGGAGCCCTCATGTGCTGAATCTTGTATGACACAGATCTGTGGCCGGAGGCGGGGTAGCATGTGCCCGTCTGAGCGCTGCTTCCAAAAACACCTGGAGGCAGACAAGCAAAGCCCAGCCTCACGGCAACAGAGTAAGACTATCGGGGCCCTCTTGCCACAGTCTGGATGAGTCCAGAAGAGCCTGCTGCTTGGCTCAGCCACTGGCATGAAAGTGAAGATGGATGAGAGCAACCACCGAAAGCAAGTCCATCCAAAGGTCCTCGGCTCAGCCAGAGGAGTGAAGATTCTGTCAGAAACGTGGGGACTTCATCATAGCAAACGTGAGGGGCTCAGACTCAGGCGGCAAGGGGGACTCGTCATTCCTCACGGGGAAGGTAATGCTGAGTGTGAACACCCATCCCCTTCCTCACGGCCTTGTCAGTGTGGAAATCCATTCCAAACCCCAGCTTGACTGAGCAAATGCTCCCTGCAAGCTCCTCACAGCGAGGCCAGCGTGTTGAGACTGCTCACTGGAAAGCCAGGCTCCATCTCTCCCCACAGAGGGCAGCTCAGCACCCATGGCTTCCGCTGACGGGTAGGATTCCTCAGCACGTTCTCTGCCCTGCAGATTCTTATAAGAGGGATGTGGTTTGGTCAGCCAGCTGCGGGGCTGGGGGGCGGGGTGGCGGGAAGGATCTGATGTGGCAACTTCCAGGTTTGGCTCCAGACTTGGCAACTAAGTGAAGGCTGCTCAGGCGATGTGAGGGTGGAGGAGTGTCTTCTTAGGGTCGAGTCTCATTGGTGTGTGTAATGCAGACCAGCCCACAGCACAGCTCCTACCCACCAGGCAGACACAATATCTTGTTCCTTCAGATTAGGAAAAACTCAGAGCAGATGGAAAAGTTCAGAGTATAATGATAAGAAGCATAGGTATGCCTACCACCTTGCTTTATCCTACTTTCTTCAGATTTTGTTTTGAAAACTGAAACATAACAGATCCAACTGACACATCCTATCTGCCTGTCCTGCTTGCACTCCTGCCCCCCAGGGGAAAGCGTCCCCCGAATTTTCAGCTGGCCATCCCATACATGTCTTTATGCTTTTACTGTATGTATTTACAAACAATGGATAGCATTGCTTTGCATGTTATTTTTTATTGTCGTGAATATACATAACATCAAATTGACAATTTTCGCCATTTTTAATCTTTGTTTCAGATCCTTACTTTTCATTACCTTCAGTACTTCATGCCATTCCCTTCTGGCCTGTAGTTTCTGATGAGCAATCAGGTGTCAGCCTTATGGGAGCTCCTTTGTAGGTAACAAATTGCTTTTCTCTTGCTGCCTTTAAGATTCTGTCTTTAATTTTTGACATTTTAATTATGATGTGTTTGGGCATGGGTCTGTTTGGGTTCTTCTTGCTTGGGACTCTCTATGCCTCCTGAACTTGTGTGACTTTTTCCTTTACCAGGTTAGGTAAGTTTTCTGTCATTGTTTCTTCAACCACATTCTCTATCCTTTTCTCCCATTCTGCCTCTTCTGTTATTCAAATATTATGTTTCATGTTGTCCCACAGCTCCCTTAAGCTGTCCTCCTATTTTTTAAATTGTTTTTTTTCCTTTTTGGTTCTCTGATTGAGTGATATTTTTCAACCCTGTCCTCTAATTCACTGATTTGATCCTCAGCTTCCCCTAATCTGTGTATTCCTTCCAATGTGTTATTTGTGCTGTCATTCTTTATTTCTGTTTTCATAGTTACTGTATCTTTTCTCATGCTGTTTAGCATCTTTACCATCATTATTCTGAATACCATATCAGATAAATATCTTATCTCCACTTCATTTCTCTCTTCTTCTGGAGAATTCTCTTATTCTTTCATTTGGGGGTTGTCTCCTCCAGTGCCAGGAAGAGAAGTCTCCGTAACTTCCAGCTGTGAAAACAAGTGGGGATTGTGACTGAGTGACACGGAGGCTGCTGGAGTCCCAGGCAGTTCTCTTAAAGGGCCCACGTGTGGACTTACTCGGACTCCCTCCCTCTAGCTCCAGCGCTGGGGCAGCAACTTGAAAGGCACAAGAGACATATGAGGAGGAACGGCATTGTCCAACATCACAGTGAGGGCTGGGGTGGTGCACAGCTTTCTACCAGACAGAGTGTTGGCAGAGTCCATTGTTCCTTTTCCAAGCCCTCCCCATACAGAGCCTGTCTTGGCACACGCTTCAGATTTCCCTAAAATCTCTCAAACAGGCAGCATCTAGTCTCAGCATGCCCCATACCTCTCGCTAAAAGGCCCCAGGCCCAGCACTGGCAGTGGCCAGCCTTGGTTTGCAGCTTGGCCTCACCTGGGCACTTCTAAGCCCAGCACACGCAGCAGCCATCTGCATATAACTTTGTAAGTTATGCACGGTGGCCCTGGCAGAACACAAGTGGCGGTTGACCTTGGCCTGCACCTCCCAGGATACCCCAGAGCCAGTGCACCTGGACAGCTTCTGACCACATCAAACATTGATGTGCGAATATCAAGGCTCAACTATAACAGGAGGGTATACACAGCCCACATAGGGAGTGCATCTTGATGCCCAACTTGGGTGACCAGGGAGGCTGTGCCACTGGACCCTACAGATCACCTACTACATTAAGCCACTCTACCAAGTCTGAGACATAGCAGCTCTACGTAACACATAGAAAAAAACACAGGGAGGCTGCCAAAATGAGGAGACAAAGCAGCATGTCCCAAATGAAAGAACAGCAAAACTCCAGAAAAAGAACAAAATGGAAACAAGCAATCTGCCAGATGCAGTGTTCAAAACACTGGTTATAAGGATGCTCAATGAAATTAGGGGAAGCGTAGAGGAACTTAGAACTTCAACAAAGAGATGAGAAACATAAAAACAGAACTGAAAAACATAAAAAAGAACCAGTCAGAAATGAAGAATACATGTACTGAAATGAAGAATACATTACAGGGAATCAATAGATTAGATGAAGCCAAGAATCAAATCAGTGATTTTGAATATATGGAAACAGGAATCACCCAATCAGCACAGCAAAAAGAAAAAAAGAATTAAAAAAATGATAGTGTAAGGAGCCTCTGGGACAACTTTAAGTGTACCAACATTCACATTATGGGGGTACCAGAAGGAGAAGAGAGCAAGGAATGGAAACCCTATGTGAAAAAATGAAAGAAAACTTCCCTAACCTGGTGGGGGAAATAGACATACAAGTCCAGGAAGCTCAGAGAGTCCTGGACAAGATGAACCCAAATAGGTCCACACCAACACATCATAATTAAAATGCCAAAAGGTTAAAGACAAAAGTTAAAGCTGCAAGTAAAAGCAGTTACTCACAAGAGAGTGCCCATGACTGTCAGCTGATTTCTCAACAGAAACTTTGCAGGTCAGAAGGGAGTGGCAAGAAATGTTCGAAGTGATCAAAAGCAAGGACCTACAACCAAGATTATTCTACCCAGCAAAGCTATTGTTTAGAATTGAAGGTTAGATAGAGAGCTTCATAGACAAGGTAAAGCTAAAGGATTTAACTGCCACCAAACCAGTATTATATGAAATGTTAAAGGGTCTTCTTTAAGAAGGGGAAAAACGATAAAAACTAAGAACAAGAAAGTGGCAATAAATACATATTCCTCAACAATTGAATCTAAAAATCAAACGAACAAGCAGAACAGAGAACATTTTGAGGGTTGCCAGATGGGAGGGGTGTTGGGGGGCTGGGTGAAAAATGTGAAAGGATTAAGATATACAAATTGGTTGTTATAGTATAGTCATGTGGAAAGAACAGAGCAAAACTCTGTTAAATTATAGCATTGGAAATACAGTCAATATTTTAATAACTATCTGTGGTGTCAGATGGGTGCATGATTCATTGGGATGATCACTTAGTAAGCTATGTAATGGCCAATCACTAGGATGTACACCTGGAACTAATAATGTATGCCAACAGTAATTTAAAAATATAACATGATTTTTCAAAAGTATATTTCTTCTTTTCCAAATATACAGTCAACCTAGTAAATAGTCACAAGTCCTTTTGAGGAAGTTTAGAAGGGGGACTCAGCTTCCCTTTTATTTAGAGCAGCGGTTCTCAACCTGTGGGTCGCGACTCCTTTGGGGGTTGAACGACCCTTTCACAGGGGTCGCCTAAGACCATCGGAAAACACATATTATATATACATATTATATAATTATATTACATATTGTTTTTGTGATTAATCACTATGCTTTATGTTCAATTTGTAACAATGAAATTGGGGGTCACCACAACATGAGGAACTGTATTAAAAGGTCGCGGCATCAGGAAGGTTGAGAACCACTGATTTAGAGGCTCTGTGTCAGTGAATTGGCTCAAGCCTCAAAACTTTGGAGTTGTTTAACAGACTGGCTCAAGTCAGAATTCTGCACACCAGATCTAGAGCTTTTCTATGCATACACATCTAGTAAAACATCAGAAGACTGCCATCTATTCAGTTCTAGTCAATTAGCTAAGGACAAAGGTGTCTACAGATAAGGGCCCCTCTTCAGAACTCCCAGAAGCCTTCTTCTCTTTGTATGTTAATTGCACGCTCATAATTTTAATTCTTATGTATGCATTTGAGGGCCTATTGTTGCTAATTGCCACAGCCTCTCCCTGGATTTCTCCATGACTTGCTTGTCCGTTACCTGCAGTTTATCCCATGGTACCACTAGCAGAAATTGGAATTACGATACTGTACTGTATACCATGGGTTACTCATGTCCCATATTCCCTGCCTCCCCTTCACCAATCCCCATAGGCTATCATTGATCTCATCAAATATTACCCAATCCCAGAATCTTAGTCTAAGAATCTATTTCCTGAGGTCACTTCTGGTCTCAATTACTGTCCGAGTCCCAACACAAAACAGAGGGCACACTTGTAAAAGGAGGGAATCTGAGGGGAGTTTATTTCCATATGCCCTATTTACAAAGGGAGATGTGTAGGAAAACCCAAGTGAGCGGAGGGGGAAAAAGATCCCAAGGCAAAGAAATCCCCAGTACAGTCTGTAATTAGATTAAGTCTTGCACAGAGAGTGTGGCAAAAGTAGGTTTACAGTTGTTCATATGGAAATACAGTAATTAATATATAATACAAAAATAAACTGTTTTTGCACCCTGGCCCATTTGGTTGGGTGTCATCCCATGCACTGAAAAGTTGCTGGTTCAATTCCTAGTCAAGGCACAAACCCAGGTTGGGGCCTATCCCCCTTTTTCTCTAAAAAAAAAATGCTTGCCCCAGCCAGTTTGGCTCAGTGGATAGAGCGTCGGCCTGCGGACTCAAGGGTCCCAGGTTCGATTCCAGTCAAGGGCATGTACCTTGGTTGCGGCCACATCCCCAGTGGGGAGTGTGCAGAAGGCAGCTGATCAATGTTTCTCTCTCATCGATGTTTCTAACTCTCTATTCCTCTCCCTTCCTCTCTGTAAAAAAAATCAATAAACTATATTTAAAAATATATATATATTTAAAAAAATAAAAGTTTTGCCCTAGCCGGTTTGGCTCGGTGGATATAGTGTCTGCCTGTGGACTGAAGGGTCCCAGGTTCGATTCCGGTCAGGGGCACATGCCTGGGTTGTGGGCTCGATCCCCAGTAGGGGGTGTGTGGGAGCCAGCCGACCCATGATTCTCTCTCATCATTGATGTTTCTATCTCTCCCTTCCTCTCTGAAATAAAAAATATATTTAAAAAATTTTAAAAAAAGTTTTGCCCCACGAAAGTATTTCTTTGGGGGCGGGGGTGTCATATTTAGTTTTGTCTGAATTTCTCATTTAGGTCTTTTCTTCCCTCAGTGTTTTGTAGTTCTTAGCACACAAATGACACTCGTCACTAGATTTATTCCTAAGTAAGTTTTGTGGGCATGTTTGTGTTACTGAAACACCTGGTAAGTTCTGGGAAGTGATGACACCTTGTAGACCAACATCTTTTCTTTCCAAATGATTCTTGGTTCGGTTTAGGCTATAAAAATTGACCAAATGAAATGTGGATGCTGTACAGTGTCTAACTGGGCTGGATGAAGGCATCAGATTTTATTCAACGGGCTCCGCACTGCCTCAGCTCAATAGGAATCACTGTAGCGCACAGCCTCCGCTGAAGAACGCACCACACACACAGCTGGAGTTCCAGTGGGCTTTATTGAGATACATTAACAAAAGCCAAGATTTTATCAACCATCTTTTCTGAACTTTATAACCTCAGCAGACTCTGGTCCACATGTGCACCTACAACATAACACCCCCCAACAAAAAGGAAGCCCCATTGGAACATTTGCCAATTAACAGAAAGCCAATTGTCCCTTCCCCCAAATGTTTGCAAAATTTTGAGTCCCCACTGTTCATTTCTCAGTGGAACTGGTCCCTTGTGGCTAGGGACAATGAAATTAGACCCCATTTTCATTGAACAAAAATTTTCAGGTTTTAGTTTTGTTTCAAAAAGGGAATAGTGACTTTGTTTCCTCCAGGCACCCCTCCCCACAACCACTGGTTAAAACACAGTAGCCTGTATCTTCATAACCCAACCCTCCCCTCCCCTGCCCAGCATTGTCTACAGAGAATTTAAATACACTTCCTGTTGGAACCTGTCAGCTGTGGAGGGGCAGAGTCCATGCCAGGCTGGCTCCCTCTGACCTCATGAACTGCTATAGCCTTTGGACCCTTAACTCTTTACCCCAAAGATGAGTTTTTAGGTCAGGAGTAGACTTTCTTTGGGAGCTTTAAAAACTATCTTTAAGGATATACAGTAGAACCACAAGCTCACTCAAGTTCACTTAAGTTCACCAAAAAGTTGACTAACATCAACTCCCACTAGGCCTATAATTTTGTTTGACAAAGATATTTTGCCAGAAAATGATTTCACAATAACAATTTTTAAGATACATACAACGCTGAACAAAGTGGCAAATTAAAATAACATGGCTTAATTCCCAAGAATTTACTTCATCTTTGTGTTACTCATCCATAAGGTCAGAGTGTGGCTAAAGGCAACTTCTGACGAGGCTATGAGCTTCAGAGTGTTTCTAAATCCTCAGTGCAGACACCCTCCCTTTGGGGCAGTCACCTCCCTCCCACCCCTATAAAAAAAAAAAGAAAAAAAATTAAGCCAAGTGATCAGAATGAGATGTTTGATTCCAACAGTTTACACTCCAGGCTTTGTGCTGAGTCGTCTGGTTCTGACCCAAGCATGATGGTATCAAACACAAAGCACACGGCAGAGGAAAGATGCTCCCATCTCATTCTGAAAACAAATACTGATAACCGCCCGCCCCCACCCCCCGCCTTTGGGGCCCCCTGTATTATGGTGCAGGGCAAACTGGACAATTTAGAGACATATTTAGATTTCTCTCTCCTTTACTTCTTCCCATGGAAGATAATTTTGGAATTTAGTCCAATCCTAAAGGAAAGGCAAAACAGGCCCAGAGGCAGCAAGGTGTGCAACGGTCCATAACCATCACACAACCACATAACCACAGGCTGAACAATGGGCTGACGTTATTTAAGTATTAAAAAGAGGGAATAGTTTTCATCCAAATGAACCATTGGAAAAAATATCACCATGACTTAAAATAAACACCCTATACCGGAAGAACACGAAAACAACTTCCAATAGTAACAAATGCTCCTTATTGCGAAGGGGATTTAAAAAGAAAAAGAGACTAGGATTTGACCTAGTCTTAGAGCAGCGGTCGCCAACCTTTCGGACCTCACGGACCACTGGTTGGTGACCGCTGCCTTAGAGCATCTTTCCGTTTTACAATTCCTATTCAAGAGTCAAGCACCAAAACTGGACAGCTGCCCGCACAAGGCCGTGTCCAATCCCAGTGTCCCAGACAGTTTAAGTGCCACTCCTCATCCGAGGCTGTACTTCAGGAATACTTTCAATTTAACGTCTGTGCTTTAAGAGGGACCCACAGGCACGTGGCACCAAGCAGACAGTCTGAGGATGGCAGAGAGGACTGTGCTGTTTATAGTCACCCGCACTCTAGCGAGATATAAAACTGCATTTATGAGCTTTCTTGCTTTTCTTCTAGAATGATCCCTCTTATCTTGCCAGAGATGGGGAGGAAAGAGAGAGCTGCATCAGTACACAGTAAGATATATATATATTTATATATATATATTTTTTTGGTCAAAAGTTGATGCCTTTTAAATTCCCTCCCTCCACCCCTCCCTGGAAAAAAAGTTACTCCCTTAACTAGGGCTTGTACTTAGTTGCCAACAATGGCTGGTAGAAGAACCTATGTGGCGTGGATGCCAAATAAATGAGCTTATTTTGGGGGGTTTGTACTGTGCAGCTCTTGCTAGTTTCTAAGGAGTTAGGGCTATGTCTGATCAGGAGGCATCTGCAGGATTTTGATCTTCAGGGAATTCTGTGTGAGTCACAAATCATTTTTGTTTAGAACTAGACAGAGTCAAAAAAGAAACTTTGAGTAACTGATTTCTTTATCCAGATGAGTTAAGCATGAAAACATAGGCAGGACTTGTACTATTTT
Source organism: Myotis brandtii (assembly GCF_000412655.1). Classification (NCBI taxonomy): domain Eukaryota; kingdom Metazoa; phylum Chordata; class Mammalia; order Chiroptera; family Vespertilionidae; genus Myotis; species Myotis brandtii. Next base: position 1,151,485 of record NW_005353538.1, on the reverse strand, counting down.
AGGGCTTTGAAAAACAATGGAATATGGAAATCAAATAAAAAAATTTTTATTTTGCCTTTTTTTTTTTTTAAACCCTAGATGCCTCCTGATTGACCTAGTACACTGGGTTAAAAGGGAATTAAAAACGTTTTTTAAAAAAAGTTCACTGGTTTTGATTCATCTCACTCCTTTTGCCTGGAGATCAGGCCAAACATCAAGCATGTTGGGAGAGGCACAATTTAATGCAACACTATTGACTGTAAAGCATTTGCCAGCAATTTACAATGCAAACATGACAATTCTCGTCACAAAGCTAAAGCATGGCAAGCAGCAGCTCTCAGGGTTGCCCGTTCCTGCAAGTTTACGTATCAAAGTGGGCAGAGGGCAACACACTTACACAGTACAGGAAGTGACCCACAAAAATGAAGCCCCAGAACTGCTAGCCTTACCGAAGCTGGTACTGGCTAATATTGTGAAACGCAAACTCACGCTTTATACATATACTGCTCAATACTGCCACTCAAGGGAGTTTCCACACTGCAATGTAATTAATCTTTGTCCCCTTTTGCAGAGCTTAAAAAGTTTCTCAAACTTTAAAAAAGGGGAAAAAAAGCACAATCAGAGAGAGCCTTTCAAAAATAACACCAGGAATGACAGGTTTTTGAAGTTTCCTTGCTCCCTCTGGCAGGCCTCCCTCCTCTAAAGATACTAGAGACAGTGTGGCAGCAAACAGTGAAGACTTCTGGGGCCCTTTCCCAGCACAGGGTCCCCACAGGAGTCTGCTTGCTACAGTAAGAGGTTAAAGTACTTTCTAGAATTTAGTGTTGCGGAAAACTGAGCCCCTCTCATCTTAGCTGCTCCCATAATCACTCTAATCCCCTTAATCCCAGCAACCTTCATCAAAAACAAACAAGAAATATATATATATAT
>NW_005353538.1:1146461-1150503 GCF_000412655.1 Myotis brandtii | reverse complement strand
ACGCAGAAAAAAACATATTTACAAAGTTTATACAAGTGTACACACCCAGTTTTCTATGGGACACGCTTTGCCAGAGGAAAGAGGGTCAAGGCTGACAGGCTACACCTCAAGTGCCATAGCTGCGAATGGAGACGCACGTGAACCAGTCTTTAGTGTTCCGTACAGAGCACAAAGGCTTGTCGTATGGCTCCTGCAATGACAGAGACGCTCTTTCCTTTGGGAGCAATGATGTTGCATCGACTCAGCCCAGAAGAAATTTTTACTTGGGATTGTGTGGTTGTTTCTTAAATACATGTATTTACAGTGCGGATGAACTGCAGTTGCATATCAACTCCTCCACTTAAAGAAAAAAAATGGTGTTTAACATTACTAATAGGTTTCATCTTTCAGCCCTGGGCTTGAGTACTGGGTAGAAAGGGAAGAGAGAGACTTCAACGTGAAACCAAAATGAAATAAAAAATTTTAAAAAGAAATAAAAGGAAAGAATTACTATTGTTGATTCCTTGGGCTGTGTCTAAAAGATGATATTCTGAATGGTCTCATAGCATAAGGCACTTCGCACAAATAAGTAATAAGCTCTTCAGGCTTAAAAAACGGATGAGTCATCAGGGAGAAGTTGAAATGCACAAGAGTCAGCTGTTGCAGAATTCGGAAATAATAGACAAGCTTGTGTGTTCATCAAGATTCTTCTCTTTTTAGGGTTTCTCCCTTCTCTTCTTTCTCCTCCTTCCTTGTCCCCCTTTTCCCCAGAAAACATTTTTAAAAATCCAGCAGTTAGTGCAACTAATGTTCAGTCAGCACACAGTGCAAACAAGTGGAACAAAAAAGGTAAATTCCTTCTTTTCAGCTTTTTTCTCTTCACCAGTTAAAAAAGAAAAAAATGTCTGAGTTCTTTTAAATCTTCATAGTTCCAAAATAAAAGATGAAAAACCCACAAGAGAAGAGCATCCCCCCCAAAATGATGTGTCACAGATCCAAGCAAGCCTTCTTTAGTTTGTCAAAGCCTAAAGAAAAAAGAAACCTAAAATTAACATTTGTGAAAGCAATATGAACTAGGGTATACAGGTTTTTACATCCCCATCCCAAATACTCTCTCTGTAACAGCGTCTACTCCACTCTTGCCTACTGTAGAGTCCATGCAGGATTAAGGAATGTCTGCCAGGCATTCTAGAGGCAGAATGAGAGTCTGATAATTTTGGCCTCAGCCAGCAGTCATTCATAGTACTTAAAGGAACTACCTTACACAAACGTAATAAATAGCTTGCCAATATACTAACAAACATTGGCTAGTTTTATGTTTAAGAATTGTTTGACATTTAAAATTTTTAAAAAATGAAAGTAATTTGAAAAATTTAAAAACAACAGGTAAAATGTTCACTGCTAATTTGGAACTCATCATCTCTCAAGTTAAATCATATTCTCCTCAGAAAAATTCCACAAGGCTACTTTCCTTTATGTTGAGCCTTGTTTTGGGCATTTCTACCGGAGCCCAATAGTCACCACAAGATTAAATGAGAGGGTGCAGAAAACCAGAGTGGGCATTTAAAATGAGATAATTGCCCATGGGTGTGACTCAGTGGTTGAATGTCAAACTAGGAACCAAGAGGTCATGGTTAAATTCCTGGTCAGGGCACATGCCCAGGTTGCGGGCTCGATTCCCAGTAGGGGTGCGTGCAGGAGGCAGCCAATCGATGATGTTTCTCTCTCTACCCCTCCTCTCCCTTCCTCTCTTTCCAAAATCAATAAAACAGATTTTAAAATATATAAAATTTTAAAAAGACATAGTTATCCTCATTACACATTTGGCAATAAGGTATTGTAGGTAATGTAACCTGACTTACTGAGGCACCCATTTGAAATGAAGAGTGAATTCCAACAGAGATGACTGAATGATAAAGGAAAAGAGAACAGAAAATATTTTCACACTCAAAATTGCTGAAAAATATTCTCTTTGCTTTCATTATTTTTGAAGTCTGAATCTGTCTTGATACTGCTCACGGTATCACACTACTTAAAAAGACTGCATTCAAGAACAACACTTATGGATTTTCTAACGAGACAGACCACAACTTCACCCAAGAGATAGCTGTTTTACTGTCATTTATGCCAAGTGTTTCACCACCCTACATTGCTGTTACGTATGCTAGAACATCAAATTGCCCCCACGAAAGAGGATCTTGATTTCTTTCTTTCCTTTAAATATTATGCTCACTTAGCTATTCTGTAGGTACGCACATGCTTGTTATGGTTTATCATCTTCTACAGGCTCGCTGTGGTATTCCGCCACATATAGGCTCTTGTCAATGTTGCTTGGGATAGGTTTAATTTCTGTTCCCAGCTGCTCCTCAATACTTTTCAGGTTGAAGCGATCATCATATGTGATCAAGTTGATAGCTAAGCCAAGATGACCAAAGCGACCTAACCAAAAAAAAAAAAATTTTAATTAAGAAATGAGTTAAATATTAGAATGCATGTGTAAGACTGTAAGCATCAAAATCATAAAGAGTCAATGTTTTTGTCCAGTGCCACTCTGGGTATAGGAAACTACTTTCCTACTCTCCTCATATTCACATTACTTCCCAAAAGTAGTACTCTATTTTACCTTTTTCAAAGGACAAACAAGATATTTGTGTCAAAAGTTGCCAAAATACACATACTAAACAGTAGTTACAGATTGTACCAGAAAAGAAAAGTGAACTTCTCCTTTGTTAATTTTACCTTAAATTATGCATATAGTAAACTTTTTAAACTTTTCTTAATAAGTGTTCTAGAAGAACTAGAAATTAGTCTTAAACACTGAACAACTATATTAGTTTTAATTCTGTTCTCATTGCTACAACACTATTTCACACAAAACCCCACACAATTTAGTGATTAAACTTCTCAAAAAACAAAACAACAAAAACGTCCACAAAAAGCATCTCCTGTCTTTCCTCACCTGATCTTCCAATGCGATGGAGATAGGTCTCTGCCAGCTTTGGGAAGTCAAAGTTTATTACCACATTCACAGCTTGTATATCAATACCTCGGGTAAACAAATCTTAAAAAACAATAACAAAAAACCTCCATTATAACTTTCAATATTTAAGCAATTTTAAGCATTTAAACATGTGTCTTGGTACTGTAATACTATTTAACAAATATTTCTAGTATACCTTAAATGTATTCATTTCACTTAGTAATTCAAATGCATTTTCAAATTACTAGCATTACCTTTCATGCATATTATCACAAATAACTTTCTGGTCACAAGTTATCTTTGCCCAGTTCTACAAGAAAATTTTAGAAAATTGTCTAAGGTAATTGCAAATTCAGGAAGAGACCAAGATAATTGGTAAACTCATAAAACAAATATCAGGAATAACCAGTAATTTTATTTTCTTTAGCCTGTTTTTTGCTGAATTATTTATAATGTCTGAGGTAAGCTAATCCCAGTGACTATGCTAATTTAGGCTTTGAAAACTATAAAGAGAAACAACAACAGGCTAATAACTAGGTTTGCCTTCTTCTACCGGCTCCGCACTCCAACATAATAATCCATGATGGTCATAATAATATTTCAAAAATATTACTTTGAATCTGTAACTCCTTGCTTTAAATGACATTCAAGGTCCTCCTCTCTATGTTTTGGTCTTAACATACTTTTCTAACACATCTCAAAACTTCCTCTCTATTGGTAGATGCCACTTACCCTTCCTTGAACATCTCTCTCAGCCTCTATACTTTTGACACCAGTCCCCTAACTTAAACTTATCTAGCTTATAAAGCCCATTAAAATTCCATCTATTCTCACATAACCTCAGCTAGTTACTTCCCTCTCCTATGAAAATTTAGGATTACTTGCTACAGTTGACCCTTGAACAACATGAGGGTCAGGGGCACCTACCCCCGCAGTCGACAATGTGTAACGACTCCCCCTAAATTTAACTATTAACATAAGCCTTCTATACCGGAAGCCTTACCAATAACATAGTCGACTAACACATATTTTATGCTATACTAGAGCCCTGGCTGCCGTGGCCCTCATGGCCCGGGCTGTCTC